>NC_136519.1:4292688-4372688 GCF_053919585.1 Euprymna scolopes
AAAGCGGTAGTAGGAAGGCAGGCTCGAACCCATACCGCAAAGGAGGAAAAGAACGGGGTAAAACCTAACGTTTATGCTATTACGACCACAGCCAAACCGTAGAAAAGTGCCTAGTTGAAGGGGAAGATATTAATGTTTTTAGCCAATTTTTCGATATTTGTCGTATGAAAGGTCGAACTTTAAAACGAGACTGATCTTGGTAAAATCCGTCGCCTCTATTGAAAGTTTAAAGCAGACATGCAAACATACATACATACATTTATATATTAGTAACTAACAATTTTCGACCCAAAATGATGAAAAAGCTTGCCCTATCTCTGAATACCCTTTATGTAAAATTTCAAATATTTAGACCAAAAATTGTCTGAGAATTTTGGAAGAGATCGCAGAGGTCAATGTTTTTAAACATTGACCCCTATTATGATCCCTTAAAATTTATTTTTTGGGGGGTTCAAATACAGTTATTAAGTTAGATCCATGTCCAAGGAACCTATATCTAAACTTTGAAGTGCGTAGACCCAAAATTGTCGGAGAATTTGGCAGAGTTCTCAAAGGTTAAATCGTTGAAATTTGACCCCTTAATCGCCAAATTTCTAGCGAAAATTTTCTCAAATCTCAGTAGACTAAAAATTGACAGAGTTATTGCGTAGAGAAATGTACACAGGCACACATACACAGACACGTTCACTTTTATATATATATATATATATATAGAGAGAGAGAGAGAGAGAGAGAGATTATGACAGATAATGGCGACTAAATTTCTTGAACAAACATTAATATATATATATATATATATATATATATATATATATATATATATATAGCGAACATTTCTGTAAAAGTCTGAGGAAGCTACAGACGGCCAAAAAAAATGGCCAAGTAGCTGAAACAATAATGTAACTTAACAGAAAGATACGGTAATAAAATATAAAACGCATATTTGCTCTACAACAGTATTGAGAACTTTCTTCAGTTTTTATTAATTACCATTTCCACTATATATATATATATATATATATATATATATATATATATATATATATATATATATATACATAGTAGGTTCATTATAAAAACATCACTGGTTTCATATGTGCATACATGTTTCAGTGGAATCATAATTAAAAGAGATACACCTCGTCAGACTAAAAAAAGAAGCGACACTGAAATCCTTTCTTATGTTTTTGTTCTGATGAGGTGGGTTTCTCTAAATTAAGATTTCACTGAAACATGCATGCACGTATGTAACCAATCATGTTTGTATAATAAACATACAATATACCGGCTCTGCCTTCCATTGATCATTCTTTAATAATTATACGGGTGTCAGTGGATACACGTCTAGGAAACCAAACAACAGAACCATTATAAATATACTAGCTGTATCCGGCCACGCGTTGCTGTGGCCCAGTTTGTTAAAATGGAACGCATGTGAAAGTAGAGAAAAGTTTGATTCTTTTTTTCAAGAGAATGTACAAATTATTTTTTTAAAGATGTTAAGAAAATAAAAATAAAAATACTTTCATCATTAATTATGCAAAAAAATAAATAAAATGTTAATTTAGTGTTTCAATATTATGCTTATAAATTACGATAAAACTTGCTGAGTATGCGCTGTTTTACGGTTGTTGCAAAAAATGGAACGGAAACTTAAATTTCGCTTCGTTTTAATCTTTCTTAATTTTTTAATTGTGCCCCCCAAATAAATATAATAAAAACAGTAACATTCAACAATTGTACTTTATGTATATAAAACACAAAATATTTATTTAAAACAATTGTCTTTTTTTAAGTTAATAACGAACGGGAAATAATTCCATTTTTAAACGAAAAAGTCAGTTTGGTATATCTTTTTGTTATTTTTTACATAAGTCCAGCTTACCATTCACATTGGAAATATCGACATTTATAGGTTGTTGGGTACGTTTACAACGAATAAACACTCCAATCTAGTGGATGTATCAGAATTTTTGTAGGAATTTTTACACTCCTATCATGAAACTGCGAATAAAATATAAAAATCTCGTAATTTCTCTTTTAAAAGTGGGTTATTTTCTTTATGGATTATACTTCCAAAATAAACTATTAAAGTTGTTTTAAAAGTAATAGAAATATTTTTTTAAAACACAGTAATGAATTTTACGAACTCAATATTTTTCAATTTTTAAACTTTAAAAATCTATCAAAATTTTTCTATTGATTCTATTTTTACGATATTTTCAGGGTCAATGTGACATTTTATGTTCTTTCCAATAAACCGAATATAATATTTTAAACAAACGGTTTTTTTTAATTCACGCCCCCCCCATTTTCAAGTGTCTAGTAAAAAGTGAATAATTAATTTACTCACCAAAGTTTTATATATCGCAAATTGCAGAGAAAAGGTCAATAAGTAATATATTCAAATTTAACCCAAAAAAAGTAGTGTTTTTTAGAAATTTACCTGTAAACTTCGAAGTTTAAAACCTTTTTTTTAAACCACGTTGTTTGTTTTTTCTTTTGGTTTTTATGAAACCTTGGTCCTTGCTCCTTTAATTGAAAACAAAATTAGGGCTTCAATTACATTTTTCGAGTAGTTATAAGCTTGGAAAGACAGGGGGTAGAATAATTTACACCTCCCATTTTGAAATGTCTATTAAGAAGTAAATAATTTATTCACCAACGTGTTATATATCACAAATTGAAGAGAAAAGGTCAATAAATAATATATTCAAATTTAAAACAAAAAAGTAGTGTTTTTTAGAAATTTACCTGTAAAGTCCGAAGTTAAAACCTGTTTTTTTTTTAAACATGTTGTTTGTTTTGTTTGTTTTTTTGTTTGTTTTTTGTTTTGATGAAACCTTGGTCCTTGCTCCTTTAATTGGAAAAAAATTAGGGCTTGAGTTAGATTTATTTAGACGGGGTGGAATTATTCACTATTTTTCACGAAATTCCTGACAAACCTACCAATCTACCCATGTTAAGAACGGCTTTCGGAATAGGCACTCCTAACCTTGCCAGAATACCCGAAAAGCTATAAAAGTTGAGGCGTCGAATGTGAACGATGAGTTGGACGTAATGTAAAAATGTACCGAATTTAAAAGGGAACGAAATTCAAATTTCCGTTCCATTTTTACAACCGTAAAGTAGAGCATTCTATGCAAATTTTACCTAACTTACTGTATTAGTGCTATTTTTTTAAGCAAAAAAAAAAAAATTAGGTTTGGCTATAAATTCCTAATCTCATTTCACCCTACATAATTTAGGTGACTGAAATAGGAATCTAATTGAATCTTTAATTTCCTGAATAGTATGCGAGAATTCATTTTTCTTCGAGTTATATCGAATTCATTAATACGGACTTTAGGGGCTTTTTCGTAATGTTACTGTAAAAATTATTCTTTATTGTTACAAATTACGATGCTTTATTTATATAAAAAAGCAAAAATAAATTCTTGCGTTTTTTATTTACTACTGAAAACCATAACTTTAGTAAAGGTATTTTTTGTTTAAACAAAATAAAACATTTTCACTAAGAGTTAAGTAAAAATAATTAGTTCATTATATTCTGCGACCATTATTTGAAAAATACTGCAATTTTCATTAGAATTTGTTAATTTCCTGATTTTTGGTGAAGTTTTAAGTAAAAGGAGGAGTCAAAATGTGTATACACTTTGAGCGTCGGCATTCATTTTGTGTGTACCAACCATTTTTCGATGAATATTTGATAGCAAAGCGACTACGTGTGGTTAATTTAAATTAAATTTAAATCACATGGTTACATTATCAATAATCATGTGATTAAACCCATTGAAAATTTACCGATATTGTAAACACATTCTGTTTGCATTAAGCCTGTAGTGTTTTTAGTGATGCAATCTTGGCAACTGAGATTTAAAAAAAACCCGCGAGATCAGGAGAAAGAAATCTTCAGAAAATCGCTAAATTTTTAACTTTTATCGTCTGAAATTTTCAAAAATCGCTAATCCCCCCCCAATTCCATATTTTAACTTCCTACCATAAAAAACTTTGTAATTGCGAAGATAATATCACAAGCTTCTATCTCAATTTGGGAAAATTACTTCTCTGTCGAAAACACAGATGTTGACGTGTGTGCAATCGTTCTTTTTTTTCTTCCGTCCTGGCATGATAAGTAGAGGTTGCTATTCGTCTGGTTTTAGGTAATAATGAGTGAAAAATATATCTGACCTCAGGGTTTATTTTTTATTAAATGCCGCCTGATAGTTAGGTGTCCATTTCTACATTCTGCCTTTTTTGAGTAGCTAGTTATGTGGAGCCTGAAGGCCGTGCATATTGGCAATGAATGTTTGGTAATGGTTTACAAATCTCAAAAAACTTTGTAATTCGGTCATTTTTTTGGACCCAGCTGTGTTCGACTTTGTTTTTTCTTTTTTTTTTTGTCGAGGATTTTGCAAGGGTTTTTCTTTCTTCCATGAAGAAATCAGATTTTTCATCTTTTATTTTAAAACCAAAATTCTGTATTCCAGATGTTGTATTGTCTGTCTCTCTGTAAAGATTTATCTGTTTATTGCTAACGTATGTATAATCATGTTTGTTGCACTTCTACGAATAAATATATGCACTCCAGCTTGTTTCTGCCGTTTGTACATCGAACATAGAGACGATTCCATAACAAAACTGTTTTTATTTAATTATTGTTTTGCTGTCAGTGGTTGTCAGACGCATCGAGCAAGGGTAAAAGGTGAGGTTGGGTTGATGAGTAAATGACTTAACGATCTTTCTCTGTTTTTCATTCTCTGTGTCTTTGTTCGTTGAACCTTTGTCTTTTATTGACAAATTCTTTCTTTGTTCCATAAGCAGTCAACATATGTGTCAAAGTCCGACATGGTATTTTATTTGTTTCATCAGAGGTCATTATGTGCGTTAAAGTTCGACATTGTATTGTTTTTGTTCTCTGCTAACCCAGAATTGGAGTGTGTTATTTTATGAAACTCAGAGAATACCTTGTATATATTTTTTCAATGTTTTTCTCTGGTCTAACCTATTATGATAATCTTATTCAGGTATGTGGTTGCGTAATCTAGGCTGCCCGACATAGAATTCATATTCTTTTTTAATATCGGGCGGTACTTTAACTCCTAAAGCTAACATTTTGAATTTGAATAACCCATTATGCATGTTAATACAAAGCAACTTCGAGCTATCTTACTCGACTGGGATTTGAATTCAGGTCGACTTTAGAGAAGACCATTTCTCTATTTAGCTTAGTGACAATTGCTTCAGCGATAAAGACTTGGTAATGGTTGTCTTTTATTACTAAGTTTAAACCAGGCGAGAGGTCGACTCAAACGCAGATTTCTTTTGATTTCTTTCTGACAGAGAAAACAGAGACTTTCTATTGAAATCAATTTTCAATAGAATGGCGATTTTTATAAGTTTTTAAGCTCTTTATTTTTTCTTCGAGGCAAACAGTGCATTTCTTTGTTTATTTAATACTGGTTGCGAATTATATTGAGTTCGAATCTGGCTGACATTTCTTTGCATTTTCCCTGATCGGCCGAAAAAAAAACTTTAGAGAAACTTTCTTTTAATTCTGACTTAACATTTTCCCTCTTTGTCGTTAGTGTCCACATTTTTGACACAAAGTGAGCATAGGCAAATTCCATAAATGGACTTGTTGAATAAAATCTGCACTAAAACAGTTTCGTGTATTTCGTAATTCGTAGACGATACATTTCTTTCTCGAACAATTAAATGTATCATTAGTAACTAATTATAATATAATAATATAAGATACCAATGATAGCATTAGTCATTAATTATAATATAATATGACAATAATAGCATTAGTCATTAATTATAATATAATAATATATCAATCACATCATTTCTCTTTAATTATAATAAAATAATATAAATAAATTATCATTGGTCATTAATTATAGTATAATAATATATCATTAATATCATTAGTCTTTAATTACAGTTTAATAATATTATATAACAATACTATCATTAGTCATTAATTATAATATAATCATATAACAATAATATTATTCGTCATTAATTATAATATAATAATATAACAAAAGATCATTGGTCATAAATTATAATATAATATATAACAAATTACATTGGTCATTAATTATAATATGATAATATATAATTAATACAATTAGTCATTAATTACAGTATAATAATATAATATAATAATAATATCATTAGTCATTAATTATAATGTAATAATATAACATAACAAGAATATCATTAATCATTAATTATAATATGATAATATAATATAACAATAATATCATTAGTCATTCATGAGAATATAATAATATAATATTACAATAATATCATTAGCCATTAATTAGAATATAATAATATAATATAACAATAATATAATAAGTTATAAATTATAATAAAATTATATTACAATAATATCATTTGTCATTTATTATATTATAATAATATTATATAACAACAATATCATTAGTCATTAATTATAATATAATAATATTATATAACAATAATATTATTAGTCATTTATTATATTATAATAATATAATATAACAATAATATCATCAGTCATTAATTATAATATAATAATATAACAATAATACTATAAGTCATTAATTATAATATTATAATATATCAATCACAACCTTGGTCATTAATTATAATATAATAATATAAATAAATTATCATTGGTCATTAATTATAGTATAATAATATATCATTAATATCATTAGTCTTTAATTACAGTTTAATAATATTATATAACAATACTATCATTAGTCATTAATTATAATATAATAATATAACAATAATATTATTCGTCATTAATTATAATATAATAATATATCAATAATATCATTAGTCATAAATTATAATATGATAATATAACAATAATATTATTAGTCATTAATTATAATATAATAATATAACAAAAGATCATTGGTCATAAATTATAATATAATATATAACAAATTACATTGGTCATTAATTATAATATGATAATATATAATTAATACAATTAGTCATTAATTACAGTATAATAATATAATATAATAATAATATCATTAGTCATTAATTATAATGTAATAATATAACATAACAAGAATATCATTAATCATTAATTATAATATGATAATATAATATAACAATAATATCATTAGTCATTCATGAGAATATAATAATATAATATTACAATAATATCATTAGCCATTAATTAGAATATAATAATATAATATAACGATAATATAATTAGTTATAAATTATAATAAAATTATATTACAATAATATCATTTGTCATTTATTATATTATAATAATATTATATAACAACAATATCATTAGTCATTAATTATAATATAATAATATTATATAACAATAATATTATTAGTCATTTATTATATTATAATAATATAATATAACAATAATATCATCAGTCATTAATTATAATATAATAATATAACAATAATACTATAAGTCATTAATTATAATATTATAATATATCAATCACAACATTTGTCATTAATTATAATATAATAATATAAATAAATTATCATTGGTCATTAATTATAGTATAATAATATATCATTAATTCCATTAGTCTTTAATTAAAGTTTAATAATATAATATAACAATACTATCATTAGTCATTTATTATAATATAATAATATAACAATAATATAATTAGTCATTAATTGTAATATAATAATATATCAATAATATCATTCGTCATAAATTATAATATGATAATATAACAATAATATTATTAGTCATTAATTATAATATAATAATATAACAACATATCATTGGTCATTAATTATAATATAATAATATATAATTAATACCATTAGTCATTAATTACAGTATAATAATATAACATAACAAGAATATCATTAATCATTAATTATAATATAATAATATAACATAACAATAATATCATTAATCATTAATTATAATATAATAATATAATATAACAATAATATCATTAGTCATTAATGAGAATGTAATAATGTTATATAACAGTAATATCATTAGTCATTAATTATGATATAATAATATTACAATAATATCATTAGTCATTTATTATATTATAATAATATAATATAACAACAATATCATTAGTAACTAATTACAATATAATAATATTATATAACAATAATATTATTAGTCATTAATTGTAATATAATATAACAATAATATCATTAGTTATTAATTATAATATAATAATATAATATAACAATAATATCATTAGTCATTAATTGTAATATAATATAACAATAATATCATTAGTTATTAATTATAATATAATAATATAATATAACAATAATATCATTAGTCATTAATCATAATATGATAATATAATATAACAATAATATCATTAGTTATTAATTATAATATAATAATATAATATAACAATAATATCATTAGTCATTAATCATAATATGATAATATAATATAACAATAATATCATTAGTTATTAATTATAATATAATAATATAATATAACAATAATATCATCATTAATTAATTCACTTTCAAAATTTATTTTCGACCCAATCACTCTCCTCACTGTTTTGTAAGGCATTTTCACAGTAAGTTTATTTAATGTCTTCCATGAATGCAAAAATAATGATTGATAAGTATAATCCTGAATTTAACTGAAACTCCTTATACCATCACATATTTTTTCGTCTTTTCTTTAGTTTTAGTGCGTCGTAATTAACTAATAATGTTTACCTTTGCGCTATAAGAAAACTTTTTACATTCAATTCTGATGGGCAGTTTGTAATTCAATGCAGGGCTTCGTACTAATAACATAGACTTAAAAGTAGTTTTCAGTAAATTATCATTTCTGTGCGACAGGGAAATGTTATACATTTTTATTTATAAATGATATTCTTTCTTTTCTTATTTACTCTCGAGAATATGAGTATATGCTTTTTTTTACACGGTGGTCACCACTTATAAAGGCCCGGAAGCCACTCAGGGATAAGGGTCATTGCAAGTACAGTACATTAGTGTGGAGATTTAATGAAGTGTTTACTAAAGAGGGCGATTCATTAGGAATTTGTTAACGTTGGACTTGAAGACATCCAAGTCGTAGTCAGGTAAGAAACAGGCAGACGGAACAGAGTTCCACAGGCGTGCAGTTCTAAGAAAGAAGCTTTGTTCATGGAATCTACGTTTTGATTTAGGCACAGATAAAGAGTGAGGGAAATTTTTCACAGTGGATTCAGCTAGACGGGTGTTTTTCGTGAAAGATTGGCGAGGCGGGACCAGAAATTAGAGTTCAGACAAGCACCTGCCATGGAAATAACGATAAAACAAGGATAGGCTCGCAACGTCTCTTCTGTGGGAGAGAGGTTGCAGGGAAGAGAAAAGGGAATCCCCCACTAAGCCACGAAGTCTATTTTGTATCTGTCAAGGCAGGATAGGCTGTTTTTAGCCGCTCCTGCCCAGATATGGCAACAGTATTCCATCCTTTGACGTACTTGGCTTTTATATAGATAGAGAATTGCATCAGTAGTGAGATATCTTCTGGGGCGGTAAAAGGATGCCACCATCTTTCCAGCGACCTTGGCAACAGGCTTTTAAGTTTTATCTTTATGTACTTGATACGGGATTCTTTAATGTTCTTGAAAGTCTTTTTAACACTTATCACTAGTTGGCAAACTTCTCCCAACTTCTGTAGTACCAGTTCCGGTTCACTTTCATATTTAGTTAAAACGCTAAGTTCATCCAAGTAAAAATCGCAGCAGTGTTTGTTGGCTATAGATACAAATATATATTTGATCAGTTCTGTTAAGAGATCTACTGTTTAAAAACGTTTAATCACGCGTTTGTACACGGGGAAATATAATCAAAGATTTTTTGTGTGTTCTGTCGACGTCAGTTTTCGAAGCAATAAGCAGACAATTATCTAATCTGCTCAATCGACACCATCAATGTTGCATATGTCCTGATAATTCTAAAATACAAAGTAAAAGTCTTGTCTCTGTCCCGGGTAAAAATAGAATTGCGATTAACGTTTCAGGCTGCGTTTTGTGAGAATGCTCTGTTACTTCCCATGTCTTAATATTTATGTGTTGAAGTTTGTATCAAGAAATTTGTGTACGTTTGTTCAGGGACAAATTTATAAAATTATTCTTCCATTTTCTGTTGTTATTCCAATTGTTACTTTCAGAGTTGTGTCATATTTGATTTAACACCTCTATGTTTTCTTTAAAAGAGGGAATAAAAAACCTGTAAAAATGTAATTTACGATTTTCTACGTAGAGTTTATTTGCTTAACAATTAACACAAGTCAGATCTTGAAGTCAAAAGAAAAGAATTTCATCTTTCTCACTCAATTAAATTTCAACCCGTTTTCCTTGAAAGTAAAAAGAAAAAACAAGTATTTTTTGCCACAAAATTTATTTATTTATTCGAAAAAATACACACAAGAAGAAAAACGACAAATTAAAAGTCAGTTCTAGTTCAACAAATTAAATCAACTAACGGATTTTTAATTACTAACTTTAATTAATACCATATTTGTAAGCCGATTATTATAGAGTAACGTAAAAGTTCATCAACTATCTTCCAAATCACATTTTTAAGTCATTCGATGACATTTATGGAGAAGGTACCACCATTTATAAAAACCCTTCATAGACTTGCAATAAGTACGATGTTTCTAATTTTGACAACGTGGTGCAATGGGGAAAAGGGTGACTTTTTTTTTAATGTATCGAAAACCATCTTATTTTATTTCATCACAATCGCTCTGTCCCCCATAACACCCCATTTGATACCTTGCGGAAGTTCCATGTCTTGACAAGCTTCTAGGACTGACCTTCACTCCGAATCTGTAATGGAACACATGCTTCAAATATTTTATAAGATGGCTGTCAAAAGATTGTGGGGTTACTCTTCAACTCCAGTAGGTATTTCACTGCCGATGCAATCTTCTATTTTTATAAGAGCCAGATACGCCCTAAATGGAGTACTATTGCGCCATACGCTTAGGAATTGCTTGGAGTCCTCTATCTAGCCTTGATAGAGTGCAAAATCACCTTCGAAATCTAGTAGGTGATGCCCTTTTCTCGTCCCTGCAACCTATTTTCCACAGAAGAGAATGTGCCTTTCTCTGCTCTGTCGTTATTGTAATAGCAAATGCTCGACTTAACTCCAATATTTGATCACTTTCTTACCAAACTTTCACAAAAAGCACTTTAGCAACAACCATTATATACGCTTCCCCTCTCTACCTGTTTCTACATCTGAACACAGATTCCATGAACAAAGCTTTTTACTCAGAACTGACTAATTGTGGAATACTGTTCTGCTGGAATGTTTACCAGTTGAATAGAACATGGTAATCTTCACATCCAATGTAAACAAGTTCTTGTTTAGCTGTCCCCATAAATAATTAAATTTTACCCAATTCACATCATTAACTATTACTATACCACCACCTTACATTCATTAACTTTTATCCTTGATTGGCTTTCGGGCCTTGAAAAATATTATTTATATATTTTTATAATTTTAGAGGCTCGTTGAAAAATCCTTCAGAATCTTGTGGAGTTCAGTTCCCCTGCCAGAGCTGGTACCTGGTCATTAGGACGTTTAGTCGTCCGGTTTAACGGTATAGACTCTCTGGTTGATGCCTTTGCAGCACTACCTGTTCATTAAAACTTTGTCAAGACGTCGATGTTATTGAGGTGGGCCATTTTTAGAAGCTGGAGCAATATCGTCCGCATCTTACTTGAATTCTAGCATACTCCAAAGTACTTATGAAACCTATGGAGAGAGAATTCATTATTGAATTTTGTTGTTAAATGTTTTCATGCACTTTTCTTACAATTTCGTAGAATTTATACCAATTCTCTTATACATTTGATCAAGTGTAAAATGCTTCATTTCATAAAAATATAAATTTCTGATGTAAATTCTTAGAATGTAGATTCCACCCCCCATAATCTTTTACGTTGTAGTATTGGTAACTGTTGTAGACCCGTGCTAGGGGTCACAAATAAAAGTAGTGTAAAGTGTATGAAATATAATATGTATTTAGTAAAGTTCTCGACAATAAAAACCGGGTCCTTAGAGAGGATGACAAACACACTGTTGGGATTATGCATCGGTTCACAACCATTTGGAAAAGCTTTAACATAATTTTATTAAAAGATATTCCAAAATAGCTTATCTTCAGCATGCATGCATAAAACTACACACATGAGAGAAATGTGTTCGTAGCATGCGGTATGAATGTTTCCATTTAGTCTCTGAAACCAGTGGTATTCATAGGACTGGTTGATTCTACTTAGTTCTCAAATAGGGGTGATTTTTACCCAATAACAGTAACCTTAAGTAAGAGGAGTTTAAAATCTATCTTTAAAGAAAGGTTTATATGTAAAGATTTTCCTAAACTTTTGATCTGGAGTGTAGAACAACGTGAAATTACAAAATAGCTTATTTTACGTATGACTTAGTGCATATGTGAAAATAGCCGGAAGCTTTTCTTTTCAGATTAAGCTAACTGTTCATGCGGCAAAATTTGTTTACTTTTCCGTTTTTATTTAACGTAAGCAGCTTTTCGATAGTTGTGACAAACATGTCGATCAAGAATTGAAACTATCTGCAAACAGAATGAAAGAAGAAAAAACATGTCTTTAAAAATAAGTGTAGTATTCATTTACTGTATTCTTTCATTGGTTTTATTATTTACCCAATGCGTTTATAATGCTTCAATAGCAAAACAGTAGGAAGACCTAAGCTTACACAATGGAAAGAGATAGGTTCTTATAATTGACTAATCCTCATTAGATTTTGACGTAGAATTGGAACAATCCCTGCCTGCATTGAATTAATAACTGCTTGTTTCAGCAATTTGTATAAAACAACAAACATAAAATTTAGTAGAAATAAGACAATCTGTGACACATTGATATATAAGACATTGTGTGTGATTTTATGCATGCATTGCAATTGTATTTTGTGTCTGAAGATAAGCTATTTTGGAATATCTTTTAATAAAATTATGTTAAAGCTTTTCCAAATGGTTGTGAACCGATGCATAATCCCAACAGTGTGTTTGTCATCCTCTCTAAGGACCTGGTTTTTATTGTCGAGAACTTTACGTTGAAATTAAATACGTAGGTTACTTCAGCCCACGTGGGCAGATCATGATGTCAACATCAAATATCACTCTCGGCCGCCTTGGGTGACATTTACGCTTCATAGAAATGTTAATTTTAACTATATTATCCGCAGCTCACGTTGGTCGAGCGATGTGTTCCTTACTAATTGAGTCAGAGATGACATCGTGGTCGGATTCGAAACTTCCGACGGGCGGTAATCGTTTACTTTGATTTGGGGTTTCAGAAATAGAGTGTTTCTTGGTCCATATAAAAACATTGTTCAAGATCATGTCGTGTAAATCCTACAGAATTCAGGTTTCGATAGGGCTACCTTTATGCAAGATAACGGCTCATGTCAGAAGGCAAAGGTTGTAATGAGTTACCTTAGCGAGCAAGATTTCGAAATTATCGATTGGCCACCGCAAAATCCGGACTTAAATTCAGTAGAAAATCTTTGGCAGACCTTAGGAGTGAAAGTTATGAAAATAAATCCCACTAACACGGAGGATTTGTGTGTGAAGCTTCAAGAAGAATGGTCTAAAATTAGTATCGAGGATTCTAAAATTAGTACTGACTGATTCGTTCTTGTAGTCGAAGATGTGCAGTTGTCATTGAGAACAAGGGCTCATTTACTAAATATTAATTGTATATGTATTTTTATTGTTTTTCTCAATTTTGTCCCTTACTTTTAGACGTTCCTATTTTGAAAATCAATAAATGTTATAATTCTATTTCTATTCATTGCAAAGGATTCAACTTTTAGTATGTTACTATGGACGATAACGACTACCAGTTGTCAAAATTCCAGCTTTTCACAGAAGTTTTTTCTAACAAATATAAGGTTTTTAAATCGTGTCCCTTAGTTTTGGACGCTACTGTATATGGCATTTCGATCATCAGTTTTAGTCATGTCGTTAAAATTTGAGATGCTGACATCGTGACAAACAAATTCATAGTTTTAGTACAATAGTAGAAATCTTACTGCTGTGTTAATTTTTAATAGTTTGTTTTAAAAAAAAAACAAGAAAAGAAATAAGTCGTTTTCGGAAACGACTACCTTAGCACATATACGTTCTCGCCCGTGAGCTAACCATGAAAAACAACAGAAAACTTTCGTTATACGAGTTGCCTTCAATAAGTTTCCAGACTTTTTGGTATGAGCACTTTTATTGATAGTACACACATGCAAGTCTACTCTCATTTAAAGTAATCTCCTCCGACTGTAATGCACTTGTTGTGCCGTTCAAACCACTTCTGAAAAGCCCCTTCTGTAGTGGTGTCAATGATCCTTCTCAATTATCTCATAACTACAGTCCCTACGGTTTTCTTTCAACTTAGGGAATAACAAAAAGTCAAAGGGAACAACACATGGACAATACGGAGGGTGAGGAACTGTATTGATATCCATCTTGGTCAAGTATTCTGTGACAAATATCGAGTTGTGAATCGATGCATTAACGCAGAAGTTGCACATCTTTAGTTTTTCGCGAATTGTGTGTACAGTACCTATACTAACATCAAGATGCGCACATTGTCCTTAAAGAACCACGACGATCCTTATCAATGAAATTCTCTATTTGGCCAATAAGCTCTAGTGTTCTGACTTCCTTTCTCCTCATACACATCTCATCATCCTTCACAGACTCTCTGCACCTCGTATCTATATAATACTGTATATATATATATATATATATATATATATATATATATATATATACGTTTCACGGGCACTTCATTCCCTCGATTGTCGCTTTTCTATGTGTTGGCCGGGATCCCCAATCTTATTTGTTTACATAGACGGACAAAATTACTCATGCATAAAAACCCAACGGAGACTTGCTGATTTTTAAAGGTTATATTTAAAGCGTGTTTCCTCAACTGACAACTGTATACAAATAAACTAATAAAATAAAATACGCATCAAATGCGCTTGGAAGTCAAATACAACGTAATATTAATATACATTTTTATTCATGATAAATTTAAAACAAGTAAAATATTTGTTTATTTTCCTAATAATATGTTGTATTTGGCTTTCAAGCGCACTTGATGCTTACTTTATCATATATATATATATATATATATATATATATATATATATATATATATATATATATATATAAAGCTGAACGTCTGTGTGTGTGTGTGTCTGGTCACGAATAGGCTCCTATATGGTTGACTATTTTAAAAAACCTGATTACATATAATGATAGAAGATATATCGAATATCAGGAATGGGTGTGTATGATATGGAAGAACGGTGGTTCATAAAAGTTGTGGGGTCTGCATTCGCGCCTGGCTCCCAAAGTAAGGAAATAAAAAATTTAAGTTATCTTTATTACGAAACCTATTTGTTTATATTATTTATTTAAACATTCAGTCTTCTATGAAATAAAACACGCATCAAGTGCACTTGACATCCAAAGCACAATGTAATATGAGGAAAATAAACAAATATATTTACTTTTTTGAAATCACAAATATATTTTAGAGGTATACTCCATCTTCAGTGTGTTGTTTCTTTTTTCTTTTTATTCTTCCTTTCCATGTTGTAAATTTGGAGAAAGAAGTCTGTTTGTAAAGAGCTGCATGTTGTTTCTAGCGGTTGTATTTTGAAATGTTTGAACTGTGCGTAGGCAACGCGAGAATAACGTCAAGAATGAGAGTTCGTATAGAAACGTTTTAATTTAAATAAAAAATCAATTAAAAATCAATTAAAAGAAATGAATAAAATAAAATACGCATCTAGTGCGCTTGAAAGCCAAATCACAACGTAATATTAGTAAAATAAATAAATATTTTACTTGTTTGAAATTTATCACAAATATATTTCAGACTTCTTTCTCAAACTTTACAACATGGCAAGGAGGAAGAAAAGGAAAAGAAACAAACAAAACAACACACTGAAGATGGAGTATACATCTGAGGCCCACACTATTAATGCTGAAGATCCACAGGGGTACAGCCTGGGCCCAACTCTCTTCCTGATCTACATCAATGCATTTTTAGTGCATTTTGACCCGAGAGCTAACCTTTGACACCCCGCTTCAATCACACTAGCTGCAGCTGGGTATATTTCCGTTCACACCTAGGCTATCGTGACATGTACTACCGTAACCCACGCCAAAATGTATACTTGTTACCTTTATCTCTACTTACATCCGTAGGATCCCTAATATATAACTTATTTCAGCCTTTTCTTTTATAAGTTTATCTCAAAAGCGTGGTATAGTTGAAGTTATCTTTTCAGGCGAAGTATTTATTTGTTTTTTCACGCGGTGAATTGGCTCAATGCCGGGTGTAACACGGGGTCTATCTCGTATTAAATGGTGAAGCTAACAACAGTTATGGCCAAAGCTGCGTCTGGCAACTTCCAGCTGAGTCGACTTTGACATATTTGATGCCGCCTGGGTAGAAATCCTCTTGAAATACGAATGCCATCGGCTACTTCTTTTGCAATTACCAGATTTCGCGACCATCTGTTAGAACTTTTATCAGCAAAAGTAAAAAACAACACAGATCTTTTCTTTGTTCTTTTCTTCGCCTGAACTAAATAAATTTCTTTAGCGTAGACTTCGGCTAAAATTGAATAGGTGGGTTCTTAATAGTCAAGTATACGTATTTGCCAATCAGTTCCACAGTGATTTTATTGCTGCATGGAAGAGGTATCGTTCTCTTCGCTCTCAGACCTTATCTTCTCTTTTAGAAAGGGTTAATTTGCCTGAGACTTCCTCCGAATTGAGAATGCAAATGGGGTTGCTCATGCATTTTATTAGGCTCGAGCGCGTATTTTCAAACCCACACCTTACCTTGTTTGTAACCAGCTGCAGAGTTGGTAACTTAAGATAATCCGAGATTGTCGAAAGCAAGAAAACTCAACAAAGGCGAATGTGTCTTAGGTTTTTAGATTTTGGGGATAAGGATTGTATACAATTCCCAAGCAATTCACCATTGTACTTGAGTGCATCCGCACTGAAATTTGAATTTTCAATATCAGGATACAAATAAATTCATTTCAGTTATTTTTTTAAAAGCAGAGGACTGATCAAAAGTAAATATTATAAACTAGCAGGCCGCTTGCCGTAGCCCAGTCGTAAAATACGTATAATCATTATATTTTATTAATGCAGATTTCATATCTCCTATATGACTGCAGAAATTACGCTCTGGACCAAAGTGTTGTAGGTTTGCAACAATACATAATTTGCTACATAAAAATTCAATACATCTAGTCTGATAGGCAATATCTTATGTAGCTTTCGAACAACATTTCAAACACATTCAGTCGTGATAATAAAATGCTACATTGTATCCGACGATAGATAGTGGTTCAGCATTTTTTTACTTAGGCATCACAACTTATCAAGACCCAGAGACCACTCGAGGATAAGGATAAAGAGTGTGCAGTAGTCAAGTGGACAATACAGTAATCGTTATAATGGAAATTTGGTAAATTTGGTAACTTAAATGTAACGGCTCATCAAGAACTTGTTTACGTTAGACTTGAAGACAATAAGATTGTAGTCAGCTGGAAAGCGGAAGACAATTCCACAGGCGTGCAGTTCTAAGAAAGAAGCTTTGTTCATGGAATCTACATTTGGGTTTAGGCACAGATAAAGAGAAGAGGGAATTATTAATAGTGTTTTCAACTAGACGAGTGTTTCTTGTGAAAGTTTGGCGAGGGAGGACCATAGATTCAAGCCAAGTCGGGCACTGGCCATGAAAATAACAATAAAGCAGAGGCAAACTCGCAAAATCGTTTCTGTGAGATAGAGGTTGAAGGAAAGAGAAAAGGACATCTCCTACGAAGCTACGAAGTCTATTTTGAACTCTATCAAGGCAGGACAAGTCCTTTCTCACCGCTCTTGTCCATATGTGGCAACAGTACCCATCCTTTGACGTACCTGGCTCTTGTATAGATAGATAATTGCATCAGCAGTGAGATATCTACTGGATCGATAGAAGGATCCCACCATTTTTCCACCGACCTTGGCAAAAGACTTGATGTATGTGTTCTATTTCAGATCAGAAGTAAAGGTCAATACCAAAAGCTTGTAAAAACATAGAGCCTCCCCAAGATGAGAGCCACCCATTTCAATTGATGCCAGATGGGGATCAGAACGCTGATGATGTAAAGATAGGAGCTTGGTTTTAGATGCATTAAAAGTAAGCAGTCACCCCTTTCCCCATTGTACCATGTGCCCAAGATCAGAGGAGAGAGAGAATCGGAGAGAACTTGGTCGTTTACGGTCTTAGATGTGCTACCATATATAGTAGTGTCATCAGCATAAATGTCTACGAATGATGTAAGGATGTAATTTGGAAAATCATTAATGTAGATCAGGAAGAGAGTTGGGCCCAGGATGGACCCCCGAGGGACTCCAGCATTAATACTGTGATCTCTTGATTTCTGCCCATCAACTATTACTCTTATGAACCTATCAGAGAGAAATAATTTAATAATTGGGAAGATATTTCCAGAATGTCATCAATTAAATCGATTCCTGGTAGATATAATCACCCCAATCATCGGCAAATCTCCATCATACGTCAAGAATTCAGCTCACTTCGTGGAAATAATAAACAATGGTCCCATTCTATTCCAACCAGATGGCGAGCCTTGATGTAGTCGGTCTGTTCACGAAAGTACATACTGGTGAGACTCTTACAAATATATGGAGAAGCTGACATCGCATGCCTCACTAAAAGAACACACTTGCATCCTAATTGACAATATAATGGAGATGTTTACGTTCTGTGTAGAAACTACATACTTCGTGATGGGATCTGATATATATTGGCAGGAAGAAGGTCTGGGATGGGATCATCATTGTCACCATTACTGGCCAATTCATACATGGAATACTTTGAGAAAATGGCATTAGCGTCAACACCACTAAAGCCAGGAATGTAGTTGTGATATGTAGATGACGCATTTATACTCTGGCCTCATCAGGAAGATGTTCAAACGTTACTACCCCATGTGAACTCGACTATCCAACAATACAGTTCACAATGGGGGGAAATACTAATGATCGTTCCTAGATGTGCTGAGAACTCGCACTGGTCAGGGGTTTATGTCATATGTATACTGAAAGCCAACTTTCACTGGACAGTATCTAAGATTCAACTTCCACTATCCATAATGTAAAGTAAGGGATCGCCCGTGGCGTATATAACATTCAAGATAAGAACAATAATCCGATTAATCCAAATAATACGAACACTCATATATATATATATATATATATATGTGTGTGTGTGTGTGTGTGTGTGTGTGTGTGTGTGTGTGTGTGTGTGTGTGTGTGTGTGTGTGTGTTTGTTTGTTTTATTTACTGCGGGAACGCTTTTTTATTTTTATTTTCCCAAGATAGTGGGGGGACCAGCTTCCCATAAAAAGGGGATTGTCCAAATTGAATAGCTATTGTCTTGTATGAGGAAAATATTTCCACATTGATCAAAGCTGATTGCTTTCGGACATTTCCGGCGATCGAGACCAGGAAAAATGCCGCCAGAATTAGTGTCGTTTTTATTATATGAAAAAGCCTAATCCACATGCGACGAGCGAAAAATGTTGAATATTTATCTTTTCAAAGTCGAGCAAATTAAATAGACAGGCGACCTCCGTTGTTAACTCGTAGATATTATGATTTATATGTGATATAAAAAGTTTTAAGAAGTTGTGAGCCGATCGAGCTTCTCGGAAAAAGGCCTTTCTTGGACATACACAAAAAGCGAACATACACACACACACATTTTCGCTTTTCTATATATATATATATATATATATATATATATATTCCTTTAATCCTCTTTTATATATATAGATGATTAAAAGTAAATTTATATATATATATATATATATATATATATATATATATATATATATATATTCCTTTACTCCTCTCTGCAAAAAGGGGAAAAAAGAGAACAGGAGAAGAAAGAAAGAGAAATGGGGAGCTATTAGAATAGAGTTTTATTTCTTAATTAAACTCGAATTTTACATCGTCTTCAAATATTTCATAATGATTTTAGGGATACAAAATTTAAATATAGCAATTAGGAATTTAAATCGCGTTTTCATTCTTTATTTTAAAAATTCCCTCGATACAGCTTTGAGAAGCGAGGGTCGAAACCGGTCAGCGGGTTCCCCATTTCTCTTTCTTTCCTCTCCTATTCCCCTTTTTCCCACTTTTTGGAAAGAAGATTAAAGGAATATATATATATATATATATATATATATATATATATATATATATATATATATATATATATATATAAATTTACTTTTAATCATGAATCATAAAAGTATTCCCTTCCTAATTGATATATATATATATATACAGTGTGGGCCAAAATAAGGGTCCTATCTTTAAATTTGAATAACTTCCACAAAATAAAAGTTAAACTCACCAAACTTTATGTGTGTGTAGACTGACCCTTCCGAGATTTATTTTTGAAATAAACAAAACAAATTTTGGCCGAAAAACACTTCTTAAAACTTACATGAATTTATGAATTTTTAAAAATATGACCCTTCTTTTTGCCCACCCTGAATATATATATATATATATATATATATATATATATATATATATTTATATATATATATATATATAAGAAAGGTCACCAACAATTGCTATGTATCTTTTTTAACATTATTTTATTATTCCGTGTTTTGATTTTTCATATAAAAAGGTATCATATTTAGATCATTGTAATAATGTTTTGAAATCATTGAGATAGTTTGTTACGCGTTTCAGACGTTCTGTGTAGCGTCGTCTTCAGAAATTATTCAAAGTGTAAAATAATTAAAGTATATTTAAAATGTGTTCAGAATGTATGAAAGCATTTTCGCAGTCCATTTTGGTTACATGTTTCCCGAGCGGATGAAATGTCTGTATATATATATATATATATATATATATATATATATATATATATATATATATATATATATATATATATATCAGTGATGGGGCGATTCCAATATTTTCTCGATTCCGATAAAATTACCGATTCTGGTCTAAATTCCCGATTTCGATACAATTACCGATTCGGATTCTTTATTAATCTCTGACTATTTAACAATAAACTTGTTTTTTCCCCGATTTTCGTAAACATACATGTTTAATATGCAAATATTTTCCTAAACGTCAAAATATATTTGTGGGGGGGGGTGATCTATCGATTATAGCTTTACTGGTAATTTAAAATAAATATATATTTATTATTTTATCATTATTACCAACAATGAAAGATTTTACTTTTAAAGATCAAATAAAAAAGACAATTAAAAGAATCGTTTTGGTATCGGAAATTAGGCATTAATTTTTCCGATTCCGATACCGATTCCGATACTCCCAAATCTTCCGATGTTTTCGATTCTCGATTCCGATTCCGATTAATCGTTCCGACACACCCACACACACACACCCACACACACACACACACACAAATATATATATATATATATATATATATATATATATATATATATATGGTTTATGCAAAAACAATATCATTTTCTCACATATGTTACGTTTTTATATGATTTCTGAATTAATTCTTTGATATATATATATATATATATATATATATATATATATATATATGGATTATTTTCGACCATCTTCCAATTACGGGATTTCCTTGGATTTTACTTGTGTAAATGGAAATTTAATTAACTTTCTTGAAGTTATATATTTGGATTTTACCGTTAATGGATTATTTATCTTCCACCAGACTATCCATTCCCGTGTAATCACCTTTTTCTTCACCATATACCCTCTGCTTCACGTTTTTGTTATCAAGTAAGATCTTTGACTTACTTGTTGTTTAATCAAATACTTTTGCATGCAAAATCCGATCCCGCATTTTGCTAATTCCTACCCTCTGATGAGAAGGAAAGTATTTCTTCGAAACTCCGCGGATTAAGGGCTATCCACTTATCTAGTGTTACCTTTTCAGATTAAATATGTTTTTAACTCTTTTTCAAAGTGTTTTTTAACATCTTTTATTAACTGTTTGTCGTATATATATATATATATATATATATATATATATATATATATATATATATATATATATAATGTTAAAGCGCTCTTTTGGAATGTATTAATCTCTTCATTCATTTTCGACAGCATGGACAAAATTAAAATCGGTATGGTTTTCTTGTTCCAGTTTTAACTAAGCCGAAAATCTTCTGAGAAAGCTCGTGATATAAATAATGCGTTTTGCACAGAAACCACAGTTAATAACGAACGTTTGAAGGCTGTAATTGAAGCCGATCCCCGCAAAACAACACGAGAAGTTGCTGTTGAACTCAGGCTCGATTACTCAACAGTCGTTCGCCATTTAAAGCAAATAGGGAAATCCAAAAAGTTGGATTAATTGTTGCCGCATGAATTGAACAATAATAAAAAAAACAACTTCTTTGTACAACAAAAACGACCCATTTCTAAAACGGATTGTGACGTGTAATGAGAAGTGGATTCTTTTACGACAATCAGTTACGTTCGGCACAGTGCTTGGGTTCCGGGGAAACTCTACAACACTGCCCGAAGATGATATTGCACCACAAAACGGTTATGGTGACTGCTTGGTAGTCTGCAGCCGATTTCATCCATCACAGCGTCTTGAATCAGGGTAAAATGATTACAGCGGAGAAGTACTGCCGACAAATTGGCATAAGGCACAAGAAACTCGAGCGTATGTTCCCGTGATTTGTCAATAGGACGGGACCAATTCTCCTCCATGACAATGCTCGCCTGCGTGTTGCTCAACTGACCCTGCAGAAGCTGAACGAATTGGACTAAGAGGCTTTGCGTTATCCGCCATATTTACCGGACTTCTCGCCAACCGATTTTCATTTTTTTCAAGCATCTCGACAACTTCATGCGCGAAAAATACTTCAAAAACCGAGAGGATACCGAACTGGTCTTCAATGACTTTATCGCTTCCACAACTCTGTATTTCTATGTTAATGGAATGAATAAACTTGTTTATCGTTGGCAAAACTGTGTCGAGTCTAATGGTTCTAAAGTTTATTATGAAAGGAGTCATGATTTTTTGAAGTTGGACGTCCAAAAACATTATTTTTGTACTAAGCTAATATAGTTGTTCGAAAAGTCATGCCTTATGGTGTTTATTCCGCCCAAATTGATCAGATTCGGACTGTAAATAGCATTGTTATAACTAATCTTATCCATTCATGACCTGAAATTGTCATTTCTCTTTTGCAAGTATCGCCGGTGTGAGACTCTAACAAAGAAACCAATGCCGTGCACTGAAAATGATGTTGACTACGTAGACATATAAATTCTGGAGAACAAAAGCTCGCTCGTGTTAATTGTACTACTCCCCTCTTCGTAGTTCTTTAACTTTGTGAGTTAAAACACAGGGAAGGCATTACTTTTGGGACGACCCACGTCGCTGTAAAGTGTAAATTTCAAATGGTGAATCACTTTGCGAATGGTTCGACACGTGCTTTTTAATGATCAGGCATTTCCATGCAATGCGATGTATGCACGATTTGGAGGAATGAAAATGTAAAGTTAAAAGAGAATGACTGCGGGATATGAAGGAAAGTTATGTAGGTCTTCTACCTTCTCAATAATACGGACATTTTTGGTCTTCCGGCAATCATTGTATTCAAAGAATTGTTCACCATCGGCTTATTCTATTTAGTAAAGTGAATCCTTGCAAAATCGTTGTGAAGATATTTATCTGCTAAAGCAATGATATATATATATATATATATATATATATATATATATATATATATATATATATATATAATATAAAGCTGAATGTGTGTGCGTATGGTCACGAATGGCCGCCTATATGGTTGACTATTTTAAAAAATTGATTACATATAATGATAGAAGATGTATCGAGACACAGGAGGTGTATGTTTGATCCTGCAAAACGGTGGTTCATTAAAATTATGAGATCTGCGTTCGCGCCCGGTCCACAAAGTATGGAAATAAAAAATAAAAAACTAAAAAAAAACGTTTACGGGTGTTTTTGATATAGGTATACATAAGAATACTTTGATAAGTATGTTTTAACTTAAATAGGTGTGGTATAATAAAATTGTGGGATCTACGTTCGCGCCTTGCCTCCATAGAATGGAAATAGGCACAAACTTTAATAAAGACTTTTCATATCTATCTGCGTGAGTATACTTTGATAATTATGTTTCAGTTTGAAGAAATATAGTATAATAAAATTATGGGGTGTTCGTTCGCGCCTGACCTCCATAGAATATGTCACAAAGTTTAACAAGGTTTTTTTTAATATAGATCCACAGAATATTGTGATAAGTGTTTCAGTGTAAACAGGTATGGTATAATAAATTATGGGGTTTATCTATTTTATTTTTACTTTCATCATATTTTGCTTTGGTTTTGATACCCCCGAATTCGAAGCTATCTCTTTACAACCCTTCCTTTTAATAACCAATCATACTTAAATAAATCAGAGTCCATTTTCATATATATGAATGGAACTGGTGAACTTATTGCACTTTGTCCCCTCGACGTACATATCCCTGGCAAACGTTGAGATCCCTAAATGGCAGAAAGTTTTCTACTCTAATAGTTTCTTCATTCTAACTACTAGACTTTGAAATTCCCTTTCCTGTAACATGCCGACGTTTGAACGTAACATAAACCAATATCTTGTTAATATCCCTTAAGGATGGTGCCAAATAGTAGCCCCTTATGTCCAAATGGCGATATGCCTTGTTTGGAATGGACGTAAGTAAAAAAAAAAAGAATAATGAATAAAATTTAGATTCTAGGTGCTCGGCAGATATTGTCCGGTATTCGTAATAGTGGCAGTGCTGATTGTCAATTCTTGAGAGACCCATACCTCCTGCTTCTCTGGGGAGATATCTACCTCACAGATACGGGTTTCTGCGTGTTACTCTGTTCAGTTTCAACATTTTCCTGTTTTTTTTAGTTTCTAGTCTGTTTATGTCTTTTTGGGCACGTCAGTTTTCACAGACACGCAAGTTGGTTAATAGCAGTTGCTTTTTTTTGTTTTTATAATCAGTGTCTTTCAGATTTTCCTTAAATGATGTACATATTATTAGCAGTAATTTTACTCTCATTTTGGCCTGTTGAATTGAACCGTTCTCAACTATCACTTGGTCCTTGTGCAGGGTTAAACGTTGTCGACCTAAAGAAAACAACACTACAGGTTTATTTTTTAAAAAAATTAGTGAAAAACTTAACACAGGTTACTTGATTATGTAGTAGAGCTGACACCTATTACATGGAACCGCCTTCAGCCTCTATCACTGCCTCGATACGGCTCCAGAAGTGGAAGCATGCTTTTTCTACAAACGCCGGCGGGAGCTCGGCGAATACTCGGCGAATACTCGGCGGATGTCAGCGATCAGACTGGTATTGGTGTTGTGGAAGGTTATGTTGGTGATATTCTCAACGAATGACCTAACGATATAGTCCAGCGGGTTATAGTCGGGAGAGGAGGGGGCAAGTGAGAGGAAGTCATATAGCCGTAGCGCTCATTCTGAAAATAGCCTTGGTCTCTTTAGACTTGTGAGCTGGTGCCGAGTCCATATCCAGGGTATGCCAGTCGCCACTTGATGTCACTATGGGATTACAACAGTTTTCAGACCATTTAGGTAGATTTTATGTTGGATTTCAAGATGACTTCGGAGATGTGGTGTGGCATGATATGGTCCTAACTTGACACCACAGCAAAGACAATAACCGTGGCCGGAAACTTTGTTTTCGTCACCCTGGGAATGTCTCTATGATCCATGGCAATCTAGCGATGTTTTTTGCGAGTGCTGTCAATCGTCCTGTTGTCATAACTTGAATCAGTAGAGAGGATGATTTGTACAGTGGCGCATTTCCGATCTCGCTCTGTGAACATTGTGTCACTTTAATATATGATAGAAGGCTGCTATCGCTCTTGGGATTCATATACAACTGGCCAACTAGTAGATGGTTTGTAACCAAAAAATAAAAATATGTTTTCATCAAAAGGAAATGGAATGATATCGTCTTTTCTCTGACAACTATTTTATTGTTCCCACCTGTATTATTTTGCGCATCTAGGTCTTTCATGTCAGCATCTTCATCTGTTTTGATTTGGATTAATATTCTCTTTTGAGTCATTTCACTTTAGTGGAAGGTCTCAAAAGTAAAGAAGACCCTCTCCAGAATATCCATTTCTATGCACAGATATTTAAATATTCCATTATGATTCCAATTTTTACAACTGGTAGTCGTTATCATCCATAATAATATACTAAAAGTTGAATCATTTGCAAAGGATAGAAAAAGGTATTATAACAATTATTTATTTATTTATTTTCAAAATAGGAATTTCGAAAATAAGGGACAAAGTTGAGAAAAACAATGTAAACAGCCAAAAAACAATAAAAATACACGTACAATCGATATTTAGTAAATAAGCCCTTGCTCTCAATGACAGCTGCACATTTTCGACTACAAGAACGAATCAGTTCTTTACAATCTTCGATACTGATTTTAAACCATTCTTATTTAAGCGTCACCCACAAATTCTCCGTGTTAGTGGGATTTCTTTCCGTAACTTTCACTCATAAGGTCTGCCAAAGATTTTGCAGTGGCCAATCGATAATTTCGAAATCTTGCTCGCTAAGGTAACTCATTAACACCTTTGCCTTATGACATGAGGAATTATCTTGCATAACGGTAGCCCTATCGAAACCTGAATTCTGTATGATTGGCACATGAACTTGAAGAATGGTTTTATAGATCTGCGCGTTTACACGAGTTTGAACCGGACAAGAGGTGTTGTACCTTGGCTAGAAAACATTCCAAATATCATGATGCTTCCACTCCCAAACTTGACAGTTTTCTTAATACACTTTGCACTAAATCTTTCACCAATACGTCTCTTTACATTGTTTTTTCCATCATTTCCAAATAAATTAAACTTGCTTTCATCACTGAAAAATACTTTTGCCCAATTTTCATATGTCCAAATCACATACCTATTTGCAAACTCTAATCTCTTCTTATTATTCGAACTAACAAGTGGTTTCTTCCCTAGGGTTCGATTAAAGATACCTATTTATTGCACTCATCTAGAAGCAGTCTGTCTTGACACATTAACACATGAGATATTATTCATAAGTCTTTTAATTTCTGTGCAGTCCTTTAATGACATACGCTGCATTATTCGATCTTCTCTTGCCGGAATTTTGTCGGGGTCTGCCTGTTTTAAAAGCGCTAACTATTTTGCCAGAATCATTGTAGGATTTTACAACACTCTTGGATCTTTTCACTTTCTCTGAAATCTCTTCAAAGGTTTGCTTTTCCTTGTGTAGTTTCACAATAGCTTGTCTTACAAGTTTTTGGCGTTTCGCCATATTGCCGGCTGATCCAACGTTTACAAATGACTAAGTAAGACATATTCCTTAGAGGATATCAAAAATTTGAATATATCATACTGTTTACATTGTTTTTATTTTCAATTGTGTTCCTAACTTTTTGACGTTTCTATTTTGAAAATGAATAAATAATTGTTATAACTCTTTTTCTGACCTTTGCAAATGATTCAACTTTTAGTATGTTATTATGGATGATAATGGCTATCAGTTGTCAAAATTTCAGCTTTTCACAGTTGTTATTTCTAAGAAATGTTAAGTTTTAAAAATTTGTCACTTAGTTTCGGACGCTACTTCATGCCAAGTTTTCTTGACAAACTTCGGTAAAGAGACGTTTAACACTCTAGAATAGTTTTCTCTTTTCTAGTAGGCATTACAGTTGTCTTCTATCAAATAGATATTAAAGCTTTGTTCTGTCGTGGGCATTCAAGTTGCTATTTAACTTCTTTTATGTATTTTCAAGAATGGCAATTATAAATATTTAAGTTGTATTATTTAGTGTGTTCTATTAAGACATTTACATTTTTTATGTCTAGTAGGCATTCCTGTTCTTTCATATCTAGTAGGAATTCAAGTTGTCTAGTAGGTTTCCAAGTTCTCTTTACTGTCTCTTAGGCACTTAACCTCTCTTCTGTGTAGTAGGTAGTTAACTTCTCTGTTGTTTTGTAAGCATTAAAAATTTCTCTATAACTCTATCAAAGAATGTTCTGTCAATTATACATTTTTAGGTTGTTGCATAATTTTAGTATGTTATTTTTTTCAGGTGTCTCTGGTTGACATTTAAGCACATACAAGAAGTGTCGTCCTTCGAGGTCAACCATAATCTGTGGTTTCATTGACAAACATATAAATTGTAATCCGTTATCTCTCTGGATTTTGTCAGGTGTTAGCATGAGTTATTTCCCTTGGTCGGCGGCGCTTATTTTTTTTATTTGCTTTTCGGCATCCTTGATGGTCTGGCGTTAAATACTTTAATTTGGTTTATGGATTTTAACGTTTCCCTGGAGCGCACAGACCGTTGACTTTATTGGCGTCAGCACCGGAATCAAACCACTGCTTAGCTAACATTAAACAGTTTTCTACGCTAACGGAACATAAATATCTTGCTACAAGTGACAATAACTGCTGTTAAACTTGTGGAGTATGTATTGCTGGTTGGCCTTAAATGACCATGCAGCTGTTGATAGGCCAATAAACTGAACAAACAAACAAAAAATGTATTGCTGGTAAAATATAATTTTAAATATTGTCATATTTATATGTTTACCTTAAATTAAATGTTATAAATAGAATTTTCCATATAAGTTTTTTTTTAAAGGAATCTGTTACAGTGTTCCAATGTATTGTGACTCTATTCCATTAAATAGAGATCGTGATAACAAGTATGAATTTAGACCAAGATTACATTTGTCCATGTCAGGATGGTCTGGCGGCAAGCAGACATAGACCTGATTAAAATGTAGGTGTCAAATAGTATTATGTATTAATGTCACGAGTTTGAGCAACAGAACAAAGTTTCGAGTCAGTCAAACTCGGGAAGCAAGAGAGGTTTTATATGTCTGAAAATGTAGGGAAACTCCACGTGAATATTTCCCCCAGACTCTGCCCGCGTCTTGATCATTAAAAAGTTAATAAAATTAAGTAAGAAATAGTTTACATGGTCTCTCCACTGAAGTGCAAATTCTCAATAAAACCTTAAAACTGTAGCAGATGTCACAACTTTGTAAAAATATGAACAGTATTCCGAAGCATCCAAATAATACATATGATTCATGCTCATCCAAATTTTAAAAACGTAATTGTCTAACATCCAGCCCTTTTAGAGAGACCCTTTTGATGGCAGTTAGTTTCTTTGCATATGAGAAAGTCTACGATTCGAAATAGTGATTAGCAGATATGAATATACTGCTATTGAAACAAGACTGTTATTATGTAGATTATAATGTTGAAACTCTCAAGTAGATGTTGCTAGAAGATCGTAGTTTTAGGCTATAAAATCCTCAGCTACACTACAAATGTTATTCAATCAGGCAATAATTTCATTTGCCGGCAGTCCGGAATTCTCTCCACACGGCCCTCTCTCCCTTTATTATTTCCGTCTCTCTTTCTAACTTTCTCTTTCCGGTCGATCCTGAGCTCGCGGCAAGGTCTTAAGAAATCGAATGATCAATCAGAAAATATACTGCCCGTAATTTCTCTGCTATGATGCCGGTCATAAATGCTGTTTATTCAATGATCGCAATTATATATATATATATATATATATATATATATATATATATATATATTGCGTGTAATCAGGCAACATTTTTTATTGTAAAAAACAACAGAAAGCTTCTGTTTAGTGACACCCTTTTGGATGTATGTATGTATGTATGTATGTATGTATGTAAATAAATAAATAGATCCAGAAAGATGTATTATTACAAAACATATATACATTGGTAAAAAATGTTAAATATTATATTAAGAATCTGAGTGTATTTATTTATATATTTATATTTTACCGATTGTCTTCCTTATTTCAAATTATCTTTCTCTAACACTAAGTAACCTGACATTTTAGGTTTCCTCTTTCCCCTCCACCTTCACTTACTCTTCTCTACCCGTTTAATTATAATATCAACAGAGTGATAGTGAAACACCTCTTTTACTTTTTTAAATTTTTACTTTTAAATTTCATTCTTTTTTACCGACTTACATTGGCCACGGAAGGTTATTTTGCCAACTGCCCTGCTTCAAGTCTAGTTCTCTACTTTTTAATTTTTGTTTCACGTGAACAATATATATATATATTTAAAAAAGACTTCATATGCTACTAAAATATTGTAAGTTTAATTTTACAATATCTTTATATTTTCTACGTATATTTGGATATATCACTGATATTGATCCTTTTAAATCTAGATAAGGTTCTATCAATATATACTTCTATATGGAATTAGGAAAGAGGCGGAGACACAAAGAGGCTCGACGTTTCGCCAATCCTATGCGGGCTTTCTCAAGAGGGGTGATCTTAATTTCATATCGTCAGATTTTATCCAGTTTTAATAATCCTACTTATATATTTCTATTTCTTCGCTTTCGAATTTGAAAATTTTTAAAAGATAATATTTACTTATCTTGCGAATTTTGCTCATATTACTTATTATAATCGCTTTGTGCCCTCTTTTGTAATAAACAGGATCTCGCGATCGAATAATTTATAATCTGGTAAGTGTGACACACGTACGTGGGGAGGTTAAAAATACTACGATATTAAAATGTAGATTAGCAAAACATGTGGAAATTCCACGGTAGTTGAACATTTCTAAACACGTTAAAAATAAAATGAAATAATATCAAACAAATAAGGAAAAAGTTTAACAAAATAATTTTTACAATTTACATTTTTAATGAAAATAAAAGATACAATGCATTTTTCTGAATAATCAAATTAAAAAGAAATAATAATAATACAATAATACAAAAAATGTACAGTCTACTCTAAACACAGATATTTTTAAATTATAAAATAAAATAGCCAGTTGAATATGTATATATATATATATATATATATATACAAGCAAACAGTTAATAAAATATGTTAAAAAACACTTTGAAATGAGTTAAAAACATATTTAATTTGAAAAGGAAACACTAGATAAGTGGATAGTCCTTAATCCGCGGAGTTTCGAAACAACAAGTAAGTCAAAGATCTTACTTGAAAACAAAATAAGTTAAGCAGAGGGAATATGGTAAAGAAAAAGATGATTACACATGAATGGATAGTCTGGTGGAAGATAAAAAATCCAGTGACGGTAAAATCCAAATGTAAAACTTCAAGAAAGTTAAAAGAATTTCCATTTGTACAAGTAAAATTCAAGGAAATCCCGTAATTGGAAGAAGATGGTTCATAATAATCCGAACGCAGAAATCCATGGAATAATTCACAGACATGTGTACAAGGGAAAATAAATAAATAAATAAAAAATAATATTAATAAAAGAAAAATAAGATGTGCTTTTCACTCTACTTCTGAGACATAACTATATATATATATATTTATATATATACATATATATACATATGCATATGCATATGTATATATATATATATATATATATATATATATATATATATATGAAAAAGTGCGTAATGTAAACATATTATGAGGTATTTACAGCTTCTTTTCCAATTTTCGGATTTTTAATCATGTCAAAACGCGCCTTATCTCTTTTTGATGGATTGATTGTTGCTATTTCTTCTGATGAGTTAAGGGCAAAATAGATTCACTGATTGATATAATAATTAAGTGATTGATTTTGTGCTACGAACAGATACGGTCAAGAATTGTAAATGCCTACGGAATTAAAGGAATAAATTGAAAGATGATCAAGATCATGAACTTTTGAATATAGACTTTTGTTTTTTATTCATTATATATATTCGTCCTGGCGCTGTAATATATACCTCCCGAAAATATTACAAACTTTAAGGGATTTTTCTAACTATTAATCGCACCAGACAAGGACTATTGCCACTTTGAACGTAAGGACTATTATTCTGTATCGTGTCTAACAGTAGACTATAGGCAGTTGAGTAATACAGTGTGTTCCAAAACTATTGGGCTCGTTTCAAGTCCTCATATCTGCTTAACTATGAATGGTAGTAAGTAGAGATCCCTAGATGTAAGAGAGCCTTCTCCTCCAGTAGTTTCTTCCCCAGAACCGCTAGACTTTGGAACTCCCTTCCGCATCCCTGCTTCCTCAACAGTACTGACATGCAGAAGTTCAAGTGTAACGTGAACCGACATCTTGCTGCCCAACTCCCTACATAGTATCCCCATACACCAAAGTGGCAATGTGCCTTGTTTGGGGTGAAAATGTAATAAAATAATTCTTGAAACTTATTAAATACATTCCGACACAAAACTGATCTAAGAACACTGCCAGGCACATGACGTACCTTCGTGTGAAATTTTATAAAAATTATCTCAACCGTTTCGAGTTCATAGCGAAGGAACTCACAGACACACAATGTTTCATTTATATAATAGATAGATAGATAGATAGATAGATATAGACTCTTCTTGAATTTAAATACTCTGGATGAGGAAATAATGATTACCACTGAGCACATCGCAAATTTATCAAATACGAACAACTAAATAAACATCTTTAATATAATGCGATGAAATTGCTTACCCTACCACTTGTAGATTCCTGGTTCAATTTAAAATAGCAAACCTCATTGCTTGTTTCTCGAAACTCACTAGGTTAAGAGACGCAACACATGTCTGTGGATAACATTTTTTAAAAACTTTATTTTCGAATCTATGATTAATGTTTATTCAATCTTAAAACCTCTATTTAATTAAAGTGATACTACAACGGTCAAATGATCGTTCTTACTAAGACAAGTAACAAACACTTTTGGTTCGGATAAAAAATGACAACAGCTTTCTCAGTTGAAGTACATGTGCTACGGCTGCGATGCGTTTTATTTAAAAAATTTTGCTAATTACTCATTTCCATATTAATTGAAAATGAGAAACGATATTGATCTGTCAAACACAGTGACGCGCACTGTTCTAGATATATCGATGATCAAATTACTGGAATACAAGGCTAATACGCATTCTAAATGAGTACAGAATAAACTCGTTACCTGTCGTTATTAAATACCATTTCGTTTTAGTGTTACCGTGTTCTATTACGTTCCTGTATTGTTGAGATGAACATTGATTATTCTTATTATTTGGATTCGTCGGATTATTGTTTTTATGTGGAGTGTTTTTTTTTTCACAACTTTCGATGTAACACCTGATCTTCTTCAGGTATATCTTGACAGACTCGGGAATCTTTATGTCGAAATTGAGAATCTTTTTGTTGAACAAAGGAATCTAAACAGAATTTTTAATGAACCCTTTTATGAGTAGCATGTTCTTAAGGAGACAACGACGATACTATAAAGAGCTCTCGGCTGGTTTCATTAAAAAGTAGGGCAGTCTTGGCAGTTTAGCTACCCCATAGCCAACGTTACAATCTTCAAAGGAAGAAAATTAAAAAAAAAGAAAAAAGTGAAGAGAAAATAAAAGGAGATTGAATAGAAATAATGAATATACAAGTGCAATAAGACTTTTATATTGTTACGTAAACGTTGTTAAAATACAACAATGCTAGTCACTAGATGACGATCCCACAAGGAAAAAACATATATATTTTAACTACTGTAAAGCCAAGTTGATATAATTCAAAATTAGTAATTAAACGACTTTCAAGAAGTCCCTTGAGATACTAATTATATCAGAGGGGTAGTGGTCATCGCAATAAAAATAGCCAAACTCAGAATTGAGAACTGTGTTATTGAAAGGAAAGTCTTTGAACACGAAATACTTTGTAGTTAGTTTCCGTCGGCAATCATTTCAGCACCGCAATTTCCCTCCTCTTCGCTTGAATAGAGTTAATGAATAGGCAATAAGGTCACATTCACTGCTAAACGATGTAACATAGGTAATCAAATGTCGTGATGTTAAGAACAAATCGACAAGCCACGATGTAACAACATCTGAAAAGCCTTTATTGCGCTATTACGGATGCGAGAATATCTTTAATGAGACAGGTCGACGTCATTTAAACCAATGATATCGCAAAATGTCGCCTCGAGTCAATTCGTTATTGCCTTGAGTCGGACTTAACAGCTTACAGAAGAAATTCATACCCATAATAGTAAACTGTTTCTATCTGTATAGTATCCTAGCTTATAAATTAACAAACCTATAATATGCATCGACAAATACTGTACGGGATGCCGTTAATAAGTTTTCTGCCATTTAAAATTGTCGACGATGCCTCCGTTCAGTTTCGAAAGACAAAGGATACCCCCTGTAGGGGCAGCTGCACATGTAATTGTGAGGCAAGGGTTACGCAATCTCCAACAACACCGCTCCTGAATCGGCACTGCTTGAGTCCAGTGGCAAGAAGTCCATGATGACTGGAAAGAATGCCGAGATAAGCGGAGAGAACATACAGCACCTGGAAGTCTCAAATGGTTACTCATTTTAGTACTGACCAGGTTCAACGTTGCTTAACTTCGGTAATCCAGCGGGATCCGGTGTGTGAACGTGATTATGCCGTATATGAAATAAAATTGTCGAAGACTCTTGAAAATTCAGTATGTCATTGTTATACATCTTATGAGATGATTGACTAATCCTTATGATTTCAGGTTCAAATGAACAGCTACAGCAGGAATTGGAATACATCCTATTAAAGCCTGATTGTCACAGATAGTGAATTACAAAAATGCGATTTTGACGTGAGACCATTTTAGAAGAAGATATGCAATAAACTTCTGTTTAAACTTGGGAAAATGCCACAAAAGCGTATGGAATGCTTCGGACTGAATTTGGTCCATCTTGCATGACTCGAGCATCAGTTTTTGAGTATCATAATAGATTCAATAAAGGTAGAGAGTCTGTGAGGGATGGTGAGAGATGTGATAAGAATAAGGAAGTCAGAATATCAAATTAAATTGGCCCAATAAGAAATTTGACGGATAAGGACCGTTGTGTGTCTATAGAAGCAATGCATGCAAAGTTTAATACCAGTGTGGGAACTGTATCGTCCATTATTCGCGAGGAATTGAAGGTGCGGAAGATTTGCGTGAATTTACCAATCTAGAAATTCATTTTTGTCACAGATTATTTGACCAAGATGGGCATCAAGATAGTTCTTCGTCCTATCTATAGTCCAGACCTTGCTCCCTGTGAATGTTGGTATTACTTAAATTCAAGGATAACTTTAGAGGGTGTTATTATGAGACAATTAAGGAGAGGAAATAAGCTGAGTCGAGGTTCATTGACACATCAGGAATTCTATGGAGCCTCCAGGAAGTTGTTGGAACGGTACAACAATGCATTGCAGCAGAGGAGATTACTTCTGAAGGGACTAGAGTTGTATGTATGTACCAGCAATAAAAGTTTCTTACAAGAATGTCTGGAGACTATGGAATACACCTTGTAACTTTGTAATCAAGTTAATACTAGTCCTAGTTATATCAGGTATATTGAAATTGTTGGGTGATCAGAGTAACCATCCGGCATTGTCATATGTAGTGATTAGAAGCGGTTATTTTGTTCATTTAGTCATTACATTCCATGAGCGATGCTATTGATAAAGAGGGAGGAATTGCTGGTTTCTGAGTCCGAATCTATTGATCTCACAGTAGAAGTAGGCTTTTTTATTTGAACTCCTTCTATCAGATAGCATCTTACTTTTTTGGAGCGACTAAAAAATATGGATGATCTAGGACACGCTAAATATTCACATTGTTTTCACTTCAGTTATGCAAAGCAATCTATTACACGCTAGACTGGAAAAAGTGTAAAAAATGTTCTCAATATAAATGTACTTGTCCGACATCCAGTGTCATAAAAACACCATCATCGCAAACATTAATTAATGAGAAACTAATTATCTCCTATTATAATGGCCATTTATCAGTTATCGTTTAAAAGCTTGATCCGTCCAACTAAAATATCGACGAATTGGCTAAAACATTCACTCCTTTACTGTCAATTGGGAAGTTTTGTACAAGGAGGAGTCACTTTTTCGTCGACATTTTTTCAAAGTCTTCATACGCGCATGCAATGGCTAGCCTTAATTTGAACGGCAGCGAAGTCGTATGTAATGGTGGCTGCAGGGGTAAAGCGGTTTCCTTTTTATTTCACCTTCTTTTTCTCCTTCGCCTTACAGGTTCGAGCCTGCCTGCCAACTCCTTTTGTTTATTTCTGACGTTAAATTTGAACTCAACCTCTGATCAAAAGTCTCAAACTCAAATCCAACTGTTCTCCTCTCTCTGCACTATCCACACTGACGCCCAAAATAAAGAAGACGGCTCTTTTATAGCGAGACCCAACCACATCTCATTTCGCATACCCCTCCCCCCTCTCATCACATCACATGATTTTCAGTCCATAAATACCAGGGGGCGGCCATTTTTATTTTCTCTTTTTTTCTTTCCTAAAACGAGCCGCACGATGCATGAGGTAAGGTTCTTTACTTTTAACCACACGCCCCCTTAATCTCTAAGATACATAATTAATATCATAGTCTGCAATCCACGCTGGGCGTCTTCGTTCACGGTGCGACCGTCGAAGAGGCTCTTCTTAAGACACTTCAACATCAGCATCAACCTCCCCTTCTTCTGATGGCAAGGAGACTCTCCGTATATCTAAAATGTGATGAGGAATGCCGTCAATCGCTACCTTGTTTTTGGAGAGTACTTCGGTCACTGTACCTTTTCCCCAGCGAGTCGTGCAATGAGAATTGTGTGGTTTCACCCACACCTCTTCACCAACCGCGATGTCCACGCAGGCCTGTTCTTCTCTCTGTGTTACAGTCAATGGATGTCGCCATTCATAGGAAAAAATAGACCGGTGAGGCCCTGAATTTTCGTCTTGACCAGCCTTCGGCGTCATATTGTCCCAAAACCTGCTTCTTAGGGCGAAATCTGGCTTCTAGGTGCCACAGCTTTTATAGTGCGATGGTGCCTCTCTATAATTCCATTTCCACTTGGACGGTATGCAGCTCTAAAATATAGCCCCACATTCCACTTCGCACATAAGTCTCTAAAAACCACATCTCATTTGCATACCCCCACGTGATTTTCAGTCCATGAATACCAGGGAGCAGCCATTTTTATTTTCTCTTTTTTTTCTTTCCTAACACGAACCGCACCATGCATGAGGTAAGGTTCTTTACTTTTAACCTCAATTTCGAAGCTTAAGTAATGGGATTTTTTTCTTTTAAAACAAAAGCTGAATTATTTTACCGTTCGTTTATTTTTTTCACACCTCTTTCTACCCATGCTTCGTTTATTTTTTTTACACCTCTTTCTACCCAGGCTTCGTTTATTTTTTTTACACCTCTTTCTATCCAGGCTTCGTTTATTTTTTTCACACCTCTTTCTACCCAGGCTTCGTTTATTTTTTTACACCTCTTTCTACCCAGAATTCGTTTATTTTTTTCACACCTCTTTCTACCCATGCTTCGTTTATTTTTTTCACAACTCTTTCTATCCAGGCTTCGTTTATTTTTTTACACCTCTTTCTACCCAGGCTTCGTTTATTTTTTTTTACACCTCTTTCTACCCAGGCTTCGTTTATTTTTTTCCCACCTCTTTCTACCCATGCTTCGTTTATTTTTTTCACACCTCTTTCTATCCAGGCTTCGTTTATTTTTTTTACACCTCTTTCTACCCAGGCTTCGTTTATTTTTTTTACACCTCTTTCTACCCAGGCTGCGTTTATTTTTTTCACGCCTCTTTCTACCCAGGCTTCGTTTATTTTTTTTACACCTCTTTCTACCCAGGCTTCGTTTATTTTTTTTACACCTCTTTCTACCCATGCTTCGTTTATTTTTTTTTACACCTCTTTCTACCCATGCTTCGTTTATTTTTTTTACACCTCTTTCTACCCAGGCTTCGTTTATTTTTTTTACACCTCTTTCTATCCAGGCTTCGTTTATTTTTTTACACCTCTTTCTACCCATGCTTCGTTTATTTTTTTACACCTCTTTCTACCCATGCTTCGTTTATTTTTTTACACCTCTTTCTATCCAGGCTTCGTTTATTTTTTTCACACCTCTTTCTACCCAGGCTTCGTTTATTTTTTTTACACCTCTTTCTACCCAGGCTTCGTTTATTTTTTTCACACCTCTTTCTACCCATGCTTCGTTTATTTTTTTCACACCTCTTTCTATCCAGGCTTCGTTTATTTTTTTTACACCTCTTTCTACCCAGGCTTCGTTTATTTTTTTTACACCTCTTTCTACCCAGGCTTCGTTTATTTTTTTCCCACCTCTTTCTACCCATGCTTCGTTTATTTTTTTCACACCTCTTTCTATCCAGGCTTCGTTTATTTTTTTTACACCTCTTTCTACCCAGGCTTCGTTTATTTTTTTCACACCTCTTTCTACCCAGGCTGCGTTTATTTTTTTCACGCCTCTTTCTATCCAGGCTTCGTTTATTTTTTCACACCTCTTTTTACCCATGCTTCGTTTATTTTTTTCACACCTCTTTCTATCCAGGCTTCGTTTATTTTTTTTTATACCTCTTTCTATCCAGGCTTCGTTTATTTTTTTCACACCTCTTTCTACCCAGGCTTCGTTTATTTTTTTTACACCTCTTTCTACCCAGGCTTCGTTTATTTTTTTCACACCTCTTTCTATCCAGGCTTCGTTTATTTTTTTCACACCTCTTTCTACCCAGGCTTCGTTTATTTTTTTACACCTCTTTCTACCCAGGCTGCGTTTATTTTTTTCACACCTCTTTCTACACATGCTTCGTTTATTTTTTTCACACCTCTTTCTATCCAGGCTTCGTTTATTTTTTTTACACCTCTTTCTACCCAGGCTTCGTTTATTTTTTTTACACCATTTTTCTACCCAGGCTTCGTTTATTTTTTCCCCACCTCTTTCTACCCATGCTTCGTTTATTTTTTTCACACCTCTTTCAATCCAGGCTTCGTTTATTTTTTTTACACCTCTTTCTACCCAGGCCTCGTTTATTTTTTTCACACCTCTTTCTACCCAGGCAGCGTTTATTTTTTTCACGCCTCTTTCTACCCAGGCTTCGTTTATTTTTTTTACACCTCTTTCTACCCAGGCTTCGTTTATTTTTTTTACACCCCTTTCTACCCATGCTTCGTTAATTTTTTTTACACCTCTTTCTACCCATGCTTCGTTTATTTTTTTTACACCTCTTTCTACCCATGCTTCGTTTATTTTTTTTACACCTCTTTCTATCCAGGCTTCGTTTATTTTTTTCACACCTCTTTCTACCCAGGCTTCGTTTATTTTTTTACACCTCTTTCTACCCATGCTTCGTTTATTTTTTTACACCTCTTTCTATCCAGGCTTCGTTTATTTTTTCACACCTCTTTCTACCCTGGCTTCGTTTATTTTTTTTACACCTCTGTCTACCCAGGCTTCGTTTATTTTTTTCACACCTCTTTCTACCCATGCTTCGTTTATTTTTTTCACACCTCTTTCTATCCAGGCTTCGTTTATTTTTTTTACACCTCTTTCTACCCAGGCTTCGTTTATTTTTTTTACACCTCTTTCTACCCAGGCTTCGTTTATTTTTTCCCACCTCTTTCTACCCATGCTTCGTTTATTTTTTTCACACCTCTTTCTACCCATGCTTCGTTTATTTTTTTCACACCTCTTTCTACCCAGGCTGCGTTTATTTTTTTACACCTCTTTCTATCCAGGCTTCGTTTATTTTTTTTACACCTCTTTCTATCCAGGCTTCGTTTATTTTTTTTACACCTCTTTCTATCCAGGCTTCGTTTATTTTTTTTACACCTCTTTCTATCCAGGCTTCGTTTATTTTTTCACACCTCTTTCTACCCAGGCTTCGTTTATTTTTTTCCCACCTCTTTCTACCCATGCTTCGTTTATTTTTTTCACACCTCTTTCTATCCAGGCTTCGTTTATTTTTTTTACACCTCTTTCTACCCAGGCTTCGTTTATTTTTTTTACACCTCTTTCTACCCAGGCTTCGTTTATTTTTTTCACACCTCTTTCTATCCAGGCTTCGTTTATTTTTTTCACACCTCTTTCTACCCAGGCTTCGTTTATTTTTTTACACCTCTTTCTACCCAGGCTGCGTTTATTTTTTTCACACCTCTTTCTACACATGCTTCGTTTATTTTTTTCACACCTCTTTCTATCCAGGCTTCGTTTATTTTTTTACACCTCTTTCTACCCAGGCTTCGTTTATTTTATTTACACCATTTTTCTACCCAGGCTTCGTTTATTTTTTCCCCACCTCTTTCTACCCATGCTTCGTTTATTTTTTTCACACCTCTTTCAATCCAGGCTTCGTTTATTTTTTTTACACCTCTTTCTACCCAGGCCTCGTTTATTTTTTTCACACCTCTTTCTACCCAGGCAGCGTTTATTTTTTTCACGCCTCTTTCTACCCAGGCTTCGTTTATTTTTTTACACCTCTTTCTACCCAGGCTTCGTTTTTTTTTTTTACACCCCTTTCTACCCATGCTTCGTTAATTTTTTTTACACCTTTTTCTACCCATGCTTCGTTTATTTTTTTTACACCTCTTTCTACCCATGCTTCGTTTATTTTTTTTACACCTCTTTCTATCCAGGCTTCGTTTATTTTTTTCACACCTCTTTCTACCCAGGCTTCGTTTATTTTTTTACATCTCTTTCTACCCATGCTTCGTTTATTTTTTTACACCTCTTTCTATCCAGGCTTCGTTTATTTTTTCACACCTCTTTCTACCCTGGCTTCGTTTATTTTTTTTACACCTCTGTCTACCCAGGCTTCGTTTATTTTTTTCACACCTCTTTCTACCCATGCTTCGTTTATTTTTTTCACACCTCTTTCTATCCAGGCTTCGTTTATTTTTTTTACACCTCTTTCTACCCAGGCTTCGTTTATTTTTTTTACACCTCTTTCTACCCAGGCTTCGTTTATTTTTTCCCACCTCTTTCTACCCATGCTTCGTTTATTTTTTTCACACCTCTTTCTATCCAGGCTTCGTTTATTTTTTTTACACCTCTTTCTACCCATGCTTCGTTTATTTTTTTCACACCTCTTTCTACCCAGGCTGCGTTTATTTTTTTACACCTCTTTCTATCCAGGCTTCGTTTATTTTTTTTACACCTCTTTCTATCCAGGCTTCGTTTATTTTTTTTACACCTCTTTCTATCCAGGCTTCGTTTATTTTTTTTACACCTCTTTCTATCCAGGCTTCGTTTATTTTTTTTACACCTCTTTCTATCCAGGCTTCGTTTATTTTTTTTACACCTCTTTCTACCCAGGCTGCGTTTATTTTTTTCACGCCTCTTTCTACCCAGGCTTCGTTTATTTTTTTTACACCTCTTTCTACCCATGCTTCGTTTATTTTTTTCACACCTCTTTCTACCCAGGCTGCGTTTATTTTTTTTACACCTCTTTCTATCCAGGCTTCGTTTATTTTTTTTACACCTCTTTCTATCCAGGCTTCGTTTATTTTTTTCACACCTCTTTCTACCCATGCTTCGTTTATTTTTTTTTTACACCTCTTTCTACCCAGGCTGCGTTTATTTTTTTCACGCCTCTTTCTTCCCAGACTACGTTTATTTTTTTCACACCTATCTACCTAGGCTACGTTTATTTTTTTAACACCTCCAAGGAAATCGCGTAATTGGAAGATGGTCCAAAATAATCCAAAAGGCCGAAATCCGTGGACAAATTCTCAAATAGGTGCAAGGAAAAGATAAGATATGCGTTGAACTCGGCTGTTAAGAAAAATGAGTGAAGAAGGGGAGAGAAAAAAATGAGTGAAAAAAAATACACTATATAGATATATATATATATATAAATATGTATATATATATATATATATATATATATATATATATATATATATATATATATATATATATATATATATATATATATATATATATATGAGGGATGCATTCTTATAAAGCACGTATGAATACTGAAAGTCTCGCATTGGAAGACAGAAGTCGGAATCAAGCTAGTCTTTTTTCCTTTGAACTTTTTAAATCGAGATAATTTAAGAATTACGCCCCGAGCCAATACTTTTTTGCCTCCGGATAGTATAATAAAATATCTATAGACAATATGATATCTATAGGAAATATGATAATATAATAGTATATCTGTAGAGAATATTATAGTATAATATGATATCTATAGAGAATGTGATAGTATAATATGATATCTATAGAGAATATGATAGTATAATATGATATCTATAGAGAATATGATAGTATAATATGATATCTACAGAGAATATGATAGTATAATAATATATCTATTGAGAATATGATAATATAATATGATATCTGCAGAAAATATGATAGTATAATATGATATCTATAGAGAATATGATAGTATAATATGATATCTATAGAGAATATGATAGTATAATATATCTATAGAAAATATGATAGTATAATATGATATCTATAGAGAATATGATAATATAATATATCTGTAGAGAATATTATTGTATAATATGATAGCTATAGAGAATATGATAGTATGATATTATCTATAGAAAATATGATAGTATAATATAATATCTATAGAGAATATGATAGTATAATATGATATCTATAGAAAATATGATAGTATAATATAATATCTATAGAGAATATGAAAGTATAATATGATATCTATAGAAAATACGATAGTATAATATAATATCTATAGAGAATATGATAGTATAATATGATATCTATAGAAAATATGATAGTATAATATAATATCTATAGAGAATATGATAGTATAATATGATATCTATAGACAATATGTCGTATAATATGATATCAATAGAGAATATGATAGTACTATATGATATATATATAGAATAGGGTAGTATAATATGATATCTATAGAGACATGATAGTAGCATATGATATCTATAGAGAATATGATAATATAATATATCTGTAGAGAATATTATTGTATAATATGATATCTATAGAGAATGTGATAGTATAATATGATACTTATAGAGAATATGATAGTATAACAAGATACCTATAGAGAATATGATAGTATAATATATCTATAGAGAATATTATAGTATATGATATCTATAGAGAATATTATAGTATAATATGATATCTATAGAGAATATGATAGTATAATATGATATCTATAGAGAATATGATAGTATAATATGATATCTATAGAGAATATGTAGTATAATATGATATCTGTATAGAATATGATAGTATAATATGATATCTATAGAGAATATGATAGTATAATATATTTATAGAGAATATGATAGTATAATATGATATCTATAGAGAAGTTGAGCCGCAGTCATAAAATATGCATTATAAACCATGAAGATGATTTGAGTTGAATAGAAATCATTAATAATATTCCATTGTATGCTAAAAGCATCCATGATATAAAGAAAAAATACTAAATAATAATCAATTATGACACTCTACGTGAAGTTGAATATTCAATTCTCCGAATGAAAATTCGATTAAGAATTATTTAAGGCATCTGTCTAATCATCGCAGGCAGAACAAAAATAGCCAGCGGTATTTTGTTCCAAAAGACCCTTCCGACCATCATGTATGACTAGATGTATTTGAAAAACAAGCCGGTTGTTATATTAGCCAAAAGATTGTTAACCAATGTCAAAGTAAAAATAAGTGCAACAAATCCAAATAATACAAAATATATAAATTAATTAATACAAATTATATATAATTATTTATGCACATTATATATAATATTTATTGCACATTATGTTTAAAGATTAATAACAAGTACTATATAATAATAATTATATATAATTAATGATACGAATAATATAAAGTATTAATACAAATTATGTATAATTAGTAATACAAATTATCTATAATGCTTTATACACATGTAGATTTAATAATAAACATTGGATATAATTAATAATACGCATTATATATAATTTTTTAATATAAATTATATACAATAATAATTGCAAACTATGTATGATTGATAATACACATTATGTACATATAATTATATATATTTATATACTTTATTATATACATAAAATATTATTAAGAATGCTAATTATATATAATTATTAAGAATAATTATATATAATAAATATTAAAAATTATACACATAATATATAATTACCATTATGAATAAAATATAATTAATAACACAAGTTATATGAGTTAAAATACTAATTACATATAATTTATAATGCACATTCCATAAAATTAAAAATACATAATTATAGATATAATGACGCTTTTTTATATATAATAAATAATATAAATTCAATATAATAAAAATAACAAATCATATGTAATTAATAATTTAAATTGTATAAAACAAATAATATAAATTATATTTATGAATAATAATGTATATTTTATTGAATAAATGAGAAAAAGTATTTATAATTAATAATACAAATTATATATAATAAATAATAAACATTTATGTCATAATTAATACAAATATTGTATACTTTATAATAAAAATTTTATATAATTAATAATAAAAATTTATAAATTAATATATACAAATTACATATAATCGATAAAACAAATTATATATAATAAATAATACAAGTTTTGTATAATATATAAAACACATATGTATTATAAAAAATTTATATAATTAATAATACAAATTTTATATAATTTACGATACAAATTATTAATAATTTCTAATACAAATGGTATATAATTATTGATACACATTATATATAAATAAAAATAAAACAAATTATAAAATAAAAAAACAAATCGTATAGTATAAAAATATATATTATATAAATTAAGAATACAAATTATATATAATTTAAAATACACAATATGTTTAATCATTAGTACAGATTATTTATAATTAATAATACAATTTTTTTATAATTAATAATCAAAATTATATATAGTTTATAATACAAATGTAATATAATTTTATTATACAGTTTATTAATAATTAATTGTACACATTTTATATAATTTATACCAAAATATTTATATAATTTAGATTAAATATGCCATATAATTAATTATACAAATGATTTATAACTAACAATACACATTATATATAATTTTAATATACAAATTATATATGATTTATAAGACACATAATATATATTTTATAAAACAAACTAATACACATCATATATAATTAATAATACACCTTATATATAATTATATATAATCAATAATACAAATCATATATATATATAAAATACACATTTAATATAATTAATAATACAACATTTTAAGTTGTCGGTAGCAGCAGACCAACTTATTTTTACACAGTGATCACCACTTATCAAGCCACATAAGCTACTCAGGGATAAGGGTTATTGCAAGTACATTACGTTAGTGTGGAGATTAGGTTAAGTGTTTACTTAAGGGGGCGGTTCATTAGGAATTTGTTTACGTTGGACTTGAACACATCCAAGTTGTAGTCCGGTGGGAAGCAGGCAGACGGAACAGAGTTCCACAGGCGTGTAGTTCTAAGAAAGAAGCTTTGTTCATGGAATCCGCGTTTTGATTTAGGCACATATATAGAGTGGAGGAAATTTTTCACAGTGGATTCAGCTAGACGGGTGTTTTTCGTGAAAGATTGGCGAGGGGGGACCAGAGATTGGAGTTCAGACGAGCACCTGCCATGGAAATAACGATAAATCAAGGATAGGCTCGCAACGTATCTTCTGTGGAAGAGAGGTTGCAGAGTAGAGAAAAGGGCATCCCCCACTAAGCCACGAAGTCTATTTTGTGCTCTATCAAGGCAGGATAGGCTGTTTTTAGCAGCTCCTGCCCAGATATGGCAACAGTATTCCATCCTTGGACGTACTTGGCTTTTATATAGATAGAGAATTGCATCAGTAGTGAGATATCTTCTTGAGCGGTAGAAGGATCCCACCATCTTTCCAGCGACCTTGGCAGCAGACTTGATGTACGTGTTCCATTTCAGATCAGGAGTAAAGGTCAAACCCAGAAGCTTGTCAAAACACGGGGCCTCACCCAGACGAGAGCCATCCATCACAATTGGTGCCAGCTGGGGATCTGAGCGTTGATGATGTAAAGATAGGAGTTTGGTTTTGGATGCATTAAAGGTAACCAGCCACATCTTCCCCCACTGAACCACGCGCTCGAGATCAGAGGAGAGAGAATCAGAGAGAACTTTGCCATTTACAGCCTGTTGCCGTAGATGGTCGTGTCATCAGCATAGATGTCAACGAATGATTTAAGTATGTGTTTAGGGAGGTCATTGATGTAGATCAGGAAGAGAGTTGGGTCCAGGATTGACCCCTAAGGGACTCCAGCATTTATATTGCAGGCCTCCGATTTTTGTCCATCTACCACTACTCTTATGAGCCTATCGGAGAGAAAAGATTTAATGATTGAGAAAACATTTCCAGTTATACCGTAGCTGGAAATCTTGTGAAGTAGACCCTTATGTCATAACTTGTCGAAGGCCTTTGATATGTCAGGAGCAATTGCCCTAGAAAGGAAGCCTTTGTCAAGAGATTCACTAATCCTGTGGGATATAACCGTCAGCACATCTGCGGTAGATCTTGCAGAGCGGAAACCATATTGTGTGTCACTAAGAAGGTTATTCCTGCTGAGATGGTTGACTCTTATAGATGTATTACTTGTGCTAGGATGCTGACACAAAACGTTGACGTAGACGTATTGACGATATGTTTACAGAGAGGGAGAGACAATTACTTTTTTTTTATTACATTTTCACCCCAAACAAGGCACATTGCCACTTTAATGTAGGGGGCTACTATCAGGGGAAACATCTACTGGAGTACTATGTAGGGATTAGGGCAGCGAGATGTTGGTTCACGTTGTACTTGAACTTATGCCTGTCAGTACAGTTGGAGAAGCAGTGACCTGGAATGGAATTCCAAAGTCTAGCAGTTCTGGGGAAGAAACTACTGGAGTAGAAAGATCTTTTACATCTAGGGATCTCTACAGTGTGGGGGTGGGATTTTGCAGCTTGTCGGGTCTGTCGAGGGTGTTCACGTCGTGGGGGCACAAGTGCTTGCAGTTCTTCAGAGCATTCACCATTATAATACTTGTAGAACAGGCAGAGGGATGCAACGTTTCGACGATGGGACAGAGGCTGAAGTTTTGATGCCAGTTTAGGGCCTATCAAATTTGCGACTCTCTTTTGAACCCTGTCAAGGAGCGAGAGACTAGTAGCCGATGCACCGGCCCAAATATGACAGCAATACTCCATACATGGGCGAATAGTGGCCTTATAGAGGTACAGGATACTTTCGGATGTTAGAAGTTTTCTAGCACGGTAGAGAGAGCCCACCTTCCTCGCAGCGGCCCTGGCAATGCCCTCGCTGTAATTGTTCCAACTCATGTTTCCTGTGAACGTTAGGCCAAGGAGCTTGAAAGACGTACTCTCAGCTAAAGAGTTGTTGGCCATTGCTATAGGTGGTAGAGAAGGTTTCTTGTAATTATTGAATGAAACCAGTTTTGTCTTGGTGGCATTGAACGTTACCATCCATTTTTGTCCCCATTCCACTACTGATTGAAGGTCATCCTCTAGTGTTTCTCCCATTACTTTAGATATATGTTCATTTGTTTTCCTGTCATGCCTGCTATAGAGTGTGGTGTCATCAGCATATATACCCATCTCAGAGGCAATTTTGTCGGGGAGGTCATTTATGAATATCAGGAACAGCAGAGAACCAAGGATAGATCCCTGGGGCACTCCCGCATTTATATTATATTGTTTAGACGTACGACCGTCGAGGACAACCTGGATTTTTCTCTTATCTAAGAAGGATTTAATTATGTTAAGTATTCTACCAGTGATACCGTAAGATCTAATCTTCCTGAGGAGACCCTCATGCCATACCCTGTCAAAAGCCTTAGATATATCTAGAGCTACCGCTCTGCCCTCTCCCGCTTTGTCCAGTGAATGGTATATGCGTTCAGAGATTACAGTGAGGATGTCTGCCGTGGAACGGGCTTGTCTAAATCCATATTGATGGTCGGTCAGAAATTTAGCATCTGTAAGGTGCTGGACTAGAGCATGGTTAATTAAGGTCTCAAATATTTTGGCAAAAAGTGGGAGGAGGCTAATAGGGCGATAATTTAATGGGTCAGTTATTTCGCCAGAATTCTTGAATACTGGTACTACAGAAGCAGTTTTCCAACAGCTCGGAAAGCAAGATTCATTAAGGCATTTGTTGTAGAGTTTGGAGAGAACTGGAGCTACTTCGGCTGAGCACTTTTTTAATAGCACAGCTGGGATGAGGTCGAGTCCACATGCTTTGGAAGTGTCAAGGTTTTTTATGATAGCATGCACCTGAGCTTGTACAAACGAATACATGACGGCGAGAGGGAGACGATGTGTTTGATGAATGACGACGAGATTGTATATAATAGCGGTTAATATAATAGACCGTCTTTCCATTTAAGATTCGGATAATGATTGCATGTTTAACTGGTGTAGGCAGCACATGTACAAATGTTCATTTCAAACAAAAAATAAACGTGTACCTGGTTGTTCAAAGGCGACATGACACAATAGTTATATTTATATATAACAACTTCTATACTCTGATTATGGCCAGACATATTTAGAGATTACAATGATCTATTCACATTTTGACTATCTTTGAAGATTTACTCTACTGTCGACGTTTAGCTTACTTGCCTTTTGTGTTTTACAGAATTACATTATTATAGAAATTAATCCCTTTGCTTTACGTCATTCGCCTACATCAAGATCTAACAGTTGACTTCTAAGTCACGTTTTCTAACAGTTGACTTCTAAGTCACGTTTTCTCTAACCAGATCTATGTTTATACTTGGGTTTGAAAAGCTATTTTGTTATTTGACGTTCCTCTTCATTTGTTTATTGTTTCTAATATCTTCACTACATTTCAAAACTTTAAAACATTTTTGTCCTTGTAAGACAATGTAATTTTCAGGCAGATAATCGTAATAATGTTAATTCATAATAATAACTTCTTTAAATAAACATCTAACTTTTAATAAGAAGAGTTGATCTTACAATCGACTATTAGCAAGGCCCCGCCCCCCCCCGACGTTTTACAGGAGGCTTATATATAACAAATACTCTTATAAACATGCTGGGACACAGAAAATAAAATCCCGCACATATGTGTTCATAGTCTTCGGGTTGTACACGAGAAACTAAACGTTAAATTAATATTTCGCACATGTCGTTTCTAACTTGTGCACTTCTGATGGACGTATCTAACATACGAGTTAGATACGTCCTAAGATGAAGCACTATTGCTACATCTGGGAAAGTGTTACTCAAAGTCAATTTGTTAAAGCCATTCAACACATGGACATTAAACTGATGATGATGATGATGATGAGGAGGAGGAGGAGGAGCTATTGAGCGATCAAGAAAACATTCAACACAACAAAATCTTTTATGTGCATGTCCTCTTTTTCCGTTTTTCATGCGTGACGATTGATCTTGCAGTGGTTGTGAGTTGTTAACTCAAGACAAATCTATTTATACTTGAAACTAATGGAGACTTGCTGGGATTTCAAATGTTTTAATAGAAGAGTTTGCTCCCTGGGGAGAGACAACTTAAATTATTTCTTACCTAATATTCTTACTTAATCCGAAAATTATCCACCCGCAGCAGAGTCTCGAGTCAATATAACCTTAGATTCTGTCTACATATTCAGGACACATGTCAGCCCTCTATCTCCTTCTTGATTTCGACTGCTAGAAACAAAGTTCTCTCCCTCGAATGCATGACGTAATCTCTATATCATATCATTAGACACCTGTATTTCTAAGGAGTTTTGTTTACGGAGCCAATCTTTGAACAAGCGGCTGAGTAACGCTAGCTGCGAGGGATATTATTAGGTATTTACCAGACAACGCCAGGTAAACTGGTCGATAATTAATATTAGAAAAATAAATCTATTAGATTTTGGAACATTTGTATTTATGGTTTGGAATGTAAGCAGAAATTAAATATACAAAGTCGATTTAGGAATTTTAAAGTAGATTCGAAATTTGGTTAGAAGTAAAAGATTTAGGCTTAAGTGAGAGATACCCTGTTTTGTGTTTTTGACCGCATAGATGTGTTTGCTGGCGTAATAGTTAGTAAGCAGAGAACAAACTAAGGGGTTGCCGTAAAACGCGTTAGCGAGGAGACGTGTGGAACTTCTTTTAGAAGGGAGGGAAAGAACCAGGAAAATATAAAAAGTGATTCAGCGTGCACAACCCCCGATAAGGGAGTCCATGAGATCGATAAAGTTTATGTAAATATAACTTGTTGTTATGGCGTTCTTTAAGGAATTTTGACTAATAATAATGTATGTGAGTTTCTAGTTTGTGATGAGCAGACATGTTGTTATCGTTTGATTGTAAATGTGTATGTAAAAGTTTACTACGTTTATTGAATACGTGTATAGTGGGGATGTATATATATATATATATATATATATATATATATAGAGAGAGATATATATATATATATAGATATATATATATATATATATATATATATATATATATATATATATATATATATATATATATATATATACAGGACAATGAACATAGGAAATAGATTAATGCTTTAGACTGCTAGATGATACACGAATATAGAACGGTACATAACACACGATATATATATATATATATATATATATATATATATATATATAAGTGAACGTGTCTGTCTGTCTGTCTGTCTGTGTACATTTCCCTACGCAATAACTCTGTCAATTTTTAGTCTATAGACTCGAAATTTGAAATACCGGGTACTGCGATTTGGGAAAATCGATGTGACGGGTGTCAGCCAGAAATTTGGCTGTTAAGGGGTCAAATTTCAACGATTTGACCTTTAAGAACTCTACAAAACTTCTCTGACAATTTTGGGTCTAGACACTTGAAATTTTAGATATAGGTTCCTTGAACCTGGATCTAATTTAATAAAGTGATTTGAGCCCGAAACTATAAATTTTAAGGGGTCATAATAGGGGTCAAATTAAAAAAAATTTGCTCTTTTTTTTTTTTTTTTTGCTCAGCATACACCTCCAAACACCCGGGCAACGCCGGGCTGAAATGCTAGTATATATATAAAGCTGAACGTCTCTGTGTGTGTCTTATCACGAATAGGCTCCTATATGGTTGACTATTATAGAAAACTGATCACATATAATGATAGATGTATCAAGACACAGGAATTGGTATCTTTGATCTGGCATAATAATGATTCATTAAAATTGTGGGGTCCGCGTACGCGCCTGGTCCACAACGTATGGAAATAAAGAATTTAAAATTATAAAAAAAACGTTTGCAAGTGTTTTTGATATAGATGTACATAAGAATACTTTGATAATTATGTTTTAACTTAAATAGGGATGATATAATAAAATTGTGGGGTCTGCGTTCGCGCATGGCCTCCATAGAATGGAAATAGACACAAACTCTTTAATAAAGACTTTTCATATCTATCTGCGTAAGTATACTTTGATAATTATGTTTCAGTTTGAAGAAATATGGCATAATAAAATTATGGGGTGTTCGTTCGCGCATGACCTCCATAGAATGGAAATATGTCACAAAGTTTAACAAGGTTTTTTTTAATATAGATGCACAGAACATTGTGATAAGTGTTTCAGTGTGAACAGATATGGTATAATAAATTATGGGGTTTATCTATTTTATTTTTACTTTCATCATATTTTGCTTTGGTTTTGATACCCCCGAATTCGAAGCTATCTCTTTACAACCCTTCCTTTTCATAACCTATCATACTTTCATATATCAGAGTCCATTTTCGGTAGGCTGTTTTTGAACACAGTAAACGACTGGTCCTTTTGCTAGTATATATATATATATATATATATATATATATATATATATATATATATATATATATATATATATCGGCAGAATTTTCCTCTTGGGTATTTTTCATTAAATAAAACAGACGTGTTTTGTCTATTTATTCTATTTTGGATCTTTTCTAACTTCCGAATAACGGTCTTCAGTTCTGGCAGGAACTGGCTTGTGTAATCGCCATATTTATCTAGGAATAATTTATTCTATTAATTCAAATGCCCGTTGGGTGACTTCACTTCAGACAATAAGTATGAAAACATATACATGTTTGGATACCACTAGTAACGTAACAAGGAGACAGGGTGCGGCATTTCCAGGAATAAAAAATAGAAAATAGAAAAAATAAATAAAAATAAATAAATAAAAGCTAACAAAAAATCTGAAATGTTATACTAAAATAAGTTTTGAAAATTGTAATAAAATCGGAACTTTTTGGAGTATCGGAATCGGGAAAATGTGTTACTATTTTCCGACTCCAAAACTGATTCTTAATTTTTGATTATTGGTAAATAAATCATAAATATATATTGATTATTGGTAAATAAATCATAAATATATATTGTTCTTAAATTATCACTAAAACTAAAACGATAATTACATCAAAATACGATGCAAATTTATTTTACTTGTAAAACAATTTTTATGCATAAATTTAATAGGTAACCTTTCAAGGAAAGCTGTTGGTTTACATGTTCTGAAAAAAATGTTAAAAAAATTAGTAAAATATTTTTGTCAAGAAAATACTTTCAAAATATCACTGATAATTAAATGATTCAACGGAAAATTGGACACTGGAGAATTAGTTATTAGTTTTGGTAGGTCATCCATGTGGATGACGACATTTTCTTCATTTATTTTTTTATTGAATCTGTCACTGCGTTGATGACTGTGAAACCCGATGCGTGATCTGCACTGCTTTGCATAGATAGAGCACAGGAAGGGAGGTTTTGGGTTTTGATAGTAAGTGCGATCCTCTCGTCGGTGTCTCAGTGTGCGACGCTCCATAGCTGCCTGCTCATGCTCGTTATTGAAGAAGGCTACCCTGCATGTGGAGCGCCAAGTGCCTCTGTTCGCTGCCAAATTCGCGAAAAGATGTAAGGAGATATTGCAGTACTTAAGAGTGAGCTTGATGCAGTTTATGTAGCGTTTCTTCGGTCAACCAAGTAAGCTTACAAAAGGGAATTTTTCTGTTTGAGGGCATCCTGATGGCGTGACCCTACCATTGAAGCTGACAACGGATAAGGGGTGACTTACAAGGTCAACTCCAGCTCCCTTGCGAATCTCTGAATGGGACACCTTGGGCCACCAATGAAGGCCAAAGATCTGTTGCAGTCGTCCGATGTAAAATGATTCCAACAGCCTTATATGATGGCGATACGGAACCCATGCCTTAGAGTCGTACTAGAGGGTTGGCATGACGACTGCGTTGTACACAGCCACCCTTATATGGGCCTGAGATTGTGGTTGGCAAACACTCGGCCATTCAGGCGGCCAAAAGCAGAAGAGGCGAAATTAAAGAGGCGCTGAACTTCATTGCTAAGGTCGCTGGAGAATGAGAGATTAGAGCTAAGGTATCTAAAGGTACTGATATTATTTAGAGTGATACCGTTGACAGTGAAGATGGGATAATCAGTTGGTGTTGATAAATAGGCCAGGTCGGTGGTAGGTGTTGGATTGTTGGTTGGTTGTTTTTGTTTTTTATATCAACAATTTTCAGGTTATTTAATGCCGAATCCACTTATTTTGAAGAAAAATATTTTAATAGAATATATTTGTTTTTATTTTTTTTCAAGTCTTCAAGGTTTCTATTTAACCCATAGTTAGGACCTTAACAGGTACTACCACTCCAGGTCAGAGTGGACCTCAGAGCAATGGCAATTAAAGGGTGGTTCCACATTCCCCAAAGCCTGCAAGCTGGGGGGGGGGCTAACCATCGGATATAGTTTAAGTTCATATCCAGGACCAGGTAGGTATTGGAAACTACGTCAAGACTGCGTTTCTGTTGAAGAGGTTTTGATTTATGTATTAATTTTTTTATGCGGTCATCATCACCATCGTCATGAACATCAAAGAGACCTGACGTTTTTAAAACGGTTTTCATATATTAACTTTTTAACAGATAATCGCGACCGAGGTCTGTCCATTACACATGTCCGTGTCTAGTAATAGGATTCCAATTTATTACTTTTTTATTAATATAATAATTGTAAAAGATAATACAAGAAAAGTGAGCTTTATATTACTATACACATAGATTCGAAAAACATTTCTTTGTTATATATTTGTTTTTTTTTTACAACTTTTTCGAATTTATGAGTACAGTAATACAAACCTGAAAAGTGTCCTTAGAACGCGCATTGAACTAAGAAAATTTGACTCATTTGTTTTCAAACAAGAGTAAATATTTCTGTGGGAGGCACTTGAATCCTATTTAAAACTAAAAGGATTACTGTTTTTTTTATATGAATAAACTCTTTTTGTTATATATACAGGGTGGGCCAAAATAAGGGTCCTATCTTTAAATTTGAATAACTTCCACAAAACAAAAGTTAAACTCACCAAACTTTATGTGTGTGTAGACTGACCCTTCCGAGATTTATTTTTGAAATAAACAAAACAAATTTTGGCCGAGAAACACTTCTTAAAACTTACATGAATTTATGAATTTTTAAAAATAGGACCCTTATTTTGGCCCACCCTATATATATATATATATATATATATATATATATATATATACTAGCAAAAGAACCCGTCGTTGACTGGGTTCAAAAACAGCCTACAGAAAATGGACTCTGATTTATGAAAGTATGATAGGTTACGAAAAGGAAGGTTTGTAAAGAGATAGCTTCGAATTTGGGGGTATCAAAACTAAAAGAAAATATGATGACAGTAAAATCAAAATAGATAAACCCCATAATTTATTATACCATATTTTTTCACACGGAGACACTTATAACAATATTCTGTGGATCTATATTAAAAAACCCTGTGAAACTGTGTGATATATTTCCATTCTATGGAGGTCTAGTGCGAACGAACACCCCATAATTTTATTCTACCATATTTCTTCAAACTGAAACATAATTATCAAAGTATACTTACGCAGATAGACATGAAAACTCTTTATTATACTTTGTGACCTATTTCCATTCTCTGGGGGTATAGGCGCGAACGCAAACCCCACAATTTTATTATAACATCCCTATTTAAGTTAAAACATACTTATCAAAGTATTATTATGTACATCTATATCAAAAACACTTGTAAACGTTATTTTTTAATTTTTTATTTCCATACTTTGTGGACCAGACGCGAACGCAGACCCCACAATTTGAATGAACCACCGTTCTGCCAGATCGAACATACCCATCCCTATGTCTCAGTACATCTTCTATCATTATACGTAATCAGTTTTTTTTTTAAATAGTCAACCATAGAGGAGGCTATTCGTGAGCAGACATACACACACACATGCAGGCTTATATTATATATATATATATATATATACATACATACATATATATATATATATATATATATATATATATATATATATATGTGTGTGTGTGTAGATCATCCTTATTTCTTATTTATTTATTTATTTTTATAATTTGATTATATTGTACGTGCATGAATATATATCTGTGGACATGCATGCTTTGGGCCGTTGTCAGGATAGGTATATATATATATATATATATATATATATATGTGTGTGTGTGTGTGTATATATATATATATATATATATATATATATATATATATATGAATGTTTTTACTTGTATATATTATCTATTGTTTATAATTACTGGTTGCCATATCGTATTAAATTTTGTACTAATCTACTTAGTAATTGATTATTCCCCAGCATATGTGCTTCTTCTTTCAGTCATCTTACTCTCCACCATTCTTCTCTGTCTATAATTATTACTTCGACCCAACATGATGGATGGTTTCCGTTTTCCTTCCAGATATAGCTAGCGATACCTGACTTTTCAGTCTCTCCACGTACTACGGCTTTTCAATGTTCTAACCGTACTTTCAGTGAACAACGCGTTTCACCTTCATATAGTTTTCCAAATATTCAAAGAATGTCGTATACACAGTTCTTAATCATGATTTATTTTCTGTGGGGAGCTGGGCTCTAACAAGCTTCTTTTTGGATTAACTGAATACTGTCCTGATGTTATATGGATTCCATTTTAGGCGAAAATATAAGGCAAACAATGAGGATCCTTTTACAAGTACTTAGAATATGTGAAATAGACCTAGTATTAAACTTATCGCATCATGTGTTTTCGATTTAGGTAATATAAGTAAGAAAATAATGGACACGATTATTCCATCTTTAAAATCTAGAATAAAACATAAACTTTTGATTTCCTCTGGGAAGATAAAGATTCGTTCCAGAAAACTCAGAAAAATCAAAAACAGATAAGTTACCTGGTAGCTCTCCGGTTTCAATATAGGAATGACGCATTATTTCTCGTTAATAAAAGTGATCAGAACACACAAAAAAATAGGAAGCATATTAAACTATTTTTAATGAACATAGTTTAGAAATAACTATAGACAGTAACTGTAAGAAGGTGAATGGTTTAGACGTAACCCTAAACCCTAACGATACAAACCATATCACAAACCAAACCAGACATTATTCTATAATTCTAATCATCCCAAATGTATGGCAAATGCGATTAACAGAATATTCGGGCTATTTCTAAATGAAAATTTATCCGACAAAATTAAGAATTATTACAACGAGCCTTAATTAGATTTGGATTTAACGGAAAAATCAAACACATAGAAAAGGTAAAAAGAAAAATCAGCTGCATAATTTCATACAACATGGCAATGAAAGGAAAAGGAAACGCGAAGAATGAAAACAGATATGAAAATAAAAATAAGAATAAAAAGAATAAAATCAAGAATAACGAGGAGGCTCATAAGAGTGATAATAAGATTTAAAATTTTAAAGACATATACGCAAAAAACAACTTTGGTTAAATCCACCTTTCAGTGATTACATTCAAAACAATATCCCCATAGGAATTTTACAAAATAATTGATAAAAACTTTCAACCAGAGAATAGATGATGTAAAATAATTGATAAGAACACAGTTAAACTTTCTTTCTCGACCGTTGCTAATCTTGCAAACACTATAATAGGCCCCAAAAATGTTAGAATAAACAAAATGTTGAAAAATGTTAGAACAGAACCAGATGAACTTGTTACAATTTTTTGCACTATAATGGGGTAGATATTTATCTGCTGTCCATCGCAGCAAAACGTGGCACAAGGCCGGAAAGTGGAAACTAGGCAAGCTCCCCCAAAGGAGGGGCACTCTTGCCTCAACAAAAATTTCCTGGGTACCTCCGTCGGCATTCCCCGATAGGGGAGCCTCAGGCGACAAGCAATAAACTTGCCCCACCCGAAAGCCGGGTGGCAAGATCTGGGAGTAATACCCAAGCGGGTGGCAAGACCTGGCAAGTGATACCCAAGCGGTCTACCTCAGTCTGACAGGTGCTGTTGGGTTGAGGGTCAAGAATAAATCGCTGACGAGTACTCTATCATGTCTACCTGAAGCCGAAGCCGCTAGGACACACATCCCATCATACAGCACTAAAATAGGGTAGATATTTATTTGTTGTCAACTGCAACAAAATGTGGCACAAGGCCGCGGAAAGTGAAGAGTAGGCAAGCTCCCTTAATGGAGGGACACTCTTGCCTCAACAAAATTGCCTGGGCACCCCCGTTGTTATTCCCCGGGCGGCAAGCAATAAACTTGCCCCACCCGAAAGTAGGGTGGCAAGGCCTGGGAGGGTTGACCTCCTGGCAGATACCTAGGCGGTGTACCTCAGTCTGACAGGTACTGGGCCGGTTCCCGGCCCCTAACCTCTTCGGCTGAGTGTCAAGAACGGATCCTTCCCTGTCTCCCTGCAGCCGAAGCCGCTGGGAAGGAGACACATCCCATCACACAGAGTGTAATGGAGTATGATACTGCACAGATTCTATTTATAAACGATGCTGCTAGGAACTGACGAATTAATCCACGTTCTTCTACCAACCAATCAGAAACCAGAATTTCTCCACAAATATGAAACGTTTCTGTAGCAATTTTGCGTATGTTTTCTACTTGTCAACACGGGAAGGATCTTTTGCTCTGAGGCTTCCAACTCCAGAACTGTCTAATTGGAACCAGTCACCTCCCAGGACTTGTGTAAAACAACGAACCATCGTAAAATGTTCTGAAACTAAACATGGCTTACACTTCTAGAGAACTAATTTTGGGGAGAAAATGTAAATGTAGAATACACTGGGGATGGAGGGGGGGCAATTGCTTAATTTCAGAAATTGTATACAAATGTGAAGTTAAGATAGTACACCTGGGGGTACGGATTGTTCATTTAAGGACAGATTCAGAAACCACGTTGTATCTTTTAAAATCGGACCAGAGAACGAACCTAATAAGTATGAGAATAATAATTAAAAAACAGAATAGAATAAAATAATTATTAAAAATAATATGTATTGGATTAGAAACTACATTAATATTACGATCGTGTCATGTTGTGTGTTTTATTGAGCTTGCCAAGAATGCCTCCATTAAACAACGAAGCGGTCTGGAGGATGAAGAAAATTCCAACCAGAATGCCACCAGGGTTAAGAGGTCATCTTGAGAAAATAAAGGAACCACACCCACATCCAACATCTCAGGTATGATTTTCTTCTTGATCCACAGACCCTAATGACTGGCCATCTTCCCATCTTCCCGAGACCGTTTCTAAGACAATTAGTGTAGCACGTGAAGCCAGTGACCAGCTGATCATATTATACTATCTGTCGTGATTTTCTATTCATTTTTACTCTTCTCGTTCTGGCCATGAGTATTGGATTAGAAACTACGTTAATAATAAAGAATTCGAAAAAAAATGGTTACTAATGAATAAGGGCAGAATATATACATATATATATATATATGTAAATCTAAAATATGTAATCTGTGCCTACTTTATGCTTATTAATTAGTCAAGTCCAAAAAAGAAATTTTACACAAAAAATTGGATGCTATACAAAATTGTCTCTATAGGAATGAACACTTGCTCTTGTGCCTAAAACCTGGTTGAAACAATTTTTTAACCGAAAATCCAAACATATACTAATAGTAAAGTTTAAGAGGACCCCATGAATTTAACATTGATCTTCAAATGGTTAATTTTTTAAATTATCTTCTAGGCCTTCAACTTCAAATATTGAAAATTGACTAGTTAAAACCTGATAGAGAGAAACAGAAATAGTGTTAATCTTAATAATAATTATGGAAAATAAGATTAAACCCTGGTAAAACTAGCAGCACAAAAAATTCCCAGGAGTAACCAAATGCCGTGATTATTTGGAAAAAACTTAAGATTAATTTTTGGTAGTATATAATATTGAAAATAAATACCATATATACATATAACAATGAAGGCTGGATTAGTTACATAATCATTGTCTTGTAAAATTAAATGAACATGAATTATAATAAAGCCAAAATATGGAATTATTAAAGGTTTAAAACTTGTGATTTCGGTGAATCAATAAAATTAGAAACTTGAAGTTATCCTCTTTAGATCGGGGATGCACAAATTGAAAATTATAAAAATTATTTTAACATTTCAGATTCTTAAATGAACAAATATGCTATTGATATTAATTTCTATTTGGTTTAAAAAATAATTTTTTAAGAATAAACTTTTAATAAGAATCCACTTCTCAGAAATTTAAACTTTAACTTAAATCGATTTGTAACATGAGGGATAAAAATAAAAAGTTCGAAATATCTCAAGATGGAATAGAGTATAGGTAAAGCAACAATTTAACAATGAATTTTCATGGTGTTGTCTAGTAATTTAACAACAAAAAGAAACTTTAAAAATATATTATTTGCATGGTGTTGTCTAGTAATTTAACAACAAAAAGAAACTTTAAAATATATACTTTTCATGGTGTTGTCTATTAATTTAACAACAAAAAGAAACTTTAAAAATATATTATTTGCATTGTGCTGTCTAGCAATTTAACAACAAAAAGAAACTTTAAAATATATACTTTTCATGGTGTTGTCTAGTAATTTAACAACAAAAAGAAACTTTAAAATATATACTTTTCATGGTGTTGTCTAGTAATTTAACAACAAAAAGAAACTTTAAAAATATATTATTTGCATTGTGCTGTCTAGCAATTTAACAACAAAAAGAAACTTTAAAATATATACTTTTCATGGTGTTGTCTAGTAATTTAACAACAAAAAGAAACTTTAAAAATAAATTATTTGAATTAATAATTTAAGAGGATTAATAAATAATCCAAAATATAGAATTAGAAAAAATTAAAACTTAAGATTTTGGTAAATCAATGAAATTATATATATGTATATATATATATATATATATATATATATATATACAAATCTCTCTACATATTCTATTTTATATATCACGCGATTTATATATTTCTGTCTGTCTATATCTATCTAGTCAGATTTTCTCTCTCTCTCTCTTTATATATATATATATATATATATATATATATAACTATATATATATATATATATATATATATATACTAATCCATTTATGTTTCAGCCTTTATCTTCTAATCAATCTTCATTCTTGTATTTAAATGAATTAAACTATGCCACATCATTTCACGTAATCATCAAATATTAAACGTTGGGGGATGTATTTAATTTAGTCTTCTATAAATTATAAATGTAGCTGAATACAATTTCTTCATGAAATGATGACGGAAATGTTTTGTCTAAGAATGATTTGACTTTAAGAAAATAATTGAATAAAAAAGTGTCAGTGTAATAAAAACCAATGCAATATCAAAAATTATTTAATATCAGGTTAACAAAAAATCATTTATAACGTTTAATATCAGGTTAACAAAAAATTATTTATAAAGTTTAATATCAGGTTAACAAAAAAATATTTATAACGTTTAATATCAGGTTGACAAAAAATTATTTATAAAGTTTAATATCAGGTTAACAAAAAATTATTTATAACGTTTAATATCAGGTTAACAAAAAATTATTTATAACGTTTAATATCAGGTTAACAAAAAATCATTTATAAAGTTTAATATCAGGTTAACAAAAAATCATTTATAACGTTTAATATCAGGTTAACAAAAAATTATTTATAAAGTTTAATATCAGGTTAACAAAAAATTATTTATAACGTTTAATATCAGGTTGACAAAAAATTATTTATAAAGTTTAATATCAGGTTAACAAAAAATTATTTATAACGTTTAATATCAGGTTAACAAAAACGTGTTTATAACGTTTAATATCAGGTTGACAAAAAATTATTTATAAAGTTTAATATCAGGTTAACAAAAAATTATTTATAACGTTTAATATCAGGTTAACAAAAAATTATTTATAACGTTTAATATCAGGTTAACAAAAAATTATTTATAACGTTTAATATCAGGTTAACAAAAAATTATTTATTACGTTTAATATCAGATTAACAAAAAATTATTTATAACGTTTAATATCAGGTTAACAAAAAATTATTTATAACGTTTAATATCAGGTTAACAAAAAATTATTTATAACGTTTAATATCAGGTTAACAAAAAATTATTTATATCGTTTAATATCAGGTTAACAAAAAATTATTTATAACGTTTAATATCAGGTTAACAAAAAATTATTTATAACGTTTAATATCAGGTTAACAAAAAATGATTTATAACGTTTAATATCAGATTAACAAAAAATTATTTATAACGTTTAATATCAGGTTAACAAAAAATTATTTATAACGTTTAATATCAGGTTAACAAAAAATTATTTATAACGTTTAATATCAGGTTAACAAAAAATTATTTATAACGTTTAATATCAGCTTGACAAAAAATTATTTATAACGTTTAATATCAGGTTAACAAAAAATTATTTATAACGTTTAATATCAGATTAACAAAAAATTATTTATAACGTTTAATATCAGGTTAACAAAAACGTGTTTATAACGTTTAATATCAGCTTAACAAAAATTATTTATAAGGTTTAATATCAGCTTAACGAAAAATTATTCATAACGTTTAATATCAGGTTAACAAAAAATTATTTATAACGTTTAATATCAGATTAACAAAAAATTATTTATATCGTTTAATATCAGGTTAACAAAAAAATTATTTATATCAGGTTAACAAAAGATTATTTATAACTTTTAATATCAGGTTAACAAAAAATTATTTATAACGTTTAATATCAGGTTAACAAAAAATTATTTATAACGTTTAATATCAGGTTAACAAAAAAATCCTGTGGTTTTAAACTTTTAAATTCTGTCTCTATACAAATTATTTATATAAAATCTATGTTACATATTTCAGAGACATACCATGGTTCCATTGCAGTAGATTTCCTTTCTAAATTATTTTAACAATTCAAACGGAAGCTCAACGAATCACGCAATATAAAACATATCGATTTGTTTTTAAGTTGATTTGTTTTTATTCATGGGTTGCTGATGATTTGTTTTCATTGGTATTTTGTCTGCAAATTTTATGAAATTTGTAATTTTATGTAAATAATTGTTATTTTGCATTCACATTTGCAATTGGGCATTTTATTTATTACTTCTAAACGCATTCGATGCACCCTTTTTCCTTATACATAAACACACACATATTTATACGCACGCACACACATACGCACACATATACACACACACTCATATATATATATATATATATATATATATCGAGGGATAGAGAGATAGATAGATAGATAGATAGATAGATAGATAGATAGATAGATAGATAGATAGATAGATAGATAATTTATCCTGGGTTACGCCGGAATGTTGAAAATTCTGATTTTGCTGTGAAGATTGGTTAGTGCGAGAAAAGTTCAAGAGTTAAGATGCTGTTGTATGGCAAACTCTGCAGTTCTGGTCGACGATAGTACCTGAAATAGGCCATTCGGGTTCGTGCAAAGAACGAAAGAAAGTAAGAAAGGGAGAGCATGAATAAAAGAGAGGGCGATATCTTTTCTTTCACATTCAGTCTGGTTTACGATTTTGGACGGAGTAGACGCGTTGAGTTTGTCCAAATATAACTTACATGGATAAGGACCATTTAGAGATAATAAGTGCACAGTTTGGAGTCAGTGGGGGAAATGTACACACAGTTATTAACGAGGAACTGAAGATGCGGAAGATTTGCGAAAATTTGTCACCAAAATGATTCATCCCTGTCACCGACTATTTGACCTAGATGAGACAGTCCTTCACCCTCCCTACAATCAAGTCATTGCTCATTGCGAATTTTGGTTATTCCCCAATCTCAATGAAAACCTTATGAGACAGTTGAGGAGATAAAAGAAGCTGTGACACGCTCACATAGAAAAACTTTCATGGGAGCCTTTCAGAAGTTGTTAGGGTAGTACAACAAGTGTATTATGGCCAGAGGAGATTACTTCGAAGGGGACGAGAGTTTCATTTATTTACTCTCAATAAAAGTGGCCATATAAAAAATCTGTAAACTTATTTTAGGTATATATATATATATATATATATATATATATATATATATATATATATATGTGTGTGTGTGTGTGTGTGTGTGTGTGTGTGTGTGTGTGTGTGTGTGTGTGTGTGTGTGTGTGTGTGTACGGGATTAGTGTTTGAGGAAATTAAGAACCAAGGAAGCCCTCCTCATACAGCAGAACCCATATAAGCATGTTATTCAAATTGCAAATTTCTAGGCATTCTAACTGAATTCTTATCGTATTATAATTGTTCTTGTTAATGAGTTCATGTTGAGTTATTATATCTATACATGTATATTTTATTAATGTTTTTACGGTGAGAAGATATAGCTAGTTTTAAAACTGTTTTGTTTTCATCGCATTATCAATCAAGAAATAAAACCGGATTGATAAAATGTAGTTTTGCGTGTTTTATTCTTACATGTAATATTTCACGTGTTAAATAGTATTAGTGTGTGTGTGTGTGTGTTTTTTTTAGAATTTCGTTGCCAATAAATTTCATCGACCACTTTTCATAGTTTTATCTATTTCTTAATATTTAGATTGAAACGCGCCATAAAGATTTAGCATTATATTATTATTTATATTCATTTATATGAAAAGTTCTGGCAAAGTTTGACAACGAAATTTAAAACGGCTTTTAAACAGCTTTAAATATTTTCTGTTTAGTAAAATTATGGTTTCCTGTAAAGAATAGCCGATAGCGTATTTTATCTGATTATGACGTGAATGGAATATATCTGTGAAATTAGAGATTGAAATGATTCTTCTAACGGATTCGATGCGGATTAACTGACCGGCTGTCTAACAGACAGAGCCCCTAATAGAGATAAGTAGACTTATTTAAAAGCTTTAGTTTTTTTGTATGAGTCTTGACACGTTTCTGATTTTTTTAGATGAGGATTTATAATTTGTATTCTTATCATTCTTCGGATTACTGTTCTCATCTGGAGTGTTATTTTTATCACTATGATTCAGTCGATGCAACTTTCGACCTTCTTCAGGCTTATCTTGTTAAACTCGGGAATCTTTCGGTCGATTTCTGTCTAATATGCACGGAATTTCGAACTAGAACCTTTATTTACTTAGCGAGGGTAGCATGTTCTCATTCTGTCAGCCATGAATTGGTAAAAGGCCTCATTACTGACATGAACCCACTGGACTACTCCGATTGATCATACGTCGAGAACATCACCAACATGACCTCCCACAACACCAAAGGCAACCTGATCGCCGCCATCCGCCGAGTATTCGCCGAGCTGCCGCCAGCGATTGTGGAAAAGGCATCCTCTCAGTTCCGGACGCGTATCAAGACGATGATTGGGGCTGGGGGTTCTACAGTGAATAAATGTCAGCTTTAATACATAATCGGGTTACTTGAATTGATTTTTTTTCAATAAAAGTTGAAAATAAAGCTCCAGTGTTGTTGTTTTTAGGGCGACACTTTTATCGTTCAAACCTGTATTTTTTATTTATCTTCTTCTCGTGTCAGACCGTGAAACATGATACTTAATGCAAGAACAACGATTTCCTTTAAAGGTAATTCTAGATGGATCATAACGACTCCTTACAGTCTTCACAGACAATGAATACCCACAGTATTGTAGCAAGAGTTGCACAATCCCCAACCACACCTCTACTGAGTAAGCATTGTTTAATTTCAATGACAAGTAGAAATTTAGGATGACTGAAAACAATATTCAGCTAAGCTGAGAGCACATACACGGCCTAGATATCTCAAATTTGATAGTCATGCTCCTTATTGTTAACTTCGATAATATGATAAGAATCGGTGTGTCAACGTCATTATTCCATATACATTGGATTTATCAATAATATGTAAAGGCTGTATGGGCGAGATATTCTATGGGATATATTTTATTCATGTATGAACAGTTACAAACTGCATGCTCAATAATATATGTTCGTCCGGATAACAAGTGTTTTAAACGATATTCAATGCATTATCTTCACGCATTAAGTAATTTTCAATCAAGTTAGTGTGTGGCACAATTGGCTGACATAGGAATCTTTTAATCTTTCGCTATAAAACTGATAGGTTTCAGTTGAGGTTTATGAAACACATCAAACTAAACTCAAAGCTGACATAAATTAGTGATGTTTACTTCGTTTGCATATTTGAGGATAGCAAATCAGGAATTGTGTCTCTTCACTTGATATATTTAGTCAGTCATGCCTGTTCTCCCTGCCAGTAAAGTTTAATTAGAGCCACGCACATATCTCAATCGGGAACAACACTGTTTGTATCCTTCACAAGTTTGTTAATATATTCAGAAAACAACATGATTGGTTAAGAAAGTTATATGGAGGTGTATTGAAATATTTCAAATATCTCAATACACTTTGGAAATGAATTTCTAAACATGCAGGTGTGTGTGTCTCGAGTAAGATGCAAATGCAAGAGAGTGGATGATAACGAAAGAGGTAGAGAGAGTTGGATTGAAGCGGAAGAGTTTTCTTTAGCATCTGACGCTAACAGCATTTTCTTCCAATCACAGTGGTCGATGTATCGGACTACTGTTCTCATCTTCAGTGTTACAATGGTTTGGTTGATGTAACGTTCGGTCTTTTTCATGAGTATTTTGTCGAATTCGGGAATGATCGTGTCGAATTCGGGAACTTGGATGCAACTCAGAACGGAACATTTTATTTACATGAGTAGCATGACTGGATAAGGCCCTAGGTAATTTGCAATTGTATTTTTCGGTTGAGCACACTTAGAATTGAACCTCCAACATTCAGTAGAACATCACTTTTGCAATTGGGTTTTCCAAGTACTCAATATACTGCTCTATGGGTCTTTGTGGACAGTTCAATTACGAATTTTGGGAGCCTTAAACCTATTTTTATTTCTAGTTGTAAATATCATTACTATATATATATATATATATATATATATATATATACGTATATATATATATTTCTGTATATTTCTGTATATTTCTGCATATGCTATATATATGTATATATATATTACTGTATATATATATACACTATATATATTACTGTGTATATATATATTCTATATATATATATATTACTGTATATATATGTGCTATATATAATATATATATACTCTATATATTGCTGTATATATACACTATATATATATTACTGTATATATACACTATATATATATTACTGTATATATATATATACATACTATATATATATATATTACTGTGTGTGTATATATACACACATATATTACCGTATATGTATGTATGCATATATATATACTATATATATTACTGTATATATACATTGTATATATTACTGTATATATATACTAAATATATATATTACTGTATATATGTATATGTATACTTAATATATATATATATATATATATACATCTCATGTAGCTTTCAGCCACTATTTTAAGCGCAATCAGTCATAACGTAAATATTTCGTCCTACAACCGCAATACATCTAAGCTAATAGCCACTATCTCATGTAGCTTTCAGCCACTATTTTGAGCGCAATCAGTCGTAACGAGCAATACCATCACAGTCGTTACATATATAGAGGAAGGAGTTCTTATTTTATTCTTTAAATATTTCGTCCTACATCCGCTACCAGTTATCATCGGGACAAATTCTACATATTCTACAGATATCGTGATTGCACTTACCATAACTGACTCATATGCACATAGACATAACATAATCTTTCGAAAATTCGATTCATACATAATAAGGCCGCCCTCACAAATTCCGTCCATTCTGATTGGCTGAGCTCTGATAATTCTCATATCTCGAAATCCAGCTGTTCGCTTTATAAACGAACGTTACTAGCATTAAAATACGGCGTCACTAAGAGATTTATTATTAGGATTCAAGTTCATTTAATCCATAGGTAAGATGGAACAATGCAAGAGAGAGAGAGAGAGAGAGAGAGAGAGAGAGAGAGAGAGAGAAACTCATTAAACGAACTTAATATGACCTATTTAATTGTTTTCATTACCAAATCTGAAAATCTACTATGATTCTCATTCATCATCGTCGGCATCTACGATAACTATGTCTACGTCAAAAAATAAACAAATCTGAGTTCTTGCACCATAAAACACACTGCGTGTACATTGGCGATATTTCAAAACTACGCAGTACATATGTATATATATAGATATATATATATATACATTGAAGAATTTCGCTCCCAAATATTTGCGACTTTTATATTAAGCTGTTTCCTTAACACATAAAACCTACAACGCCTGCGACTTCGTCGATGACGACGACGTTTTCGTCAAAACATCGACAAATCTGAGTTTAATTACCATAAAATACACTGCGTGTGCATTGGTGATGTTTCAAAAATACGCATTTCATATGCATTTATATATTGAAGAGATTAGCTCCTACATATTTACGACTTTCATATTGACTTTTTCTACAGTGTGTACATTGCTGTTTCAAAAATGCACGTTTCATATGAATGAGTTTTTTTTTACATGGGCGTCACCACTAATCAAGGCCGATAGGCCACTCAAGAATAAGGGTTAAAGAGTGTAGAGTAGTCAAAAGGACAATATAGTAATCGATAGTAATGGAAGTTCGGTAAATTCGTTAACTTAAGTGGAACGGCTCGTCAGAAACTTGTTCACGTTGGACTTGAAGACAACCATATTATAGACAACTGGAAAGCAGGAAAACGGAAGACAATTCCACAGGCATGCAGTTCTAAGAAAGAAGCTTTGATCATGTATATATTGAATTGTTTCGCTCCCACATCCTTGCGACTTTTATATAAATATTTTTTCCTAACAAAATTAAAAAAATTAACGCCGTTAAACACACTGAGTGTACATCGATGATTTTCCCATTTACTTGCCTCCCCACGAGAGCATAGTTAGACAAAAGGTCGGTTTATAATGTGAGGAAAATGTTCTTCCAAAATGTAGCACTCCATATATAAACAAAAATGCAAATTGTCTTAGTCGGGAAGGATTTCTACTACACTGACCGATAACAGAAAAAGTGATTGTAGGTTCAGAACAGATATTACACTGTGATCTTGGCCCGCTGTAATGTTTCAAAACGACGCATTTTATATGCATATATGAAGAGTTTAGCTTTTAAGTTTTTGCGACTTTCATATATTCTAAATCTTTGAAAATAATGACGTCTTCGTCATAACTAAATTTCAGATATTAGTTCCCAAATATTTACGTTTTCTACGAAATAAATAAATTATCGGAATAAATCATTAGAAAATATACTCGATTATTTGAAAACATAACTCTTCAATATTTAAATATATATGAAATACGTCGGTACTTGGCAACAGTACATTCATTTTGGCCACGAGCGCCAGAATCCGCTATTATATTGGCCTGCAGTGGCTCCTACTAACAACTGCAGTTTAATTGATTTTTTACAAGGTGGGGTGGAGCCACCGTGCAACGCCGGTACACGGGTCCTGCATGGTATATATTATTATATATATATTATATATGCATGTTAAATATAATTATTATGACTATATATATATATATGCATATATATGTATATTAATGTTTACTTATTCCTGTATTTATTATCTATTGTTTATAATAAACGGGTCCCATGTACTAAATTCCATACTAGGCCTTCTTAGTAATTGGTTGTCTTCAAGGATATGTGCTGCTTCTTTGATTCGTCTTACTTTCGACCGTTCTTCCCTCCTGAATTCCGTTCAAATTCCCGAGTTCGACAGAAACATTTCCGAGATCGACAAGATACGCCTGAAGATAGGGGGGTTACATCAATCGAAGCGTTTTGAAAACTACACTCAAGATGAGAACAGTAGTCCGATGAATCCAAATAATACGAATAGCCAATCCTCATCTAAAAATTCAGAAAACTAAGTGAGGTGTTTGAAAACTGGTTGAATGCTTCGATCCTATTGTAAGAAACATCATAAACTCTTTATTGCATCAAACAGGTTAGCTATGTTTAAATATTGTATAGTTGCGGATATCATGCGCGTATTTGCACCATGTTTCGGTTCTATTCTTGTTATCCCTATTAGATCCGTCAACTGAAAACATAATCAAAGATCATCGACAGTGATTTATAGTTTTATTCATATGTTCTAAAGAAGTTAATCTAATTTTATCATCATGAAAAAAGACAGAATGCAATAAATAGACGAGATATCGATTTATAAGACAGAAAACCCGGGCAAGATCCACCAGAATATGACAGACCAAAGACTTCATTTCTCTTCTCTTTAATTATTTTTACTAAAGAGCCATCAATTATCAAGTCCCAGATGGCACTCGGGGATAGGGGTCAATGGTTGTACAGTAGTCAATGGGATAATATCGTAATAATAGTTAGTAATGGAGATCTGGTAAATTGTTCACGTTAGATTTGAAGACAACCATATAGTAGTTTGTTGGAAAGCAGGAAACTGGTGGAGAGTTCTACCGGCGTGCAGTTCTAAGAAGTTTTATTCATGGAATCTATGTTTAGGTTTAGGTTTAGGTTTAGGCACAGATAAACAGTGGGTAAATTATTGATAGTGGTTTCAGCTAGACGAGTGTTTTTCGTGAAAGTCGGACCACGGGGAGTATAGATTAGAGCTCAGAGAAGCAATTGCTATGAAAATAATGGTAAAGCAGAGACAGGCTCGAAATGTCTCTTTTGTGAGAAAGAGGTTACAGGGAAGAGAAAAGTGTCATCCTCCACTACGAAGTCTATTTTGAACTCTGTCAAGGCAAGATAAGCTGCTTCTAGCAGTCCCTGCCTAGATGTTGCAACAGTGCACTATCCTTGGGCGTATTTGACTCTTATGCAGGTAGAGAAGTGCATCAGCAGTGAGATATCTACTGAAGCGGTAGAACGATCCCACCTTATCTCCAGTAGTCTTGGTAACGGATTTGATGTACGTGTTCCATCTCAGATCAGGAGTAAATGTCAAACTTTAAAGCTTGTCAAAACACGTAGTTTCCCTAAGACCAGAGCAATTTATTTCAATTGATTCCAGACGGAGAGTGTTAATGATCGAAATATACAAGCTTGGACTTAGATGCATTTAAATTAACCAGCCACTTCTCCATTGCACTACGTGCTCAAGATCAGAGTAGAAAGAATCAGAGAGAAATTAGTACTTTGATGTATTGGCATAGATAGTAGTGTCGTCAGCATAAATGTGTACGATTAATCTTATGACCATGGGAATAGGAAGTCGATAATGTGTGCGCACATAACGTCACATCTACAAAGCTGACAAAATTTTGCAAGTCTTGGTATGAGCGAAAAACTACCGTATGTTTTATATAGATTTTTTAATAAAGATTCTATTGTTTGTCTGTATTTTTCCTTAATCCCTAGGAGTTGTTTAATTTCATCATATAACAATGATGTACGTCCATTAATTTCGAAGATCACTGTCATCGTGCAATTGTTCTATGAGTTTGGTAAAGGTTTATTAGATCAATTGGAACTCTGAAGCATTTCCCGCCTGTTGGACATATGTGGGATGATTCTGTAGCAGATGTGCTGACTGCGCTGTCTTTTCAAACGTTACGTTTCCTCTTGTGTTCTTTATTGCGTGCGGATTCAGCAATTATAGCCCCTTTTGTAATTTGCGTCACGCGAAGAAGATATGTCTTGCATTAGTTCTGCGTACTTGGACACTCAAACTGTTCTTGAACAGTTTCCGCTGTCTCTTGCGGTTCATTTTCCTTTGAACAGCTCATCGTAAAAGAGTTGCTTTGAGAATTTTGAATCAGACATGCGACATATATAATCTGCCTAATGCATCTGTCACTGCTGCCATAATGTGTTTACCTAATGAAAAATTTTACTGGGTTTTACCTCTATGTCTAATATATTGTCTTGCCACTTGATTTTTAATAGTCTACGGTGACAGATAATGTGGAAATGGTTCAATTTCATTGATGAGTAGAGATAATAGGTCTACTAGAGGTATCTGTGCAGCAGAGAAATGGGCTTTTTTGCTTAAATGATTTATAACATTGCTAAACATAAGGAATTTGTGCAACTAATAACGCACAGCAGAATCATTGGTATGTACGGAAATGCTGATCTCCAATATTAAAAAAAAACTCGGTAGATTAAGGCAGGTTCCAAGGTGTCGGTAAGTTTTTTTTTTGTTTCTTTTTTTATTTTTATTTTTATTTATTTTTTTGTAGGCAGCGTCTGAACAGTTTTGAAAGAATGGGAGCTCGTTCTGGCTGTCGCCTTTTGAGGACTATGATTAGAATGTTGTTAGATCCATTTGCTTCGCCCGAATGAAAGTCAACACCCAGACAGAAATGTGGATGACGCGTACATTATTTCCGGCTATGATGCAAATTTGTAACGTTACTTAATTTTATCGTTGAAACAACAGACATTTATTTACGGGTACTTTTCTAAATATCATCTTGTCTCTTGTTCAAACCGGTCGCTCTCGGCTCACATGGGTATTACGTCTCTGTTATTGCTAATGTTATTTTCGCTCTTCGCCCATGTTTTTTTTCCATAATATGTCCTGTTGATCTGTCTGGATTTGCATTGTGAGGGTACTGGCAATGGTCCTGTTGTTATAACTTAGATTCGTAGAGAGCATGAGTATTATAGCAATAAATTTTTGTTTTAAACTAGGTAAAATGTAACAGAAGCGTATGCAATGCTGCAGACTGCTTTTTGAGTGGCATAAGAGATTCAAGGAAGGCAGGGAGTCTATGGGAGGATTAGAGGTCTAGTTGGAGTAAAGAAGTCAGAACAACTGATGAATAAAAATGTTCATGGATAAGAACCGTTGTGTGTCCATAGAGACAAAAAATTTGCAGTTTAACTTTACACACAATTATTCATGAGGAATTGAAGATGCGAAAGATTTGCGCCAAGTTTGTCCCAATGCACCGATTAACAACTCCATCCTTGTCGCAGTATACGTAATCAAGATAGGCACAATGACTCACCCATCATATATACTTTGCTCCCTGTGACTTTTGGCTATTTTTTAAGCTTAAGGAAAACCTTAGAGGTTGTCGTTATGAAACAATTGAAGAGATGAAAGAGGTTGTGATGAGGGGCATTGACATGCTCACACGGGAAGACTTCTATGTCGCCTTGCAAAAGTTGTTTAAATGGTACAAGTGCATTGCAGTCGGAGGAGATTACTTCGATAGCGAGCTTGAGTTTCATGTATATATTATCAATAAAAGTACTCATATGAAAAAAGTCTGGAAACTATTGAAGGCACCTTGTAGGCACATATTACATGTCCATGGCGACATTGAAGGTTGATTTTGGATCGTAAGAGTAAAATAACCTAAGTCTAATAAGGGCTAAGGGTTGGCTTCAGAACGAGTAATATGACTTTGTACCCTTATCACTGCCCCCGCCTTCTCCCCCGACATGAACCCACTGGACTATTTCGTTTGGTTATAAGTCGAGCACATTCCCAACATGACTTCCCACAACATCGAAACCAACCTGATCGCCGCCATCCGCCAGCGCTTGTGAAAAAAGCATGTTCACAGTTTCTGGCCCTTATTGGATGGTGATTGAGGCTGAAGGCGGCTACATTGAATAGATGTGAGCTCTACTATATGATCAAGTAACCTGAATTGATTTCTTTTAATAAAAGTTTTAAAATAAAGCAGTAGTGTTTTTTTTCCTTTAGGGCGACAATTTTATCGTTCCACCCTGTATATCAAACTTGCCCGCTTGGCTTGGCGGACGCACTACACTGAGGGATTAACAAGAGATCAATAGGTAGATGAGTGCGTGTTGAGTGCAAGTTGTGTTGACAGGATTTGCCACCTACACCACATGTCAATATATAAGGAAGAGACACACATGAAAGTAATTAGTCGGTTAATCAGTCAATCTGAACAGGAGATTCACATAGATTTTAGAAATATCTGTTTCAGGGGTCAGTCATCGTATGTTGACAACAATCGATTAAGAGCCTTAGTCGAAGTCGATCCACGCACAACTGTATGAGAACTTGTTTCTGAATTAGACGTAACGTATACGACAATTTCCAACCATTTGAGAAAGATTGGAAAAACATAAAACCTTGATAAATGGGACGAATTAAACGACAACAAAAAAAAAACGGCGTTATGAAAAACCATATTCCCTTCTTTTACACAATAAGAACGACTCGTTTCTTACCGGGGTAGTAACTTGCAATGAAAAATGGAATCTTTACGACAACCGGCGACACCCAGCTCAGTGATTAGACGCCGAAGAAACCCCACTACATTTCCGGAAGCCAGATTTGCATAAAAAGAAGGTCAAGATTACTGTTTGATGGCCTGCGACCGGTCTTATACAGTACGATTTTTTTTTAATGCAGACGAAACTATTACGATGGAAAATAATTGTCAACAAAAGGATGAAATGCATCAGAAACTTCGACAATAACACCCAGGATTAGTCAACAGAATAAGCTCAATTCTCCTCCCCCGACAATGCCCAACCAAACGTTGCTAAATCGACCCTGCAGAAGTTGAACAAATTGGGCTACGAAACTCTGCCTTATCCGCCATACTCTCCAAACTTCTCACTTAACGGCTACCTCTTAAGCATCTCGACAACTTCATGCGTGAGAAATGCTTCAAAAATGCAAGCGATGTCAAAAACGACTTCAGCGACTTCATCGTCACGAGAACGCAAGATTTTTATATTACTGACATAAATACACTTGTTTTGCGTTATGAAAAATTGTGTTGATTCTGATAGTGCGTGTTTCGATCAATAAATGTTTGGTTGATCCAAGATATGGCCATCTTAATTTAAAAGTTAAAAACCACAAGAGCGTTCTTGTCAACCTTATACTAAGATGGCTAAATCAAAACGAAATTCGAAAACGCAATCTCTAGTCAGATTTCGTTGAACAATATGTGTTCCTGTAATTGCATACAAATCGTTTCTGTTACCTGCATTGTTTCGCCATTAACTAACGGAACAAACGTTGATATATCATAGAAGAGACAGAAACGAACGATACCATTATCTTACGGCTATTTGAATATGGGTTCAATCGATTTTCAAAACAACAGCGAATAAAAGACGCTAGTCGATGTCGGAGATAAACGATCGATGCCGCCTAAAGTAGATCATTTATTTTTGTTCAAACCCAAAGCAACGTTTACGAATCAATGATAATAAAACGAGACAGCGGCGAATGTCTTTCCAACAGTTTCACATGGGTTATTTGAATTCGTTTATCTCAATCTCTTACCCCATTTTCTCTAAAATGCGACTTCAGTAAAAGACAACGTAATGTTTTCGGGTATTTTGGCACGAACCAAATTTCCTAGGTAATAGAGCGCGTGTAGGTGCGTGTGAAAATATCATCAAGTGCCGAAGGATAGTTATCTAGCAAAAACCTTAGCACCAGCAGCGGTAAAAGTACGTATGCAAATTAGCAATTGTGTGTAAGCTTGCGTCACAAGAAAAGGAGAGAAAAATACTCCGCTTGGTCGAAAAATAGAAGACCGTGCGCGCTAGGGAAAATGTATGAATAAAGTTAAAAGTAAGAAATGGCTGGCTATGGACAGCTTGAGGTAGGATATGACAGAGTTTTTTTGTTTTTTTTTTAATTACGTGTGTGCGAATTAACTTTGAAAAAATAATGAAATGAGTTGTTTTGGAAAGAACCACGATTAAACGCACGTCATTTGCACTTTAAACAAAAATGATGAGTCCGGTTTATTTATTTTCGTGTGTTTGTTCCTTTGTGGCGGTACCAGACAGCGTGCGGGTCCGAGAGGTTTAAACTGTAACGACACAGTTAAAAAGTAACGGCGACGGTGGCGTTACACATTCACTGTTTTAAACGATACAATTATTTAAAAGACATTCGTATAGACCAAATAAAATAATATTTAAAGTTACAAGCGCTGTTTCTATCAGATCGATGCAAAAGATGCTGCCGCTTTGTAAAAAAAAAGCGCATTTTAAACTATTACTATTTATTTAATGCATATTGTTATTACTTAAACTTATCATTATTAATTCATAACGTTTATTCAGATTATAAAAACCTCATTAATATTTTTTCTTGAATCAACATCTGAAAGAGAGTCATCTTCCATCATGATAATGCTTGTCCTTACACAACACTACTGAACTAAGATCTGCTAGCAGAATTTAGAATATCTTTCCCTATCTTGCATATTACTTCGACCTAGGTTGCTTGGATTCTCACTTTATTCGAAGAATATTTAGCCATTTAAATGATCTGAAGAAGCCGGAACTTACATTGACCACAAGTTGTGTTAAATAATAAGCAAATTGAAAAGTCGTCTGAACATCAAAATAATAAGAAATGTGTGAGTGTATATATATATATATATATATATATATATATTATATATATATATATATATATATATATATTGTGAGGTCATGTCATATGCTACTGGTACCATGTAACCCAGTACTACCTGCCTAATGGTCAAGTCGCCGGCGACTAAGTGGTTCCCTCACAAGACCTGCTTTGTGAGGAGGGTGGCTAGTCTCTCTGAAGGATTAAAAACAAGACCTTCCAAAGGGCGAATGAATCCTTTTTCTGGGTCAACGTCCAACTAGCACCGTGTGTGTTTGTGTGTATGTATGTGTGTGCTGGAGTGGAGAGGGCTCCCGTAAGCCGTGGTGAAGGCAACCTTTCAAGGAAAAGACAAATCTCTGATTTAAAAAAAAAACTATAAAGCGGGTTACCAGTACTCGCATTAAGCTTGTCTGTAATATAACTTGTTGCTGGCTATCTTGCTCTTGCTTGTAGCTGGATCTCAACATTTTCAACCGAGAGAGAGAGAGAGAGAGACTTAGCTGTCGTACAAAGCAAAGACTCCGTAACATCATCGGTGTATAGATACACCCTCAGGCATTTTTCTATAAAAATGGTCCTGCGGCAATAGAAAGTTGTAACGTGTGGGGGCTTGAAATGCTGGAATCATGTAATAATAATTGATCTCAATTACCGTCTTCAAGTTCATGCCTGCTTGAGCGTGTGAATTCACCGATAGGACTAAAAACAGTCATGGACTAAGTGTCTGAGGGAGTGGCACTCGTCTGATAAGACATTGCAATCATCATATATATATATACAATATATATATATATATATATATATATATATATAATTTGAACACGATAGTGTTTGAATATATGGTCATGTGGTAGAGTTACCCATTTAGAACTGCTTAAAAGCTTCGCCGCTCACTCATTTTTCGACTAAATTTCAAACACATATTACACTTTATAGATCACCTTGTCAACTATATTGTGAAACATCTTTTTCAATTTTCGTTCAGGCAAAAAAAAAGTTATGATGAATTTACTGGTGTTAAAAATCATCAAAATTCGTAAGGAGGTGAGCGACGTTTTTATGACTGGTTTCCATAGCAACCACGTCGCTTCAGCGACTAGTGTTGTTATTAATTCACTGCTGTCACGAAACGAGAAGTAACAACCGAAGCAGAAAGAATGAAAGCAGACGAGTGCCGTACATTGTTTTTACATATGTGTATGTTATGTTTATGGGGACAAGAAAATAAGACTGAAATTAAACAAAGAACAAATGAATTTGCTAGAAGCCTGGAAAAATCATGGATTACAATATAAAAATGCGGGTATATAAAGTAATAGGGTTAAGCTTAAACATGTTAAAGAAAAGGACATTCCAGTAAGATGTATAATAAATATATAACTTAAAATATAGCAGCATTAAGATTTTTTTTTAAATTCAATTTAATATTATTAATATATTATAATCAATTCTTAATGCTGCAATATATTAAGTTATAAATTTATCATATTTTTTACTAAAATATCTTCTCCTTTTCTCTTACGTTTAAGCTTAACCATATTACTTTCCATGCTTGCATTTTTCTATTGTAATATATATATACATATATATATATATATATACATATATACATATACATATATATTATATGTAATATATATTGTAATATATATAATATATATATTGTATATATAGTATATATATATTATATATATGTAATATATATTATATATTGTAATATATATATACATATATATAGTATATAGATATTATATATATGTAATATTATATATATATATATATATATATATATATATATATATAGACACTCATCCAACATATTCCGAAACATTGTTGCAAATATAACTTGACTGTTACGCTCGAACCGTGTTCATTACTGTTCAAACCTCTCTCAAGCCTCCACCTCGTCTGGCACCGTCGAAAACTAACAAACAAACAAAATTAAATACAATTAAACTAAATGTGTAGAAGGCGGTACAATGCAGAGGTAACGGAAAGACACAAACTGAAGCAGGTGAGAAAGTTTTATTAATGCAAATTACAAATACATGTGTACATATTCATATATTTCTTATACACATTATATTTATATTTGCACTGTGATTACCTGGGTAAGCCGGTCTGATGAGATATTCGACTCGACTATTCATTCTTTTTAACTCAAGTCGTTTATTACTGTTTTTCTTTCCTCCAGTCTCGACATTAGCTAAATAGTGTATTGCTTCTGCCTCACTACAAACCGGCCGTAGATAGCCCTTTTTTATACCTCCATCTTTGTCGACCGCACTCTTTCTTCTCTCTTCATTTACACGCCCATCTCCTTCGACGCCGACTTTGTTTCTCCTCGACAATATGGTATCACTGTTTTTTTTTCTTTTTTTTTTCACACTCGGAGCACACTTGCTAATTTGCATACGGGTCCAAACACTGCTTCTGCTGCTAATACAATCGCTTACCATCCATCATTCGGCAACTATGGACATATTCATACGCGCTTATATGCTCTCTGTTATATAAATATGTACAGTTCAAGGTTGATAGTGATTGTAATTCGTGATCAGAAATTGCTAATTGAGTGGGACATTAAACTTTTTTTAACATAGGCATCACTACTTATCAAGACACAGAGACCACTTGAGGATAAGAGTTAAAGCGTGTACAGTAGTCAATTGGACAATATAGTGATCGTTAGTAATGGAAATATGGTAATTTTTTTTAACTTAAGTAGAACGGCTCATCAAGAACTTGTTTACTTTGGAATTGAAGACAACCAGATTGTAGTCAGATAGAAAGCAGGAAAACGGAAGACATTCCCAGAGGCATGCAGTTCTAAGAAAGAAAATTTGTTCATGTAATCTATGTTTAGGTTTAGGCACAGATAAAGATTGGGGGGGGATTATTGATATTGTTTTCAGCTAGACGAGTGTTCCTTGTGCCAGTTTAGCGAGGGGGGACTATAGATTGAAACTCAGTCGAGCAAACTCCTGATTCAAAACAAATTGGGGCACTAAGTGTACTTTAAATAAATAAATAATAGAAGATAAAACGTATTAAAAAAAACAATAAAAAGAAACGACCAATGAAAATAAAATAAAAAAGAGGAACAGGTAAATAAGTGTTGTTAATTACAAAGAATGCAATTAGCTTTACGAATAGTTATAATACAAGATAAGATGATAAACTAATGAAAATAAATAAGTATAAATATCATAATACTAGCAGGCCGCTCGGCGTTGCCCGATCGTAATATATGAATAAATATTATATACTAGCATTTCAGCCCGGCGTTGCCCGGATGGTTGGAGGTGTATGTTGAGCATAAAAAAGCGGTCAATTTTTTAAACTTTGACCTCTATTATGATCCCTTTACATTTATTGTTTTGGGCTGCAAATTAAGTTAGATCCATGTCCAAGGAACCTATATCTAAAATTTAAAGTGTTTACACCCAACATTGGAGGAGGAGTTTGAACTTTGACCCCTTACCAGCCAAATTAATGGCCGAAAACGGATTACAAAGATTTTCCCAAACCTCAGTACCCTGTATATCAAATTTCGAGCCTGTAGACTGAAAATTTACAGAGTTATTGCGTAGGAAAATGTACACAGACACAAAAACACGTTCAATTTTATAGATATATAGATTAATTCATACAGGGACTGACACAAGCATGCGAGTATTGCGGGGTTTTTTTTTTCGAAACAGTTCACTTCTGGTAAAAAAAAAAAAAATATTCGACCTGAGATCGAAACCAAAACCTAAAGAGAGAGTCAAGTATATAAAAAATTAGGACAACTTAACACGATACTTAAAAGGTGTTTACAAGCCTACTTATTCTTAATCTAAAGAAGCTATTATGTGAACTAGTCACGCATGCGTATTTGGGAAACAGTTGGCAAATAGATAATAATCTGTTGACTTTCCAGGGAGAGAAACTGTTACAGTAGAAAGTTTTCTCGCATCTAGGAACCTCAACGCTATTAGGGTGGGATTTTCCCATTACTCGAGGGTTTTGTACATCAGCACACATTCGATTAAAGTGCTTGTAAAGCAGACAGAGGGATGTGACATTCGGGCGATAGGAAACAAGGGTTTGAACTTGGCAGATAGTACTTGACCTCGTAAATTTGTGACTCTTTTTTGCGAGCTGTTTAAGAATGAGAGGCTAGTGGTATATTCACCAGCCCAGATGCTACAACAATACTCGATGCATTAGCGACC
>NC_136519.1:4377688-4407688 GCF_053919585.1 Euprymna scolopes
GTCGAGGACAACCTGGATTTTTCTCTTACCTAAGAAGAATTTAATTATGTTAAGTATTCTGCCAGTGATACCGTATGACCTAATTTTTCTGAGGAAACCCTCATGCTATACCCTGTCAAAAGTCTTAGATATATCAAGAGATACCGCTCTGCCCTCCCCCGCTTTATCCAGTGAATGGTATATACGTTCAGAGATTACAGTAAGGATGTCTGCTGTTGAACGGGCTTGTCTAAATCCATATTGTTTGTCAGTCAGAGGTTTAGCATCTGTAAGGTGATGAACTAGAGCATGGTTAATTAAAGTCTCAAATATTTTGGCAAAAAGTGGGAGAAGGCTGATTGAGCGATAATTTACTGGGTCAGTTCTTTCGCCAGAATTCCTGAAAACTGGTACCACAGAAGCAGTTTTCCAACAGCCCGTAAAGCAAGATTCGTTAAGGCATTTGTTGTAGAGTTTGGAGAGAACTGGAGCTATTTCGGCTGAGCACTTTTTTAATAGCACAGCTGGGATGAGACCGGGTCCACATGCTTTTGAAGTGTCAAGGTTTTTTATGATAGCATGCACCTGAGCAGGGGTGATTTTCAGATCGTCTAGCGTGGCGTCTGTCCGCATAGGAAATTTAGGTAGGGGGTGGTTGGAAGGGTCCACTGTGGAGTTGGAGGCAAACCGACTGGCAATCATGTTAGCCTTTTCGGTTAGTGAGCAAACAACCTCGTGATTGTTGGTTAGTGGAGGAATTGTTGATCGCCCATTATTTACTATACTGTTGTAGATTTTCTAGAAGTCACAAGTTCCTAGTTTTTGTGCTTCAATGCGTTTTTTAGTGGTTTCCGTAAATTCTCTCTTAGCTGTCGCTATTTCTTTCTTAACGTTATTTCTAGCTTCTATGTACTTCTGTCTGTTTGAACTGGACTTATGTCGGTTAAATCTGCGGTATGCATGCTGCCTTTGAGCAATGGCAGTTGCGCAAGTCGAAGTAAACCATTGGGAGAGCGGGGCTTGCTATAAAATTTCCGCATGGGAACATGTGCTTCGATTGCAGTTTTGAACCATTCAGTAGTCTCGCTTGCGCACTGTTCCGCAGGAAGAGAAAAAATATTTCCCCATGGGGCATCTCTGAAAAGATCTCTGATGGCTTCCCAGGCAGCCTTTTTATAATATTTTTTTTTTTTTTTTTTTACACAGTGATCACCACTTATCAAGGCCCGGAAGCCACTCAGGGATAAGGGTTATTGCAAGTACATCACGTTAGTGAGGAGATTTTATGAAGTGTTTAATTAGGGGGGCAGTTCATTAGGAATTTGTTAACATTAGACTTGAAGACATCCAATTGTAGTCCGGAGGGAAGCAGGCAGACGGAACAGAGTTCCACAGGCGTGCAGTTCTAAGAAAGAAGCTTTGCTCATGAAATCCGCGTTTTGATTTAGGCACAGATATAGAGTGGGGGAAATTTTTCACAGTGGATTCAGCTAGACGGGTGTTTTTCGTGAAAGATTGGCGAGGGGGGACCAGGGATTGGAGTTCAGACCATTAATTATGAACTCATCTAGGGAAGTGGTCGGCCCTATTCCAGTTTCACATAGAAATAATATGTCCGGTTTCGTCTCCTGTAATTGGGTTTCAACCTCTGGAAGGTTGGAACGTAGACCCCTGATATTGGAGAAGGAGACCTGGTAGTAGGGGTCTACGTTGGAAGATGGGGTTCTAGGTTTAATCGAGTTTTTATTCTGGAGATATTTCATGTTGAGGTTTTGGGATTTGTGAAATAGGTCGGCATACTTGGTTAGAGCAGTACAGAGAGGGAAAGTAAGAGAGAAAAAGACAGGAATTTTTTTTTTATTTGTAGCACACGAAAAGGTAAAGCCGTAACAATTACCCACTAGTATGGCATCGAGAGGCCCCACCAGAGACTACTGCATGGTCCAGATCCACTCACCAAATGGCAATACAGCAGTCCCAGTACTTTGCGCCTGCTGATAGGACAGCCTCCTTAGTGGTTAATCCAAGGTTCGGGTCCCTGACTATCAGGCGGATAACGTCAGCCCAGACAAAACGTTTACCTCCAGCACCCTTACTAGTGACATGGCAACAAGGACAGACAAAGACAGAAAAATATCCGACATCTCAGACTACTGGTCACCAAGTAGTACCGACCTTTAAGCAGCTTTTTCTTCACCCTTTGTCAGAAACATCACTCATTGAATGAGGACTGAATGACAAAATAGGAGAAGCGAGAGTTACTGGAGCTGCCGATAACACATCCACTGTATTATCTACTCTCCATATCTCGTTGTTTTGAGCACTGGCTCTTCAGTTTTGGGTTTAGAGTTTAGGGCGATTTCAACCATTATCACTGCATGATGAGCGTTCCCAAGTGGGCTGTCGGCATTCGTTATACAATCATCAGGAACTGCGGTCAAACACAGATCTAAAAGTGATGCGTGTTTTTCTTCCTGGTCAGGGAAACGGGTTTGAAAAGTAACAATTTGTGAAAGGGAGTGAAATATAGAGAAGCTATGAGTTGTGCTGCCCGCTGCATCAGTGTAAGTAGAGAATCTAAGCCAGTTTTTGTGGAGAACATAAAAGTCACCAAATACATGTACTTGTGCGCTAGTGTCGAGGGAGAGTGCTGCGTCTATGCTGTCAGAGACTTTGTTTATTATGATGCAGTCCTGGGTCGAGGGAGAGCGGTGGAGAAAGTAAAGGTAGCTAATGTTGTATTGTATGATTAGTCTAAAGCACATAAAGGCTTGATCATCCGATTCTAGTTTAGTTTCTCTAGTCAACGGGAGTGTGTTTCGCATGCAGACTCTAAACCCATGCATATGTCTGTCAGAGTCCTTACGGCAGAGTGGGAGGTATCCAGGCATGTTAAAGTAGTTAGAGGGGATGGAGGAGTGTAGGTTAGTCTCACTTAGTGCTAAGATATCCGGGGTATTTGTTAGGAGCAATGCTTCAACATCAGCTAAATTAGTTCTAAGCCCACGGATAGTTGTGAATGCAAGCCTCAAGGGAGGAGGCAAATTGGATTTGTTTGACCCTAAGCCTGGTTTAACCTTATTTGTCGTCATATTTTTTAAAGCGTTTCAGTTTAGGTAAGGGGGAGCTGAACAAGAGGTTATGCAGAGCATCAGACATGCATCACAAGTAGACCATCAGCTGACCTTTCTTCAACTAGGACTGTGGCCTCAGGAAAGCCCATCGGGGATAAGTGCAGGGTCCCTTTCCATGCGCACTTGGCACTACAAACATCCCGATATTATACAACTGTTGATGAAGCAGCCGCTCGAAGCGCTACCAAAGAGTTAAGCCACCTGTACTACCAGTCGGAAACAGCAGCCAGTAACTGTCAATCCGGTGCCCTCAACCCATCAGAAGAAGGTCAACCCAATCTAATTGCTCAGGCATATATGGTACTCAAGCACTCTCAAGTGCCCAGTTTTAGAGGTGGGATGTGTCGAGAGTGGAGAAATGGCGTTTATTGCCCTAGACAAGAAATAAGATCTACTACTGGGTGTTTCTGTCGAATCACTGTGATAGTGTCTCTGCGCCTGACTAATAGGCAAAGAAGGAGTATGGAAAGCGGGCGATATACAGAACCTATCTACTCCTTAAGCAATTTAGGTTTGCAAACCAGTAATTTTTTGAGTCACCAGCTCATCCTAGACTGAAGAGGCCTGTCGCCCCTTTGGTTTAGTTTCAGAGTTTTCCTTCTCCTAGATGGATGATCTGGGAAGATCTATTGGGTCCGTCAGCACTGAGAGGGTTTGCTTGGCGCCTGGGTTCTAATTCAGGTATTTATGCGACCCCGCGTGGTTAGTTAATGTTACTGGGTTAGTTTGTAGAGATTATATATCTGATGAATAGTTACACTCCTCAAAGGGGCATTGCTATTTCATTGTTATTGTTGCTATTTCATAGTTACACTCCTCAAAGGGGCATTGCTATTTCATTGTTACTGGATAAAGGGGGTGAGTAGAGCTCATGCAGTGTAAACAACTAAGATTGTAAGAAGGCTTGTTAGAAAGGAGATAATGTGGTTTGAGGCTTTCCCTTTATATATTTTTTAATTTTATTCATGTCAGCTTAGGTCTAGGATAACATTAAAGTATGAGCAGGTGTTAAGAATTGAACTACGAGTTGTGTCCAAACTATATTTTCGATGTCAGGAGTGCAATATAGTATGGATAAAACAGTAAGTTTTGAGTCATGTGTAATTAGGTAAATAGATATATGGGCAGGTTATTATTAGCAGCAGTAGCTGAAAAAAGACCTATGCAAATAATGAAGTGTACGCGAACTTGCGCGAAAAGAAAAACAAAAAAGGACACCACGTGATCGAGAAAAGCAAAGTGTGAATTCGGTTAACATATAATGGACGATGAGAACTTTATATAAATGTGTACACGACGATAAATGTGATGACAATTTTTTTAGCACATAGGGTGTGGAGAAATGCGTGACTTACCTGGATAGACCACGTGCGGGTCGGTCACCGAAAATAAATAAAAAGAGAGAGAAAAGAGAAGAGGAAGAACCAAGAAGACATTCTGCAGATACTTGACTTTGTGTTGGTTTTAAGCTATTTCCGCGCTTGGTGTGCGGTGACTAACAATGGACAGATTCGACATTCGCTTAATACCCGATTTCGACGGATCTACCACTGGACCGGCTGTCGTCGAATGGATTGAAAAGGCAGAGAAAATCTGTAAACTGTGCAAAATTAAAGAACCAGCCACAGTTATCCCTTTGAGGCTAACCGGAGGGGCCTATGCAGTCTACCAACAACTCGGGGATGAACCAGACTGGGGTGAAATCAAGCAGAGCCTGTATACAGCATTTGGTACAGATCCATCTGTTGCGTGGCAACAGTTCACGAGCCGGACACTTCAACCCAAGGAAACAGTCGACGTGTACCTAGCCGACCTGCGAAAATGATATGTACCGTTTGGTGGGGTCAACGATAAAATATTAAGCTGTGCTTTTTGGGTAGGCCTACCCGAGGAGGTCAGTAAACTGTTGCGGGCATCATCAAGAATCGATGAATTGTCAACTGATGAGTTATTGGCCCGAGCTCGAAACATCTGTAAGGAACAGGAACCAATTGCAGCAGCAGCTCGTTTTCGACATGGAGGCAATGTGGACTCTCTTCCAGATAGTAATAAGCATGCCACCCCAGTGTGCTATAAATGTGGGGAGGCCAATCATTTTGCTAAAGAGTGCCGGAGTGATAGGAGAGGTGTATATCCACAATCAAAGAGACCAGTGCAATGCTATCGCTGCAATAAGTTTGGGCACATATCTCGCAACTGTTCGGGAAACGAAGTTGGGGGCAAGATACTATCGCTACCCTTGCCCCCTGCCAACCAATAAACACAGGATTGTCTGTCATTAGCGTTAAACTTGATGATGTGCAGTGTTCAGCACTTATAGACACGGGGTGTTCCCGGTCTATAGTTAGTGTTCATTGCTGTCCGGTGTGGCGGAGGAACCCAGTCGGCGTTATGACCATCAATGGCTTATCACGGGTATGTTGTGGTGAAGGGACAGTCACAATCTGTACTGAGAAGGGTGACACAGCTAAAGTTGACGTTCTGGTGATGCAGGAGAACCCCCTTGGCTACGACATGTTGCTTGGAATTGAAGCAATACAAGCACTAGGAGGCGTTACAATCACAGCAGCTAGAGGTATCAGGCTTGGAGAAGGGAAAGACGTCTGTGCAGCCATGTCGATTGAAGAAAAGGACTTCTGTGCTACATTTGATGACAACGAAAGGGTGTGGACTGCAAAGTGGAAATGGGCCATGGGCCAGGAACCAGGTCGGATGTGCAACACGATTCCAGAGTATGCAGTTTCTACCAAGAATAGGGCCGCATATGAAGAAGAACTTCAGATGTGGATTGACAACGGTTGGTTAATACCATACCCACAGGAACGTCTGGGACCACCCAAGGGATTAATTCCGCTCATGGCTGTTGAACAACCTACCAAAGAAAAAATTCGTCCCGTAATGGATTACCGAGAGTTGAATCGGCATGTTGATGCGTTTACCGGAAACGCAGATGTGTGCGCTGCTAAACTGAGAGAGTGGCGTCAAAAAGGGAGCAATGTAGCACTCCTGGATCTAAAGAGAGCCTACCCGCAGATACGTGTTCATGAGTCATTATGGCCGTTTCAGACAGTACTACTCAAGGGAAAACTATATTGTTTGACACGTTTGGGTTTTGGCCTAAACGTAGCACCCTTGATTATGACAACCATTATTAAAACTGTTTTGATGCAGGATGAGACCATAGCAAAAGCTGCTTCAGCCTACATAGATGACATCTATGTTAATGAGGACATAATGTCTGCGGATGCAGTTCGAATGAAACTGAAAGCGTTTGGGTTAATAAGCAAAGACCCTAAGCGCCTAAAGGATGGAGTGCCCGTGCTAGGCCTCGAGGTCTGGGAGGAGGGCAATACGTTGCGATGGAAGCGAGGGAGCCCACTTCCAAAGTTACCCAATGTATTAACAAGACGTACTGTGTTTTCTATCTGTGGTAAATTGGTAGGACATCTACCTGTCTGTGGATGGCTCCGATCGGCAACAGGAGTGGTGAAAAGACGAGTGACTACAGTAACAAAAGGATGTGACGATGTTGCGGATGATGATTCTCTCCAACAAATGATGGCTGAAATGTTGTCCAGAGTGCATAGGAATGACCCTGCCCGGGGTGAGTGGCAAGTGTCTGGAAACGAACTAAATGCATGGGTTGACGCAAGTTCGTTGGCTACAGGTGTCGTGTTGGAGCAACTAGGTGTTGTTGTGGAAGATGCATGCTGGCTTCGTCCGAAAAATGATGCCCAACATATAAATTTGGCAGAACTTTATGCCACGTTAAAAGTTCTAAATCTCGCATTGCAAGGGCAGACTAATGTTGTGCATCTCCACACTGACTCATTGTGTGTTTACCATTGGTTAACCGACACCTTGACTGGAAAGGCTCGAGTTAAGACTAGAGCTGCAAGTGAAATGCTAGTACGAAGGAGACTAGCAATAATTAAGCGTCTAGTTGACGAATACAGCTTGCAGGTAGACATTACGTTAGTCTCGTCGATGCAGAATTTGGCTGATAGCTTGACTCGAGTACCAAAGAGGTGGATCGATGCAATGAGGCAGGGATCCGATCTTCAACAACAAACATGCGCGACTGTAACGGATCAATTAACACCTGACCAGATCCGTATGATACACCAGCAGATTGGACATCCTGGAATTCAGAGGACTGCATATTTTGTCCGAAGAGTATGCCCTGCAACTACAAAAGCATCAGTGAAAGCAGCCATACGTTCGTGTGAAGAGTGTCAGAGAATTGATCCGGCACCATCCCAATGGCAAAAAGGGAAGCTCGAGGTGGAGGGCAACTGGCAGCGAGTAGGGATGGACATAACACATTATGGGGACAAACATTTTTTGACCATGACGGATTGTGGCCCGACGCGTTTCACAATATGGCGCCTGTTGACACGACAGGATGCAGCCAGCATTATACAACAGTTGAGAGCCGTCTTTTTTGAACGTGGTGCCCCGATTGAAATTCTGACTGATAATGCCGCCACATTTCGATGTCAAGAATTTCAGAAATTCGTGCACGAATGGGGGATTAAAATGCATTATCGGTGTGCATATTATCCCGACGGTAATGGTATAGCAGAACGGTGTCACCGCACCATCAAAAGAATTGCAGCCAGGACGCAGTGCTCTATTCCAGAAGCTGTGTACTGGTATAATATAACACCCAAGGACAATGCAACACCAGCAACTGCACCAGCCAATGGGATTTACCAATATGAACAGCGTGTGAAAGGAGTTGATGCCATATCATCAGTGGTGAGTGTTGTCAATACACCATATCAGGTGGGAGACCTTGTTTGGATAAAACCCCCGAATGCTGGGTGCACTACGAAATTTTTCCGGGGAAAAATAGACGAAATCATAATGATTGGTGGCATACCACGTCACGTAAAAGATATCCGCCCTTGTTATACCTCTTCTGATTCTGAGGACGATGAGGAGGATCACACACCGTTCAGAGATGATCCTGATCACTTACTGCCCCTTCAGGTGAGCATAGAAACACCACCAACAGAACCAGACGAGGGAATGATGGGACATACTGATGACAATAGTGAGGAGAGCGATGGACACAAGGAAGTAATGCCTCATCGAAATACTCGACAGAGACGAATACTGCCCACCCCCCGTGATTGCGAAACTCCGCGAGAAGGGATGATGGAGCACACCGAGGAGATGACGCCTCCGATTCTTCGGAGAAGTACCCGACAAAGACAGATACTGCCCCCTGCCCTGATTGTGAGACACCGCCTATGGAACCACGAGACGGGATAATGGAACAGACTGGTAGTAATGATGGTGGTAATGAAGAAAACAGCAATGAGGAAGTGCTGCCCCCGATTCTTCGAAGGAGTACCCGCCAACGACGATTGCCCGCATGTCCTGTTTGTGCTCATGAGATCAGGGGGGAGTATGGAGAAATGCGTGACTTACCTGGATAGACCACGTGCGGGTCGGTCACCGAAAATAAATAAAAAGAGAGAGAAAAGAGAAGAGGGGGAACCAAGAAGACATTCTGCAGATACTTGACTTTGTGTTGGCTTTATAGGGAATGAACACATTATTGATAAAGGGATACCGTTAACAATATTGAGGAAAGGGTTCAATATGAAGTTTTTTTTAGAAAGATGATATATAAATAAAGATGATTTATAAAGTTTTTTACAAAGATGATAGGATAATAGCGCGATGTTATAAATAAGAGAAGAAACATTATTTTTCAGAGAAACATGATAATATTTATTCTTCCAATTGGATAATGATGAGGAATCCGATTGCCTTTACGAGTTACATTTTCTCGTTTCCCTTTCTGGTCGCTTTCATAAGGGTTTCAGCTAACTCAACTCTCCTATCTCCCGAGTTTCCTAGCTGTGATTCTCAGCTGTGTCTCTCTACTCTGAACTAACCATGACTTAACTGACTCTCTGAATATACTGTAAATTATCTTTCTTTGTGACGTCAAAACGTGATTCAGCCACGTGAATGTTTCTCACGTTGATTTTACATATTACATCTGTCTCCAACACGCTGTTGTGGCAACACAAAGAAAATTCCTAAATTGAATTCCAAAGCTTCGTTCTCTGATCTCTAGTTGTATAAATATATTTAGTTATTTCTAAGCACAATGAACAATTCACCAAATTCCTGAGATTGCAATGTATATTCACTTTTAACTTTTGAGTGTTGAGTTCGATTCTAACCTTTTCCTTTTAATAAATATTATTTTTAAACTTATTTACGTCGTTCCTCTAATTACAGGGATCTGATCCCTTCCATATATAATAATTTGAAGGCGAGAAATGACTAACTAATACCAGCGTGTGGTCAACGAAAAAAAACGCGTAACTGTGAGATAGATATGTGGCCCCGCTGTGGCAACGGGAATCTTTTCAGCTGGTGTCGAAACAGCAAGGTTTTGTTAATCTCATAACAGACGAAATTAACAGTTACAAAAAACAAGGAACAAGCATTGCTTGTAAAGAACTGGCCATTAATGTCTCGCTAAAACAGAAATAAAAGTCGCGTTGGATTTATTTATTTTTGTTTGTCGATTCCTTTTCAACGATGCCAGATGCTTAGATCCTCTCTCTATGTCGAACGCATTTTGCCCGTCTCGCTTTCCAACTCAGTCTGATATTTAATCATCATTTTTCATCTTCCCTAGAATGCATGACGTCATCACGTTTCGAAATTTTCATTTCTAGTGCGTTTTGTCTAGGTAGATAACCTTTGACAGTCCCGCTTCAATCATGCTACATGCAGCTCGATCTATTTCAGTTTGCCGCTATGTTATACTAACATGTAATAATGTGACCCTTACCAATTTTTTATATTAGTTAACTCAAGCGCTACTTTCCACCGCCAATGTTTAATATATAATTAAGGGAAAAAAGCGTTGCACGGTAAAATTATATACAACCATTAGAAGGATGGTTATCTATAATATAAATCTCAGCTGTCTGTTCAAATGTATGTATGTATGTGTGTTTGTATACATGTATGCTTGTATGTCTGCCTAAAACTTTTCTCAGTGGCATCAGACCGGTTCAAAATCGGTACTGTCTAAAAAGGCGATCTTTTAGTCGAATAATATATGAAAATTAGAAAAAAAGGTCAATTATTTCCTATAAAAATAGTCGTTCGCGATGAGGGAGGGTAGCAAAAAATCGTTACTTCATGACAATTTAGCCAAACACGCATGCGCAAAAAAGTTCTTTCTGGTATTAATTTAAATATAAGAAAAAAAACGACCCAACTCCGCTCACGCTATCATAGATCAGTGGTTATAGTGGCAGTGTCGTTATCTTAAGATTGATCGTTCCAGTCGAGATATCGGGTATACATTTTTTTTACTTTTTTATATTGAAACAGGGTAATCTATGCCAGTTTTCGTTCGTTTTTTTTCTATCACTTTCGCCTTTTTTTTTTGTTTTGTTTTTCCGATTTTTTAAAGAAATTTTAACATTAATTTTTTTTTAGTTCGCTTATACTTTATTTTTCAGCACATTCGCTGTTTTCCTTTTGTTTTTTTGTTTTTTTTTTCAGATTTTAAACAGGGTTATTATGTTCGCTTATTCTTCCTTTTCCATTTCGTTTTGATTCACCCCTAACCTTACCATACCCGAGCAACGCCGGATACCCCTGCTAGTTTTAAAAAGGTTTGAAACCCCGATTTGCTTCTTTGATTTGGAGTCATAGAAACTTTTTTTTTATTTTGGCTTTCTATTACATCTTAATATGTAGAGTAACTGGAAAGTTGCGCTTATGTCTCGTACTAATCGTATAGTTTTGTTTAAAAGCGAATACGCATCTTTATATTGTATCTTCGTCTGTCGGTATGTTAGATGCAGATTAAATTTTTCCGCATTTTTACAAATCCTTCTAATTTGTGTTTTTTTTTTCAATAACCTTATGCTATAGGTGAAAATATAGAATCAACAGATGATTATATAATTTTTCATGTAGTTTTATTTTAGAGCATAAAAAAGAGTATCCGAATTTATAGGTCCTACACTGTCTATTTGTTTTCTAAGTACTTGCATGATATATGTTGTTCTAGCAGCTATACTGTATATGTACCTCTGAAAAATCCGACTGGCAGTAATGTATAATACGTACGACATTCTTCGACAGCTCTCTAAAGACGCAGTTAGACACACATTAATAAATGTAGCTAATCGACTCCATGCATACATGTCAATCAATCTATGGTACATCTCGGTGAAACATTTACAACAATACTCGTCTATCTGCAAGGACTGTATCTAATGATATTCACTTATTATAAAACTCACCGAATATTTAATGAGCAACATTTCTTTTCTAGAGACGTCCGTCTGTAGAACGCTATACCTTGAGGCTACTTCTCAGCTGACTAAAACATAGTCGATTCAAAATATAATGTAAATAACACCTTGTTGAGACATCCTTTTTATATAATACAACCTACCCAAATTCGTCATTACCGATCAGCTCATTAACCCGAGTTTTGATAAACGGGGACCCCCACCACCACCACCACCACCAAGTAAAAAGTTCAGTCATCAATTTGTTGGAAAATTCTTGTTTAATCATCGTTAATATAGGAAATCAATGTAATCTTCAAGATTGTTTGGTGAAACGGAGTTTGGATTGCATATCGAGGTAATAAAATAGGTTATATTAGCATATTTTCTACGGTGCATCCTATCGTCTTGACATGTCTCCATAATATATCTTCATTCGGCAACAGACGCTCATGACAAGATAATCCTTTTACTGAGATCGCCATTGTCATTAAGTGCATCAACGGCACTCTGTACGAATGCTGAGAGCATACAAATTAATCTCATGTAAATCAACGTTTTTACTTCCACAATATGTGCCTGCCATGTTGACGAGTGATTTGTTCGGAACTTCCTACTCACATTAACAAATGTTCCAATTTGCAAATCAAAATGCTTTACATATAGAAACATATCATAGCTACTTTCATTGTTTGTTAGTATCATTGGTGCTATTTAATTATCTATAAAATGTACCCCCTTAAGAATTGATCATTCTATAGAATATGGCATTTAAATATTTACACATAAAATATAATAAATATGTTTTAAAAGCGTGCTGATATATTGTTTATTATCGAATAAATTTGGAGATAGTATATACGATCACCGAAGTTAAGCAACGTTAAGCCTGGTCAGTAATCAAATGGGTGACCATTTTCGAATTCCAGGTGCTGTATCTGTTTTTTCACTTATCTCGGCATTTTTCCAGCCTTCTAGCACTACCTTTTGCCAGTGGACTCAAGCAGTCTGATCTAGCAATTGGTGTTGTTAGTGATTGCGCAGCACTTGCCTCACAATTATACAGGCAGCAACTCTTACAGGAGTATCCATTGTGTCTTGAGACTGAATGGAGGCATCGATACAATATAAATAAATTCAATATTATTACTATTAATATTATTCGCGTCTTATGGATGCTTTTGCCAAGTCCAATGCTAATGTGGCAAACACTGACAAAAAAGCAGTTTAGTGTCCCGATGGGCAAATGACGAAGCACTGCAACAACAGTTGAACTTTGTCTGCGATGCCGATTGAGGGACCCTGATAATAGGACAAACCTAGGTCCTCTTATCACCTACCAAGGCTTGCATCGGGAGAGACAACGGCAGCTTTTTATGCGTTATATACACGGCAGTGGTTGCAGTGCACCAGACTATATGCACAAAGCCATAGTCTCAATAGTCAGATATTTGTCATCAATATAATTCGTATCGTTAGATTTTACTACACATCTATAAGGTATATATAATTTTCAGTGAAATTATTATTTAAAGGGCAGTTATTTCAGACTTTTCACTAACAATTATTAGTTAGATTGACGCTATTAAAATTATTATAAATTTGGGATTTTTTAGTTTAAAAAAAAGTAATTAGATTTATATTTATATTAAGAAGCGCCGAATAATACAGCCTTATGGTATTTCTAACTTTATCATATTATTGTAAGATTGAATAGTAATTTCAAGGTTATAAGCGCTTTTTGAATCATAAAAGCGATGTTATTATTATATATAATATTCTATTCGTTATATTTGAAGCTGTCCCCCACCCTTGTTCACAAACAGGTAACGAAATAAAAATAAGAAAAGTTAAAATAAAGCAAGAAATTTGTACTTTGGACAGCATTCATTCTTTGTAAAAAATGAAAGAGTTAACGAGAATTATTTTTTACCGTTTGTGGAAGAAGAATTATTTAATTTTTAATTTTTATTTTTTATAAGTTTCCAACGCATAAGCGTTTATTTCAAAAAGAGAACAAGCGGCAATTGATTTAGAAACTGAAACAAATGTATTGAACGGTAAAAATAATATTATTATTAATAGTTCTCATAATAATAATAGTTGAAACAAAACACATAGTAAATAAATATAGTAAATTAATAATAACAATAAATGCAGTTAAAATAATATTGCTAATATTAATATTATTATCATTCATATATATATATATATATATAATAATTTGATTACAGAAATTCCTCTAGACCAAATTACGCTAGGTTTGCACTTACAGATGCCACATAAAAAATTATTATGTCTACACATTCATTCATTCATTATAATAAAATCCTATCTTACTTTCAGCGAGCGACATAATCAGAATTGCCAAGATCTACAGACGGCTTAGTTCGTATTTTCCCGTCTAACTGAAAATTCCTTCCACTTTCCCAGTCAAGACCGGGTAAATATACCTATAATGACCTGACATCCTTATTAACTGGATTAAACACTCATAGACATGCAACTACCATCAGACTACACTATTAGGAAATAATGATTTCTCCCTACTAACATTCCGTCTATGCTCATTGGCTGTGAGCACGAAATTTTATTATTCCGGATTGTACACAGTCATACACAAAACGAACCCTAAATCAACATAAACCGCAAGGCATTGTTTTAAATCATTTACTATTTTCTATCCTCGCTTGTCCTTGATTTTGCAGACTAAGGTTTACAAAAATTAACCATAACATTAAGTTTAAGGTTGCACAAACAAAATAGTGGTAACTTTCATATAAATGAGTTAGTGCAGCTACCCCTGGTAATGTTTACATATACTGCAAATACCGTCTCAGCTTTCTTTTTATTATGTCCGGTTTCATCGTCCTAAATTATCCAATGGTGAAATGGACTAATCTCTTAGTAAACGATTATAAACTGTTCTCTGTAACCGAGTATTAACACAAAAACAAGGAAACGCCGATACTTACATTACATGAAAACATTTAACCAAGAAGCGGCGGCACTTTTCCTTTGATTTAGCAGTAAGTGATACGGTGCGGTTTTTTTTATAAGAATTAACGAATTAACAATATTTTCCCTCGCATCTTCTTTTTTTTTTTTTGCTTTTTAACCGTACATTAAAAAAAAAAAAAGTTGTCCAAGTTTCCTCTTTTTAATGATTTGATTTATTAAAAAAATATCGTTGGGTCGAGCGTCAAAACTCATGAGATGTAAATATGAACGAATCTTTGGCGGACTTTTACGAAATTGATCTCCACCCCCTCCAAGTTCTACAATTTACACTTTATTTACGTTAATCTCATCGATTACAAACTTACCTTTCAGATTAAAAGAATTTATATAACTTTTATCGTCGGTGATCAGTTCTCAATTATAACGTTCTACTGAATGGAACACGCACTTTTTGACTATCACCGGCAATATTTTTCGTGTTCAAGTCAGTAGAACGTTATAATTGAAAAGTGATCCTCGGCGATAAAAGTCGTATTTTTTTTCAATTTCATTTTCTGATAATAATTTTCTCGGTGATGGTCACAAATTCACGTTCAATTTAGTAGAACGTTATAACTGAAAACTAATTCCTGATGATAAACGTCATAATTTTCTTTTTCCAAACTTATTTTTTTTCAATTTGAAGTTTGTACCGAATGAGATTAACGTCAAAAAAGAAAAAAATGTAAATTGTGGAATTTAGGGGGCACATAAAAGTCCGCCGAATCTTTTAATAAAAGAGAGTTGTAGTAGCCCTTACATCAAAGTTGCCACGAACCTAGATTGGGGTGAATAGACAAAAAAATATATTTTGCACTTTCGAAATTATAAAAATATTCATTTTTATATAAAACATATTTTTACACTCTAAGCCTGAATTACGTTCGCATAAATTATCATTTCATTACTTTTCATTAAGTTTGTATTTGCCTACATTTGCGCCAGCTTTTTTGTTTTTTTTTAGTTTGTCTCTCAAATTATTTACGTCGCTAAGGTACAAATTGCCTATAGATATACATTTTCGTTATATATTGGTTTTTGTTTTGTTTGTTTTTATTATAGTTGTGTTTTGTTTTATTCTCTTTTCGGGATAATTTTCCACACTGCAAAGACATTAACTTTTTGAAAGTACTTTTTTACCTTTTCACAACTACACTATTTCCTTTAAACTGATGACTTCTATAGGTTTTAGACTATGTTAAGTAAGACAATCTATTTGAACTTTGACGGACACAAGTAGTTTTCGAGATAATATAACAGGCATTATGAACTGCAATCCACTGTTCTACGCACGTGCAATAAAAGAGGGTATTGCTCTCTGCACATTTGGGGGTGGTATAGAGTTTGCGGGTGGGCATTCTGATAACATATATCAAGGTTGAACTTGGGTCAAATACTTTGACAGTCCACCCCCGTCATAAAATGGGGCGTCTATTCCGAAAGTCTTTCTTGCCATGGCCAGGTTGGTAGTGTCTATTCCGAAAACCGTTCTTAACATTATGACGCTGGGAGTTGGCCATCAACAACAACTGTAGTTTATTTTTTTTTTTTAAACGGGGGAGGGCGTGCTACCACCGGGAAACGCCGAATAACAGGTCCAGCTAGTTTATAATGATAATAACAAAATAAATAATAATAATAATAATAATAATAATAATAATAATAATAATAATAATAATAATAATAATAACTAGCGGCACATGTGAGAATTCCACAGCGGACTCATTCATGTGTAAAATATTGATGTTGGCATTCTGTAGATGTTCAGTTTAAATGGAGACGCTCTAATATTATTGCAGCTCTTTTGTTAAAACTGTAAAAAGTATTTATCTAAGCTAGCAGGGACGCCCGACGCAGCCCGATCCCAAAGTACGCTTAAATATGATATTTTGATTATTGCAGATTTCGTAAATATTATTAAAGAGTTAATGTTCTATCGATTTTTATACATTATAAAGTTGCGATTTTAAAAATAAAAAATATATCCATATTACTTGGGTATATCAGCTTGAATTGAAACGAAACCAAACCTTATGGTAATATATATATATATATATATATATATATATATATATATAAACCTTGAGTTCCTTCAATTATAATCGAAACCGAAACCAAAACTGATGAAGAATTTTTGGTAAAATTATTTATGAAAAGAAATTGAAATTCATAACAATTAATCGACTCAGATGAAAGCGTGACACACAAAATAATTAAATTACACACATGCTATCATTTTAATATATAGATAATAATATTTATAAGTTTTTAAACTACAGTTCAATAGTAAAGCTTACACAAACATTTGTGTGCATGCATATATATGTGTGTGTATATATGCATATATATGTACATATATATGCATATATATGTACATATATATGCATATATATGCATATATATATATGCATAATCCCATATGACATCTACATCTATGCATGTATATACTATATATATATATATATATGCATATATATACACACACATAGTTTCCTTCCCGATATGGGTAGGATTCTAACACTGTTTCCTTTTCATTTTCGTATGGTCTATGATCGTTTTATTTTTTTGCATTTTTCCTTTTAATATCCTGAAGATGTCCTCTGCAATAGGGACGAAACGTTGATTATTTCATAAATTCATTCGATTTTTCTTTCTTCAAAGCAACATAACATCAACCATCGCTGGTATTTTTTTTATTTTATTTTTATGCATATATATATGTATATATATATATATGTGTGCGTATATATATATATGTGTGTGTGTGTGTGATGACAAAATCTATATTCCAAAGTTCATTATGTTGACAATCATACAATTTATTCCTTTAATTAAATTGACACTTACAATTCTTGACAGTATCTGTTTCGTAGCACAAAATCAATCACTTAATTATTATATCTATCAGTGAATCTATTCTGTCCTTAACTCATCAGAAGAAATAGCGACAATCAATCTACCAAAAGAATACCAAAAAGATATATATATATATATATATATATATATATATATATATATATATATATATATATATATATATATATATCTTTCATGCACGGCCCAAAAGCGACATCATGTCTTTTTACGTTGCGTTTTCTGTGATCGGTAGATCATATATATTACAAATGTAACATACTACGATCATTAAATTATCTATGTACTGATTTAATGATCATAGTATGGCATCAGTTTCTATCGTCTATGATAATAAATAAGATCTCTTGATCGAATAGTTTGTATGTTGAAATACTTATGTAAAACACGACCATCTACGGCAACACATCAAAGGCTGTAAATGACACGACCATCTACGGCAACACATCAAAGGCTGTAAATGACGAAGTTCTCTCGGATTCTCTCTCCTCTGATCTCGAGCGCGTGGTTCAGTGGGGGAAGATGTGGCTAGTTTCCTTTAATGCATCCAAAACCAAACTCCTATCCTTACATCATCAACGCTCTGATCCCCAGCTGGCATCAATTGTGATGGATGGCTCTCGTCTGGGTGAGGCCCCGTGTTTTGACAAGCTTCTGGGTTTGACCTTTACTCCTGATCTGAAATGGAACACGTACATCAAGTCTGTGGCCAAGGTCGCAGGAAAGATGGTGGGATCCTTCTACCGCTCCAGAAGATATCTCACTACTGATGCAATTCTCTATCTATATAAAAGCCAAGTACGGCCAAGGATGGAATACTGTTGCCATATCTGGGCAGGAGCTGCCAAAAACAGCCTATCATGCCTTGACAGAGTACAAAATAGACTTCGTGGTTTAGTGGGCGATGCCCTTTTCTCTACCCTGCAACCCCTCTCCCACAGAAGAGACGTTGCGAGCTTATCCTTGTTTTATCGTTATTTTCATGGCAGGTGCTCGTCTGAACTCCAATCCCTGGTCCCCCCTCGCCAATCTTTCACGAAAAACACCCGTCTAGCTGAATCCACTGTGAAAAATTTCCCCCACTCTATATCTGTGCCTAAATCAAAACGCGGATTTCATGAGCGAAGCTTCTTTCTTAGAACTGCACGCCTGTGGAACTCTGTTCCGTCTGCCTGCTTCCCTCCGGACTACAACTTGGATGTCTTCAAGTCTAATGTTAACAAATTCCTAATGAACCGCCCCCCTAATTAAACACTTCATAAAATCTCCTCACTAACGTGATGTACTTACAATAACCCTTATCCCTGAGTGGCTTCCGGGCCTTGATAAGTGGTGATCACTGTGTAAAAAAAAAAAAAAAGTACTACGGTAATAATATTTAAATTCTAGCTTTATATATTTATAACTGCTCTCACTGCCCTCACTATTCTCCGCGTAAAATAGGGAAAAATGCTGCCTAAATTATATATATATATATATATATATATATATATATATATATATATATATATATATATATATATATATATATATACTAGCAAAAGTACCAGTCGTGTACTGGGTTCAAAAACAGCCTGCAGAAAATGGACTCTGATTTATTAAAGTATGATAAGTTATGAAAAGGAAGGGTTGTAAAGAGACAGCTTCGAATTCGAGGGTATCAAAACCAAAGTAAAATATGATGAAAGTAAAAACAAAATAGATAAACCCCATAATTACACTGAAAACACGTATCATCATATTCTGTGGATCTATATAAAAAAACGTTGTTAAACTTTGTGACATATTTCAATTCTATGGAGGTCAGACGCGAACGAACATCCGATAATTTTATTATACCATATTTCTGAAACATAATTATCAAACTGAAACATAATTATCAAAGTATACTTACGCAGATAGATATGAAAAGTCTTTATCAAAGTTTGCGCCTATTTCCATTCTATGGAGGTCAGGCGCGAACGCATATATGGAAATTAAGCTATATGCCTGACGAATTATCACGAGAATGAAACTTGGAATATTCTGAGTAACTTAATTGCAATTTATAGTTTTATAACTTGTTACCTAGCTGTATCTATGTATTGTGGACTGTTGTGAAGTAGTCATATATATATATATATATATATATATATATATATATATATATAATCACATAAATTAATATACGAAAATATAATTTCATGTGTAACTTTTCAGTATTTATTTCAACATTGAAGGAAACATACTTGTTTTTTTTTAAAGATTTTGGTATTCCTACACGTCAACACACAGGAAATAAATATAGAAAAGATATAAATATTTATATTTATATTTCTTATTGATTTTTATTCATACATATATATATATATATATATATATATATATATATATATATATATATATATATATATATATATATATATATATAGTATTTCACTTGACTAGTTCCATTTACTGGTGACGCCATAACAATGTTCATATCACCTAATAGTTATCGCCGTATATATTGCATTTGCTTATGCAAAATTAGATTTTCTGGTCATAAAATATTCGAGGATTTTAATTGCAAAACGAAGAACTGAGTAATAATTGCTCTCATTAGTCTAGATATACAAAAACTGAGACGTTTAAAGTAATTAAATATGGGCGAGAGTTCCATCATGAAAGTATTTTCCTGATAAAAACTTATAGGATTTTATTATTCAACTTGCGGGCTTGGTTGATATAGAGGAGTGGAATATAAACTGTACATTTCTGAATTTTTGAGATGTTGATTGATTTTTATTTTTTGCATTATTTGTATTCTTCAGACTACTGTTCTCATCTTGGTGTTATTTTCACACCGTTTCGGTCGATATCACCTCCAACCTTTTTTCAAGTGTATCTTCTTGAATCCGGAAATCTTTCTGTCGAACTATAGAATTTTTCTGACAAATTCAGAAAATTGAACGGAATTTCGAACGGAATTCTTTGTTTTATCCACGAGGATAGCATGGATTCGTTCCGTTATCTATGACTGGGTGGGAATCATAAGTCATCTACAATTGTATTTTGTCGATTGAACCTTCAACCTCCAGAAGCGCGTAAGTTTACAAGTGATTCTTAACAACTACTCTATCCACTATGCTATGTCAGGATGGAGTACTGGGGCCAAATCTGGGCAGAAGCTGCTAAAAACAGCCTATCCTGCCTTGACAGAGTACAAAATAGACTTCGTAGCTTAGTAGGGGATGTCATTTTCTCTTCACTGCAACCTCTCTCCCACAGAAGAGACGTTGCGAGCCTGTCTTTGCTTTATCGTCATTTCCATGGCAAGTGTTCGTCTCAGCTCCGATCTCTGTCCCCCACTCGCCAATCTTTCACGAAAAACACCCGTCTAGCTGAAACCACTGTCAATAATTTTCCCCACTTTTTATCTGTACCTAAATCAAAACGTAGATTCCATGAACAAATCCTATTTCTTAGAACTGAACGCCTGTGGAACTCTCTGCCTCTTGCCTGTTTCCCACCTGACAACAACTTGGATATCTTCAAGCCCAACATAAACAAATTTCTGATGAACTGCCACCTTAAGTAAGGCACTTTACCAAATCTCAAATACCAGCGATTACTACGACACTATGTACTTCATATATTTATTAATCATTTCAGAAATTTTTATGTACTTCATATATTCATTAATTATTTCATACGTTTTTATGTACTTCATATATTTATTTATGATTTCAAACATTTTTATGTACTTCATATATTTATTAACTATTTAATACATTTTATGTACTTCATATATTATTACTTATTTCATACGTTTTATGTACTTCATATATTTATTTACTATTTCATACATTTTTATGTACTTCATCTATGTATTAATAAATGCGTACATTTTTATGTATTTAAAAGATTAATTATTTCATACATTTTTATGTTCTAAGTATATTTATTAATTATTTCGTACGTTTTTATGTACTTCATATATTTATTAACTATTACATACATTTTTATGTACCTCATATATTTATTAATTATATCATTCGTTTTTATGTGCTTTATATATTTATTATCTATTTAATACGTTTTTATATAATGCATCTATTTATTAATTATTTAATATATTTTTGTGTAATCCAAATATTTATTATTTCATACATTTTTATGTACTTAATATATTTATTAACTATATCATACATTTTATGTACTTCATATATTTGTTAATTATTTTATAGGTTTTTATGTACTTCATATATTTTTTAACTATTTCATACGTTTTATGTTCTATATATATTTATTATTTCATACATTTTTATGTGCATCATGAATTTATTAACTATTTCTTACGTTTTCATGTACTTCATATATTTATTAACTATTTCATACATTTTTATATATTTAGATATTTATTATTTCATACATTTTATGTACTTCAAATATTTATTAACTATTTCATACATTTTTATGTACTTCATATATTTATTAATTAGTTCATACGTTTTATCTGCTTCATATATTTCTTAACGATTTCATACCTATTATGTACTTCATATATTTATTTATTATTTCATTCGTTTTTATGTACTTCATTTATTTAATAATTATTTGACACATATTATCTACTTCATATGGTTATTAACTTTTTAATACCTTTTTATGTAATGCATTTATTTATTAATTATTTCATCTATTTTCATGTACTTCATATATTTATTAATTATTTCATACGTTCTTTGTACTTAATACATATTAACTATTTCATATATATTATGTACTTCATATATTTATTAATTATTTCATACGTTTTATTTACTTCATATATTTATTAATTATTTCATACATTTTATGTACTTCATATATTTTTTAATTGTTTCATACGTTTTTATGTACTTAATATATATTAATTATTTTATACATTTTCATGTGCGTCATATATTTATTAATTATTTCATGCGTTTTTATGTACTTCATATACTTATTAATTATTTTATACTTTTTTATGTGCTTCATATATTTATTAGTAAATGTATATATTTTATGTAATTCATATATTTATTAACTATTTCATACATTTTTATGTACTACATATATTTAATAACTATTTCATATATTTTATGTACTTCATATATTTAATTTCTATTTTATACATTTTTATGTACTTCATATATTTATTAAATATTTAATGCATTTTTATGTACTTCATATATTTATTAATTATTTCATATATTTTTATTTACTTCATATATTTATAAACTATTACATACATTTTTATGTACTTTATAGATTTATTAACTATTTTGCACATTTTATGTACTTCATATATTTATTTACTAATTTAAACATGTTTATGTACTGCATATATTTATTAACTAATTTAAACATTTGTATGTACTTTATATATTTATTAACTAGTTTAAACATTTTTGTGCACTTCATATATTTATTAACTAATTTAAACATGTTATGTACTTCATATATTTATTAACTAATTTAAACATTTTTGTACCGCATATATTTATTAACTAATTTAAACATTTTTATGTACTTTATATATTTATTATCTGATTTAAAGATTTACGTACTTCATATATTTATTAACTGCTTTAAACATTTTATGTACTGCATATATTTATTTACTAATCATACGATTTTATTTTTATTGCATATATTTATTAACTATTTCATACGCTTTTATGTACTTCTCATAATTATTAATTTCTGCGTACACTTTTATGTACAGCATGTATTTAATTACTAATTCATACGTTTTTATGTAATTCATATATTTATTAGGTTGTCCGGAAAATAATGGCCAATTTTAGAGAAAAAGGATTTATTAATCAAATAGGTGACACTAGACATTGAAATTAGTCAAAGTATGATCCTTGAAAAGCCATGCATTTTTGCCATCTATCAACTAGGTCATTTATGCCCCGTTGATAAAAATTCTTTGGTTTAGATGCTAAGAAATTTTAAAAAATGATTCAAACTCTGCATTAGATCTGAAGGTTTTGTTGCTTAAAAAAGTGGCTAAATGCTTGAAAAAATGGTAGTCCGTGGGTGAAAGATCTGGAGAATAAGGAGGGTGTGGCAAGTTTCGTATCCCAAGTCTGTGAGTTTCTGCAGTGTCATTCTCGCAACATGGGGCCGCGCATTATTGGATTGGACCACGCCTATTCACTAATGCAGGTCTCAATTTTTGTAAATGATGATGCATTTCTTCGAGTTGATTGCAGTAAACCTCTGCCGTGATGCTCTGATTAGCATCCAGAAAGCTGTAATGAATAACACCAATTGCACACCACCAAACAGTCAGCATAATCTTCTGTTGGTGAAACTTTGGCTTTGGAAAATGTTTGGGTGGTTCATCACAATCAAGCCATTGACCTGATCGTTTCCGATTATCATAAAGGGTCCACTTTTCGTCACAGGTGACTATTCGGTCAAGAAATGGATCATTAATATTTCGCAAAAAGAGCATCGAACACACTTCAAAACGTCGAGCTTGTTGATTTTCATTGAGCTCAATCATTTGTCGAGCTTTTACACCTTGCCAATTTGCTTCAGATGGTCCGACACTGTTGAACTGCTGACAGCAAGTTCCCGAGACATTTCCCTGACACTATGCCGTGGATTTTGCTCAACAATGGCTCTCAAATTTTCATTGTCAAGATTAGATGTCCGTCCTCTACCTTCTTCATCTTAAAGGCTCTCATCACCACTACCAAATTTCTGAAACCACCTTCGTACTGTTCTATCACTTGTGATGCCTTCTCCCCATGCCCTATTGATATTTGCAGTTGTTTGAGAAGCATTGTTACCAAGCTTAAACTCATGCAGGAAAAGTAATCGTAAGTCTTCTTTTCTCATATTCCAAATTATTGGCTCATTCGCTCATAAAACGTTTTGTGAAAGAAAAAAGTAAGAAATTATTAAAGAGCACATATAAATCAATAATAATGTTGATGTTTTCCTGAAATATAATAAAAATCCTATGATAAAATCCAATTTCAAAACAGACTTCCTGGCCATTATTTTCCGGACAACCTAATACTCACTGTTTCATATGTACTTCCTATAATTATTAAGTAATTCATACGTTTTTATGTACTGCGTTTAATGAATTACTAATTCTTTGGTTTTATTGAATTAATATATTATTAACAAATTCATATGTTTTCATGCACTGCATATAATTATTTACAAATTCAAACTTTTTTATGTACTTTATATATTTATTAACTAATTCATACATTTTTACGTACGGCATATATTTGTTTACTAATTCATACATTTTTACGTACGGCATATATTTGTTTACTAATTCATACGTTTCTAGGTACTTTGTATATTTATTTACTAATCTTTTTGATGTACCGCATTTATTTACTTATTTATTTACTATTTCATTCTTTTTTATGTACTGCATATATTTATTACCAAATCATACATTTTATACTGCATATATTTTAACTAATGCATACGTTTTATGTGCTTCATATCTTTATTAACTAATGTACACGTTTGTATGCACTTCATTTGTTTATTAACTAATTCAAAAATACTGTGTTGTTTTAGATCATAGAAATTGGCAAATTCTCAGATATTTTGTAATAAAAACACTCTGGAAATGTGCATTTTTCTCTTTTTTTAAGACATATTGTTGCTTGGACGTAAGTGCTTCTATTTTTGATCCTGTCTTATAGAGGAATGTGGAGAGTTGCGTAATAGAACGTATGTTTATATTCCATTCAAGTTTCTTCATGTGCGTACAGTAAGAAAAGCAGGAAACAGATAATTTCAAAGCCTGAGGCAAAAAAGGCTTTTTGGATCTAAGAAAATCAACGTTATGAAGATGAGATTTTTCTGCATGTCTGGTTAATCGCGGCTGCGCACGTCGAACTGGCGCAAGTTCTATGAAATTATCAGAGCACATTCCATTTAAGTTCTTGTAAAACAAACACAGGGATCCGGTATTGCGGCGATGGGACAGAGGTTAGGGCTTGACCGATAGTACGGTAATTATAAGATTTGAGATATGTTTTTTTTTCAATCTGTCTAAGGGTAATAGACTAATGATAAATGTACCAGCACAGATGTGGCAGGAATACCCCACGCATGGGCGATTTGTGGCTGTGATCAAATTGAATTCATTATAATGGTGATCTCTTCAATTCAGATGTCATAATAAAACTAATAAAAAGTAATTCAAGCAAATTAAAAATGCTACTAATAATATTTATTAGACGACCAAAACAATAAATTACTTCTCATATGTGTTCAAGGAATGTGTTAATCACATAATGAATCGAAAATAATCGAGAATGATCCTCCGCTTCTCGATTTGTCATAAGAATGACGATAAACAAAATACCACATTTGTGCCGCATAAACACCCGATTAACAATTGTAAAGATGCAGATTATACTTGAACATCTGGACATCTCGTCAGCACTCAAAGAATTAGCGAGGATTTACCAGTTTCAGTTACGCCCGTTTCAGACGAGCGAATGTCTCATCTTATTATTGGTATCAATGTAAATGATAATAATTAAGATGTTCAAAAGATAAGTCAATTTTTTTTTTATGAGGCGATTTAATTGGCCAATTGAATGCCGCGGAATGATTACTGGTGTGCTGCGAGGAAAACATATTAATTATATTTTGTTTCATAAATTCTAACTTTAACTCAAAATCCATCAAAATTTACAATGCTTAACTTCGCACCTATACGATCTTGGATTTTCTGATCTAACCAATATATAAAGTAAAAATGCGAAAAACTTTAAAATATATTTTTTTTTAAAGTTAAGAGTGTCTCTCTCTCATATTCCCCAACACATTGCAGCAATAGTTAAAAACACCAGGCACAACTGTCGCACTGATATTCTCAATTATTATTTTATGCCAAATATTTAGTACAGAATATTTTGAGTTATGTGAATAAAAATTGTTATTATATAATCTTCTTTGTTTTTTTTTTATTTTATTACAAAAAGGCCATATCAGTAGAAAATATTTTTTGTGATAAGTTTAATGAATATTTAAATAAGTTTAATGAACATTTAAATAAGTTTAATGAACATTTAAATAAGTTTAATGAACATTTAAATAAGTTTAATGAACATTTAAATAAGTTTAATGAACATTTAAATACGTTTAATGAACATTTAAATAAGTTTAATGAACATTTAAATAAGTTTAATGAACATTTAAATAAGTTTAATGAACATTTAAATAAGTTTAATGAACATTTAAATAAGTTTGAATACATGACAATTTAAATAAATTCAATAATATGCAACCATGTCAAAAAAAGGCGTTGAAAAAAAATGGCCCAAAAGAAAATGTTTAGTCCAAAGCTAATAAAGCGTATTACGAGAAGCCTTCAATAAGTTTCCAGACTTTTGTACAGGCATTTAAAATTGTTGTAGACTCTTAAAAATTCAGTATGCTATTGTTATGCATTTCATGAGATGACTGGCCAATTTTTATTTTTTCAGATTCAAAAAAACAGCTACATGCGGAATTAGAATACACTTTACTAAAGCTTGATTGTCACAGCTTGTAAAGTTAGAAAATGCAATGTGGATGTAAGGACACTTTACAATAACGGTATGCAATAAAATTATATTTTAAACTTGACAGAAATTCTAGAGAAATGTATGGAATGCTTTAAACTGCTTTCAGACTATCTTGAATTAATCGATCATCAGGTTTTGAGTGGCATAAAAGATTCAAGGAAAGAAGGTAGTCTGTGGAGTGGCGTGAAAGGAATAAGGAAGTGAGAACAGCAGAGTTGATTGGCAAAATACACAATTTCGTTGATAAGGACTGTTGTGTGTCTACAGATACAATAAGTACACAATTTGAAGTGTATAGACAATTATTCGCGAGGGAATAAAGTTGTGAAAGATTTGTGCGAAGTTTCTCCACAACCGAATCCTTGTCACTGACCATTTAACCAAGATATCAGGACAGTTCATCACTCTTTCTATAAAGACTTTCTTCAGATGGATATGCCCGAATTCGAGAATCTTTCTTTCGAACTCTGGAATCTTAAACAGAATCCTTTATTTAATTCACGGGATAGTATACTCTTGTCCTGTCATCCTGACTGGGTACGAATCCAAACTTATTTGCAATTATATTTTGACGATAGCTCGCGCTGCGGATTAAACCTTCAACCTCTAGGAGATTGTAACTTCACAACTGAATTTTACCAAGTACCACTAGGCCGCGGTTTCTTACGGACTAGATTTCAGAGTTCAACTAGACATGTGAAGAAAGCCGAAGGTTACAAATACCGAAACTTTATAAAATTAAGAAAATAAAGATCCAAATGAAAGGAATAATTAATTTTCATCTAAAAATGTTCCGAAACGTAAATACTGACAAATTACTTAGAATGTTATTTCTAAAATAAACAATCCACGAACAATTGAGTAGCTAATTCAAGCTTCGAAATGCTATTACAGACTAAATTATGACAGACCAACTGAAAAACTATTTAAAAAATAAGCATGGTTTAACAAATGACATGCTAATTCGAAATCAAACGCAACAGACAGATGAAGCTTCTATTCATAATCTCGTGTGATTGACCGAAAGTAATTCTATCTATCTTGTCGGGCTCCTTGCCCGGAACAATGTGACTCTCTCTCTCTCTCTTTCTCTCTCTCTCTCTCTCTCCCCCCTCTTTCTCCCTCTCTCTCTCTCTCTCTGTAGATTTTTCTGTCTTCCATCAGCTGTCTTAGATCTTCAAGAAAACAGTTGGCGTCATGTGCAATTTGCTGGATGTTCGTGGATCTAGGTCGTCTTTTGCTCGTACTCCGGTGCCTTGGAGTTCACAGCAATACATTTTCCGCCAGCTATTCCTTGTTCCTCTGGCAGTGACAGTAAAAGCATAGATGACGCTCCCTGAAAGCAGTTTATTTCGCAAGTAGATTTCCATAAAGTTGTGGTTTCGTAGGATGATCTTGTCGAGAAATGTTTAACACTGTTTGTAGCATACGGGTGCACGTGTTGTTTATCTTTCTTCCAATCTTTTAGTGATTGTCCAGGTTGTAGCATCGTAAATAAGGACAAACTCCACCAGTGTTCTGAAGAACTGCCTTTTCAGTTTATCAGTTAGTCTTGAAGTGCATACTGACTGCAGCTTATCCAATGCTATTATGCTATTGAGATGCGAATATATTGCTGGCCAGGTAGGTAAATCCACTTTACTTCTTTAAGTGTAGTTCCATCTAGAACTTTGATTCTCCCCCTTCGCATTGAAAGTCATACACTTTGTCTTCTCCGCATTCACGTAAAGACCAATGTCATTTGCAGACTTTTCTTGCTCGCGTAACAGCGTTTGCGCATCAGCAGTGTTATTCGTTTTTGAACGTAATTTTAATTGGAAGTTAATTTTGACGAATCGAAAAAAAAAACACTACAGCTGCATCGACAGAAAATCCTATATCTTGAAAATACGATTCGAAATAAAATTCTCCAATCTCATTAATGTTATTAATTAACTTTTTTGAAAATAAAATAATTAAACAGAACGAATTCCTCAACAATATGAAATTACATTTTCATTTGGATTTGTTTTTTTCGATTTTTAAGTCGTTCACTTTATTTGATTTGGTTTAAGCCATAAAAATATGCCTGAATTTTTCCATTTGAAATTTTAAAAATAAAAACGGAATTAGAAATAAAGAAACCTATCTGACCAACTGGTTATATGAATCCGGTGTTGCGAAGGGGAAGCACATTTCCCAGTAGAGTGCAAGAGAAAAACAACATTTAAAAAATTATATTCAATCTATAAAGTAAAAAAAAATTGAAATGTATTCTAGCTGACTTAATTTTGTTACTACATTAATTTTTTTTAAATAGGATATAAAAACAACCATATTTTGCAATAATGTAAATTTGTTTTAAAAAGTAATCAGGTAATATTAAATGAATTTACTAATTCAATGTAAGTCAGGTAATCTAAGGACAACACGCACTCATGTACATTCGCACGTTGAGTTGTTTGGTGATTATATTTATATCATTGTTTCCTTTCCATTATATATGGAGCCACGTTTTGCAATAAAATTGAACTTCTGCATGTCAGTACAGTCAGGAAAGCGAAAGATCGGTAAAATTACCCACTTAGAGAATAGAAAGTTGCACAAGTATAAAGCTTTTTGGCATCTAAAAATTTCAATAATTAAAGGATGGGGTTTTTCTGTACAACTTGTAAGTTGGGAGTTAATATGTCGAGGGAAGCCAAGTGCTATAAATCGGTCAGGTTATTTTCCATTAATATACATGTAAGAGAGATTGGGATGCAACATTGCAGCGATGGAGCATGGCTTGGAGTTTGGTTGATAGTGTGGGAGTCTATTATCTTGGAGACTATGTATTTGACCCTATCTAAGAAATAACTAGTGATGGATTTAGCAACAATACTCCATGCATGGGTTTGTAAGTTATTTTCTAGCATGGTAAAAGAAGCCCACCTTCTTACATGTATATGTTCTAATTCACGTTGCCTTTGAATATTTACCCTACAAATTTATATAAATTGTACTTAGGTATTATATCATTAGTCGTGGAAATCAATGATTGAGAAAGTTTCTTCTACTTCTCAAAGGAAAAGACCCGTGGTCTTGAAAGCATTAGATGCTGCCATCTATGTCATCCATTCCAGGACAGGGCCCTGTCGGTGGGGCATTAGAATACACCGACTGCCCCCCCTGCAGAGGGTAAAA
>NC_136519.1:4412688-4575188 GCF_053919585.1 Euprymna scolopes
CCAATATATAAACATGATTTTAATTTTTTTTTTAAATGAATCCTGCGCAACCACCGAGCATCGCAACCAAAATGTTGAGCTTATAATTTACTTTTTTCTTTGACGTTAATGCATGAGCTATAAATACATGTTTGCTGCAAATCTAACAAGTAAAACATGAACCAATAGCTATTATGTTATGCATGCATATCAATATTCGATCTGGATAATTCCATTTTTTTCAATTTCCACACTTTTGCACCGATTTTCCTCGGCTAAAACCCAAATATAAAGTTTCGCCAGGGTTCGTATACTCTATATGTTTCATGTCTGTAGACCAAAAAACTGACAGAAGATTTGTGAAGGCAATTTTTTAAACAAATATATATACGCATACAAAAATATGTAAAGAAAGAGATTAGTGTTTACTATAACCGCATAGATGAAGGGTTCACATTACGAATAAGTTAATAGATGAAGGGTTCATATTACGAATAAGTTAATAGATGAAGGGTTCACATTACGAATAAGTTAATAGATGAAGGGTTCATATTACGAATAAGTTAATAGATGAAGGGTTCACATTACGAATAAGTTAATAGATGAAGGGTTCACATTACGAATAAGTTAATAGATGAAGGGTTCATATTACGAATAAGTTAATAGATGAAGGGTTCATATTACGAATAAGTTAATAGATGAAGGGTTCACATTACGAATAAGTTAATAGATGAAGGGTTCATATTACGAATAAGTTAATAGATGAAGGGTTCACATTACGAATAAGTTAATAGATGAAGGGTTCATATTACGAATAAGTTAATAGATGAAGGGTTCATATTACGAATAAGTTAATAGATGAAGGGTTCATATTACGAATAAGTTAATAGATGAAGGGTTCACATTACGAATAAGTTAATAGATGAAGGGTTCATATTACGAATAACTTAATAGATGAAGGGTTCACATTACGAATAAGTTAATAGATGAAGGGTTCATATTACGAATAAGTTAATAGATGAAGGGTTCATATTACGAATAAGTTAATAGATGAAGGGTTCACATTACGAATAAGTTAATAGATGAAGGGTTCATATTACGAATAAGTTAATAGATGAAGGGTTCACATTACGAATAAGTTAATAGATGAAGGGTTCATATTACGAATAAGTTAATAGATGAAGGGTTCATATTACGAATAAGTTAATAGATGAAGGGTTCACATTACGAATAAGTTAATAGATGAAGGGTTCATATTACGAATAAGTTAATAGATGAAGGGTTCACATTACGAATAAGTTAATAGATGAAGGGTTCATATTACGAATAAGTTAATAGATGAAGGGTTCACATTACGAATAAGTTAATAGATGAAGGGTTCATATTACGAATAACTTAATAGATGAAGGGTTCACATTACGAATAAGTTAATAGATGAAGGGTTCATATTACGAATAAGTTAATAGATGAAGGGTTCACATTACGAATAAGTTAATAGATGAAGGGTTCATATTACGAATAAGTTAATAGATGAAGGGTTCATATTACGAATAAGTTAATAGATGAAGGGTTCATATTACGAATAAGTTAATAGATGAAGGGTTCACATTACGAATAAGTTAATAGATGAAGGGTTCATATTACGGATACGTTAATAGATGAAGGGTTCACATTATGAATAACTTAATAGATAAAGGGTTCACATTACGGATACGTTAATAGATGAAGGGTTCATATTACGAATAAGTTAATAGATGAAGAGTTCACATTACGAATAAGTTAATAGATGGAGGGTTCATATTACGGATACGTTAATAGATGAAGGGTTCATATTACGAATAAGTTAATAGATGAAGAGTTCACATTACGAATAAGTTAATAGATGAAGGGTTCATATTACGAATAAGTTAATAGATGAAGGGTTCATATTACGAATAAGTTAATAGATGAAGGGTTCATATTACGAATAAGTTAATAGATGAAGAGTTCACATTACGAATAAGTTAATAGATGAAGGGTTCATATTACGAATAAGTTAATAGATGGAGGGTTCATATTACGGATACGTTAAGGATAAATATGCTGTAAAAACACGTGAAAAAGATCATGTCAAGCTAAGGCTGTCGTACTTGTCTCACTGTTATAAGGTTTTGGTTTTGATCTCAGCTCAGCATTTAGTTTTACTTACAAGAAGTGAACTGTATAAAAAAGACATGATACTCGTATGGACTGACAAAATAAAAAGGAACAAACCGAATTATGTGTTCATCAAAGTTTCGTGTTTATTTCGAGACTTCCTCCATATATATATAAATATATATATATGTGTGTGTGTGTGTGTGTGTGTGTGTGTGTGTGTGTGTGTGGTGTGTGTGTGTGTGTGTGTGTGTGTGTGTGTGTGTGTGTGTGTGTGTTATTCAAATTACGCATATATTATTAATGGGATATCTTTACTACTGCGAAAAAAGTCCATCATTTTAAATTTTCTAAATTAAATATTTCTGAAGTACTTGATACACCATTTATAAATTTGTCAACCTAGTTTGGTAAACAATTTTCATAACTCAGTTCCTTTCCGTTTTTTACTTTGTTTTTTAATGAATGTAATGTTATGCTTAATACCGGACAATGCTAGGTACATCTGCTAGTATATATAAATGTGACCTCATTGTTGTGTGTACAAAAAGTACTTACCAAAAAAGTTGAAATTTGATATATATGCTATCTGGATAGATAGCACACTGTCGATGTGGCTTTTAGCCGAAACATTGCAGCTAAGGAATCCAAATTGAATTCAATGCCGGGCATAAAGCTACAATGTGTTTTAGGTGATCCACGAGGCGCAACTTTATGTCTCACACTCTCCAGATATCACCATTCGCTGCAGTGAACGTGCGCTTGACATGCAGGTTCATGAAGGCATTTTGCAGTAGGTTGCCAGTACACCATTGCGTGAAGTATCGGAGGACGAGTTTAGTCGGTGTGGATCTCCCAGTGCATTAAACACGCCCCATGGATACTAATCGAGAAGTCTCTGCGATTCAGCGAGCAAGTATATATATATATGATGAGAATAATGGAAATAGTATTCCGGCGAAATAGAGATATAAAAAGGAACACACCGAATTATGTGTTCATCAACGTTTCGTCTTTATTTCGAGACTTCCTCCACACACACACAGACACACACACACACACACACACACATATATATATATATATATATATACATATAGTTTATTTATACAAACATTGATGGCTACATATGTGCATGCATGTTTCTGTAATCACTTGTTATTGGGAAGATTACGTCTTCAGGCCAAGAATTACCTTCGAAGGTAATTCTTGGCCTGATGACGTAATTTCCCCAATAACAAGTGATTACAGAAACATGTATGCACATATGTAGCCATCAATGTTTGTATAAATAAATTTAATATACCTGCTCTGTTTAGTCATAGAGCACTTTTTGATAGACACATGTTATTTCATTGGATGTACTTCTAGGAAACTAAACTCTACTGCTATAATATATATGTGTGTGTGTGTGTATGTGTGTGTGTCTGTATGTGCGTGTGTGGATATATATATATATATATATGACACATCCCTGTTTCACTCCCGTGTCAACCCTGAAGGGCTCTGTTTCATCTCCACTACTACTGAGGACTGTAGCTGACATATTGTCATGTAGCAGTCTCAGTACCCGAATGTACCTCTCTGGGCATCCAAACCTTGCAAGAACCACAGAGTTCACAGAGTCAAAGGCTTTAGTAAGGTCTATAAAAGCCATGTATAATGGTAAATTTTGCTCCCTGCACTTTTCTTGAAGTTGACGAGCAGTGAAGATCATGTCCATCGTGCCTCTACTTGGTCGAAAACCACTTTGGGACTCGGGAAGGATGGTTTCTGCAAGGGGTGTAAGCCTGTTGGCCAAAACCCGAGCTAGAGCTTTCCCTTTGGTAGAGAGGAGAGAAATGCCCCGGTAGTTCCCACAGTTTGCCTTGTCTCCCTTCTTAAATATGGAGACCACTAGGGCATCTCTTAGTTGTGCAGGGATTTTCTCTTGTTCCCATATTTTGAGCAGCAGGGCATGGATGTGTCTGAGAAGATCAGGCCCGCCTTTCTTCAGGATTTCTGCTGGGATGCTATCAGAACCAACCGCCTTATTGTTTTTCATCTTCCTAATTGCATCCCGCACCTCTTCCAGACTGGGTGGTTCTCCCATGCTCTCAATTATGGGCTGTTGGGGGAGTTTTTCAAGGGCCTCCATCAACAAACAAACAACAACAACAAACAGCTAGGACTAACAATTAATATAAAAAAAAACCCAAATCCTCCATCAATCACCACCAAACAGTACTCCAGTCTCACCCCCCAAACATCTTCATCGACAACGCTAGACTGGAAAATGTGGACCACTTCCCATACCTAGGCAGCATCCTATCATCAAAAGCCAACATAGATGATGAAATACAACACCGTCTCAGCTGTGCCAGTGGGGCTTTCTCAAGGCTAAGGAAGAGAGTATTTGAGAACCGTGACCTTCTGGCAAAGACCAAAATCATGGTATATAAAGCTGTCTTGCTGCCCACTCTTCTCTATGGATCGGAGGCCTGGACCACATACAGGAGGCACGTAAAAACCCTGGAGACGTACCACCAAAGATGCCTCCGAAAAATCCTCAGAATTAGTTGGAAGGACCGACGCACCAACACCAGCGTCCTGAGTGAGGCTGACATTCCCACTATCACCGCTACTGTTGCTCAACGCCAGCTCAGATGAACTGGTCATGTTGTCCGAATGCCGGATCTCCGCCTCCAAAAACAGATTTTCTACTCTCAGCTTGTTGAGGGAAAGCGTGCCCAGGGTGGCCAAAAGATGAGGTATAAGGACAACATCAAAGCAAATCTAAAGCGGTTTCACATGGACCTTGAGACATGGGAGGACGTGGCTGGGAACAGGTTGGCATGGAGGAGCGCTGTCCACAAAGGTGCTGCGCTTTATAGTAGTGACCTAAATCAAGCTGCTGAGGATAAACGCAAGCACAGAAAGGACAGATTATTAACCAGACACACCCAACCCCACCCCACCACCACTACCTTTATCTGCCCAAATTGCACAAGACAAATTGGGTCTAGGATTGGGCTCTATGCTCACCTGAGGACCCACAGAAGCCACAACGGAGGACAGTCTTACTCGGACACGAGTGACCGCCGATGATGATGATGATGATGATATATATATATATATATATATATATATATATATATATATATATTCAAATCACGCCTATATTACTAATGGTATATCTTTACTACTGCGAAAAAATTCCATCATTTTAAATTTTCTTAATTAAATATTTCTGAAGTACCTGATGCACAATTTATAAATTTTCGACCTTGTTTGGTAAACAATTCTCATAATTCTTTGTGCGTCTTTTTTTTAATATGTTATACCCTTCATTTTAACTAGTTGGACCAGTGGAAATTAGGGATGGTGAACACCATTTTTCAAGGTTAAGTTAAAAGGTCAAAGTCATAGCCTATGTATATATACTCTCCTACAGCTTACACCATTGGAGCGATCATGACAAAACCTAATGATAGCCCCACCACCTAGGAATGATGCTAACTTTTTCCCAAGGTAAAGATCAAGGTCATAGCCTATGTATATATATACTCTCCTATAACTTACACCAGTGGACCGATAATGAACAAACCTAGCATTATGATGGTCCCCCATATAGGGATGGTGCACACAATTTTAAAAGGTTATCGTCAAACGTCAAGGTCATAGCCTATGTATATATATTTTCTTACAACCCACACCACTTAATTGATCATGGCAAAACCTGGTATGATGGTCCACCTTCCAAGGGATAGTCCACACCATTTTCAAAAGTAAAGGTAAAGGTTATAGCCTGTGTATATATACTTTCTTACGGCCCACACCACTGGACCGATTATGATCAAACCTGACATGATAATGGTCTCCGACCTAAGGATGGTGCACACTATTTTCAAGCTCAGGTTCATGTCGCAAATTTGCTGAATGCGAAATAGGTACTTGAGCAAACAGCAAATTTACGCGCGAAGTGCGGGTATCTTTGCTAGTAATTTATAATCTGGAAATCGTGACACGTTAAGGGTACTTCGTAATTAATATATAGATGACTATATATTTTTATTTCTATTCTGCGTTATTTTTAAAAGTACAACACTCTTTATATATATATAAAACATGTACACGCCCTTCATAAATTACGCATCAGATTCTAAAAGAAAACGTCTTTTATATTCAGTATGAGTTCATTTATATAAAGAAAATGACTATTATGTATTGGGTATAAGTAAATACTTTCGAGACAACACACATTGATATCAATTACTGTTTTAAGTTAAACAATTTATATCTATTTAGCAGTATCTTTCCATAAATCATCGCTAATGTACACTCGTGAGCCAAAAAATGGGCCAAACAAATTTTATACATTTTAATGCACAAAACGATATATTGAACAAAGAACAAATGAACAAAGAAACTTAAACGGGACTAATAATACAGAACAGGGCATTTACTTTAATAAATGCTTAGTACGGAATCGTATTCACTTTTGATTTCTTTAAAAGATCAATCCTTTTAGACATGCTCTCAAGCAAAGATGAACATTGTGAAGAGGAAATGCTATTCCATTCGCTTTGCACAGCTTCTCACAGTTTGTCATTGCTCGAAAAAGTTCTTCCAGCCAATACACGAGATATTATGGACAACATATTCTCAATCGGGTTTAAATTGGGGTCTTGATCTGGCCAAAACATCACATCAATTGAATTATCAGAACACCATTTTTGTGACTTTAGCAGTGTGTGCAGGGGCATTATCATGTTAAGAAATAATGTCCTGGGATATTCCCAGCTTCTGGATACTTAGTAACAGTTATGTATCTAATATTCGAATGTATTCCTTTGTATTGATTGACTTCTCACATCTAACAAGTTCCCTAACTCCTGCTGCAGTAAAAATTCCCCATACCATTGTCTCTCCATTCCTGTGTTTAACTGTTGTTTTTATGAAACTTGGCGAAAATCTCTCTCCAGTTGTTTGAATGCATCGTTCAGGAGCAACACTAACAAGACAAAATCTTGATTCATCTGATCAGAAAACATTCCTGAACCAGTCTGCATCTTTCTTGCCATAACACGAGAAACATCTCTTTCTATCATTGTCCTTCTTACATAAAAATGGCTTCTTTGCACACCTTTTAGAATAAAATCCCATTTCTGTCATTCGTCTAGATATTGTAATATCTAGGAGAATTTCCAACCCCTGTTTTGAATTCTTTGCTATGGTCAACATAAGTTTTCTTTCGATCCTTCAAAACAGCCTATGTTCGTCCTTCAAAGTGGATGCTCTAGGGCGACCAGATCCAGATTTCCCTTTTACCAAGCGTTCAACTTCGGACCTTTGACCAATTAGCTTCATTACAGAAAGAGATGTTTTCACATTTTGTTTTCTTAAAATATCAAAAATCTGCTTGTAAGTCATTTTAGACTGCCTTGATCTGCAATTCGCCAATATGCAATCTTTCCATTTTGGGGATTCATTTTTCCACTTATTATTATATGCTATAATAATAAAGGCCTTCAAAATAGAAATTTTCAGTTAAAAATAACAAAAATTCATGGAAAAGTATTGAAAATCGATTTCTTCCTTCTTTCACTCTTGGCCCTTTTTTTTTTTTTTTTTTTTTTGCTCATGAGTGTATGTGTTTTTATATGGAGGAAAGGTGTGAGTAATTACCTGAAACAAACGTTTATTTCTATGTAAAATTTTTCGAGGAAGACTATGGAAGAGGTCGCTAATCATTAGTTACACCCTACAGCATGTGACGTTGTTGTTCTCTCTCACGGACCCAAGCATATGTCCTTTTTTTCTAACCACGATGTCGCCCAAGTGCGATAACACGGCACCAGACACTAGCTGGCTCTTAAACGAGAGTAACATGTAAATCTTAGTGGCAAGACGACAATGTTCACAAAGTTAGACTCTTCGAAGGCGTAGTAGGTGAGAGACGACCCTCGCGCTCTCCAACTTGCCAACCGCTACGCGTTATTTCTTACTTCTTTTCCTTTAAACTTATATATGAATTTTAATCCATGATGTTATGCTCATGCCCGGCTCCGAAATGCTGACAGGACTACTTTACAGGCATTAAAGATGTTTATTGTCGCACGTATTTGGTATTTTTATTAGTGAACTTCGCTTGATGTACGAGTAGCTGCTTTTCTTGCCTTTTGCTTAATCCCGTCTTGCATATACGTGTTTGTAACAGCTTTAAAGTTGTTCATGCTTTTGCTACTAATGTCAGATAATGTTATTGTTTTCTCTTTTTTCATCCCACACAATGCATATTGCAACTTGGAACCCAACAGGCTACAATGTGGGATAATTTCTACCAGGACATTGATGCGAGTAGGGCAGTTAGATGTCTTTCACATTACAGTTAAATTTCTACAGGTTAGTACTGTCAGGGAAGCAGTAGCAAACAATGAGGGGATTCCGGTCTAGCAGTTCGAGGGAAGAAACTATAAGAGTAGAAAGTGTAGGGGTGGGATTTTGCTTCTTTTCGGATTAATCAGGAGTATGTACGTCGAGGAGGCACAAAGGCTAGTTCATCAGGACACGTTTCATCAAAGAATTTGTAAAACAGAGACAGGGACGGGAATTGTAGTGACATGAACGAAGTAAGAGCTTGATCGACATTGCGAAGTATATTTTATTTGAGACATTTTTATGCATCAGGGAGATCAGTGGTAGATACCCTATTAAAGATGTGCCAGCAATACTACATGCATTGTAAAAATATAGTAAGTTTGTAAAAATATAGTAAGTTTGTAAAAATATAGTAAGTTTGTAAAAATATAGTAAGTTTGTAAAAATATAGGATATTCTCTGGTGTAAGTAATTTTCTAGCACAGAAGAGGGAGCTCATCTTCTTTACATGTTCATAAATGTTTTTTTTTTCGGATATGTAAATCCCTAACACGAACTGTATTTCCCGTGTAGGTTGTTAACTTGCAATATCACTATAATACACGGTATTGTGGCATTTGTGTATCCTTGTTTTCATTTTTTGTCCTCTTATCAATTTCAGTTTCAATTTTCTTTTTATCTGTCCATAAAACTACATCGTTTTATATTTGATTGAAGAAAATACTTTGGGAAAACGTTTTAAAAAATCATCTGAGCGCACAGTAGTATCTTCAAAAGCTACCAAGTCGATTCATAGTTCTTCAGAATCCGTATTAAGTGTCATTTGTGGAATTTATGAACTCAACATCTTTTTTTTTAATAATCTAAAGACAATGTTATTATCAAATAGATACATCCTCACATGTTTATCGGTTATTTTCCATATGAAATATAAAGAACGCATCTTATTTTTTGATGAAGAAATTTTGTCCGTTTGTAGATATGTCACACATTCGTTTAAAATGAATACTTTTGGGGTCTGCAGCACATTAGCTTAAAATAATTTTCTTTGGTGTGTAAAGCTTAAGTTTGAAACATAATTTTGTTTTGCTTGTCATACTTAAGCTTGAAGTGAGATATTATTTGATCTACCAAGATTTACTTTTAAACAGAATTTTGTTTTAAAATTCGGACTTTTTTAGATGAAGGTTGATTGCTAATATCACTTGTATTGATCGGACTATTGTTCTCATCCTGAGTGTTATTTGTGCAACGTTTCGGTCGAATTGGTTTTGTTTGGAAAAGAAAAAGAGAAAAGTTACTGGCTCCGCAGGTATTTTCGTAAACTCTAATAAGATCGACACGGGATTATCTCCCTTCCATCGCTGAAATTTTAAAGGTGTACAATGTCTGTTTAGGAATGTGAGGTGGTTGGTCATTCTTGCCAGTTTTTGGTAGAGCTTTTGTTCAATTTTATTTCTTCGGGTTCGTAGCGATTTGATTTTTACGTTCTGATTTATTTTCGTATAATTTGTATTCTTCACATTACTGTTCTCATCGTGAACGTGATTTTCACAACGTTTCGGTCGGTGTAGCTTCCGCCTTCTTTCAGGTGTATCTTGTCGAAACAGTTATCTGATGAATCCAAATAATACAAAAAACCAATCCTCATCTCAAAAATTCAGAAACATCAGAATTTATTTTGGTTTTAGTTAAAACTGAAAAGTTTCGTTTAGTTTTAACTTGATGTTTTTGCTTTATTAGACTTTAGTTTAAGATAAAATTATTTACTTTGTTCTGTCAAACTTTATTTTAAAATAAATGTATTAGTCTGTTTCGTCCTTGATTCACATAGAATTTTAACTGCCACACTTTTCGTTTGCCTTTTATGCTATAAAATAATGCTATAGTTCCGAATAGAGTTTTATTATATATGTCATCTATTACTAATTAATGTTTGAAATTAAATTTAGAAACTGTTTGTTTGACTTTTAAAATATAACACAATAAGACCCATTCAAAACTTGAAGAATTAAGTCTTTTATTTTATGATGTAGATGCATGAATGAAATTGTGCGTTCTCTGTATAGGCAATTTTTCAAAATTGTAAAATTCATGTCATCAAATAATTTATATGCATTTTTCCATAACTCTATAACACGTATCTTCATTTGTCTTTTCCGTCCCATACAAGGCATATTGATACTTAGAAATTAAGGATTACTATTTGGAAGCGTGTCTAATAGGGGAATAATTAAAGAGATGCGTTAGGCGTAGTTACCATTATATTTAAACATTTGCTGGGATGAACGGTAGCTCCCGGGAAAAGAGACGTTCGATGATTTGCACACACGCAAATTGATTTCATGTAAGGAATCCGGGATTCTCCACCATTGTCTATTGGAATGCATACTTTGATCCAGAAATATATGAGAGGATATCGGTCAAAGCATCCGAGACAATGGGAAATATTAAACATTCCAGGATAAGACAATGCTTCTATAAATCGGCGCAAACAGAATGGGGCGATACAATTACAAAAGAAGGACAAACTGACACATTCGTAATCTTAAACGTCAACATCCGTATCAACCCCATGCGCCTTCAATGATGTAAAATACCCGTCATAACTGTAAATCCAAAATTGTTATGGGTGTGAAATAAAACAAAATACTATTTTATAGATCAGCTGTGTTGTGTTTTATTAGCTGTCAGTGTGTATATATTGTAGACCAGTGACAAAAGTAGATTTAGCAATTATATAAACTTAAAATCACATTTCAACGATCGTCCGCAACGAATATATAACATAGCCGGGTGTAGTCTTAGAAAAGAAGTTGTCAGAGTATAATACTTTTCAGCATTTATGAACTGGTACATTAAAAGGGTGGGATTTTGTTGTTAGCGGGTTTGTCCCGAATATGTACGTCGAGGGGGTACAAGTGCAATTTTATCTCCTGTGTACTTTGTTAATTAACAGTATTGTTATGACAAACAGTAATGTAGGTAGGCGGTCTTCCTGGAAAAAATTCTCTGCATCTTTCTGTCTGCCACTTGAAATGCCACTCTCCTGCCTCTTTTAAGTTTCATTCTCCATTGATTTCTTTATGAAAGTAATTCAATGTTCGCTCTAATTATGATTTCAACAATGAAATCTCTGAGTTATACAAAAAGTTTAGGTTCCAAGTAGAATCTTTAAAAGCTGCCATAACGATTCATATTTCTTTAGAATCCGTATTAATTGTCATTTTTGAATTAAAGAAATCATTTTTATTTTATAAATCTAAAGACAATTTAATATTTTCTGGAAGATATGCTACCATATATTTATGCGTCTTATTTTCTAGATGCGGCCATCTATTATATAAAGAACAGTCATCTGTTAGTGTGTATTGTATTTATAGCGAAAAGTAAACAAAAAAAGAAAAAAATGAATATCGACTGAAAAGAACTGCACTTATCTTGTTTGTCTTCTGCATCCTTGAAGGACAAATATTTCTACACAATAATTTTTTTTTAATTGTGCAACACGAACTCATTTTTGTTCTTGATAAGCCGTTCCATATAAGTTAACAAATTTACCGAATTGATTACTATATTGTCCAATTTCTACTGTACACTCTTTAACCCTTATCCTCGAGTGGCCTCTTGGCCTTGATAATGTGGTGATGACTATGTAAAAAAAAAGATAGGTCCCCCACTCTTAAAACCGACCTTGTGTTAAATTCTGACGTTGCGGGGAGACAAGTAAACATAAAGTCTTATGAAGTATGTGGTTTCGTGAGTTTTTTTCTATGTTATGGACTTTATCTTGTTATTTTTATTGTTATTTCGCCCGACACAAGACAAAGAGCAACTCAGTTGCAATGGGTAAGTATTCAGGACCAGATTTGCAGGGATACTATTTAGGGAGTTGGGCAGCAAAATATCTGTTTATATTACATGAATTTCTGTATGTCAGTACAGTCAGGGAAGCAGAAGTGCAGCCATCTGAGGAGAAAAGCTATTCGAGTAGAAGGCTTTATCGCATCGAGAGATTTTTACAGCGTATTGGTCGGGTTTTGCTGTTTGTTATGTTGGTGGAGGGTATTGTCGTTAAGGGGGTATGAGTGCTTTGAGACTGTCAGAGTATTTGCTGTTGAAATACTTGTAAAGAGAGGCACAAGGATGCCATGTTTCGTCAATGAGTTGGAGTTTAGTAAATAGTTCAGGACATATTAAGGTGGCGATTTTTAAACCATGTATAGCAGCGAGAGACTAGTGGCATATGCGTCAGTCCAAATGTGGTAACAATACTCCATTCATGGGCGAGAAGTCGACTTTATAAATATCTATCTTCGTAAGGCAATGGATTCCATAAATGTGGTCTTTCCTGGCGATGCAGAAGTATAACAAGATTACTGATATGCATTTTAACAACAGAAGTAATTCTTATTCATTGCAAATGAAGCTGCAGTTAAGCGCAAGACATGGATTTGCATTGCGACAGTATTAACATGTTGTGCGTAGCTCTGAATTGATAAAGATATGTACAAACACATCAATAGAATATAAACGAAGAAATGATGAATATAGGACTCGAGTAATTAAACAGCGCAAATGCCAACGTAAATTATAGGATTTCATGGAGAATATTTATCTTCTTTATTCCTGAGGTAGAGATACGTCTACACATTTTTTTTTTTTTTGCAACGTGCAATGCTGCCTCATTTTGGAGAGCTATAGTTCCTCACTCTTAAAATGACCTTGTGTTAAATTCTGACTTCGCGGGGGGGGACATAAAACAGCCACTCTATAACGTAAATTTAAAACAATTTTATGAAGTAAATAAAAAAATCCAAAAATAATTTTTTGAAAAGTCTATGGAGTAAAAAGTTTTTTTTTATCAATGTAAAAGAACTTTATGAAGTTAATTGAAAAGAACTTTATGAATTAAATTTAAAAAAACTTTATGAAGTTAATTGAAAAGAACTTTATGAATTAAATTTAAAAAAACTTTATGAAGTTAATTGAAAAGAACTTTATGAATTTAATTTAAAAAAACTTTATGAAGTTAATTGAAAAGAACTTTATGAATTTAATTTTAAAAAACTTTATGAAGTTAATTGAAAAGAACTTTATGAATTTAATTTTAAAAAACTTTATGAAGTTAATTGAAAAGAACTTTATGAATTTAATTTAAAAAAACTTTATGAAGTTAATTGAAAAGAACTTTATGAATTTAATTTTAAAAAACTTTATGAAGTTAATTGAAAAGAACTTTATGAATTAAATTTAAAAAAACTTTATGAAGTTAATTGAAAAGAACTTTATGAATTTAATTTTAAAAAACTTTATGAAGTTAATTGAAAAGAACTTTATGAATTTAATTTTAAAAAACTTTATGAAGTTAATTGAAAAGAACTTTATGAATTAAATTTAAAAAAACTTTATGAAGTTAATTGAAAAGAACTTTATGAATTTAATTTTAAAAAACTTTATGAAGTTAATTGAAAAGAACTTTATGAATTAAATTTTAAAAAACTTTATGAAGTTAATTGAAAAGAACTTTATGAATTTAATTTTAAAAAACTTTATGAAGTTAATTGAAAAGAACTTTATGAATTTAATTTTAAAAAACTTTATGAAGTTAATTGAAAAGAACTTTATGAATTTAATTTTAAAAAACTTTATGAAGTTAATTGAAAAGAACTTTATGAATTTAATTTTAAAAAACTTTATGAAGTTAATTGAAAAGAACTTTATGAATTTAATTTTAAAAAACTTTATGAAGTTAATTGAAAAGAACTTTATGAATTTAATTTTAAAAAACTTTATGAAGTTAATTGAAAAGAACTTTATGAATTTAATTTTAAAAAACTTTATGAAGTTAATTGAAAAGAACTTTATGAATTTAATTTTAAAAAACTTTATGAAGTTAATTGAAAAGAACTTTATGAATTTAATTTTAAAAAACTTTATGAAGTTAATTGAAAAGAACTTTATGAATTTAATTTTAAAAAACTTTATGAAGTTAATTGAAAAGAACTTTATGAATTTAATTTAAAAAAACTTTATTAAGTTAATTGAAAAGAACTTTATGAATTTAATTTTAAAAAACTTTATGAAGTTAATTAAAAAGAACTTTATGAATTTAATTTTAAAAAACTTTATGAAGTTAATTGAAAAGAACTTTATGAATTTAATTTAAAAAAACTTTATGAAGTTAATTGAAAAGAACTTTATGAATTTAATTTTAAAAAACTTTATGAAGTTAATTGAAAAGAACTTTATGAATTTAATTTTAAAAAACTTTATGAAGTTAATTGAAAAGAACTTTATGAATTTAATTTTAAAAAACTTTATGAAGTTAATTGAAAAGAACTTTATGAATTTAATTTTAAAAAACTTTATGAAGTTAATTGAAAAGAACTTTATGAATTTAATTTAAAAAAACTTTATGAAGTTAATTGAAAAGAACTTTATGAATTTAATTTTAAAAAACTTTATGAAGTTAATTGAAAAGAACTTTATGAATTTAATTTTAAAAAACTTTATGAAGTTAATTGAAAAGAACTCGATGGAGAAAAATCTAAAGAACTTAATCAAGTAAATTTAAAAGAACTCCTTAAAGTAAATTTAAAAACCTTAAAGAAATAGATTTAAAAGAACTTATCTCTTTTTTTCACATTATTTTCTTTTCCTGCAGCTTGTGTTTCCTTTTGTTTTCTCTTTTTTCGATGTTTGTCTTTTTTTTTTCGTTTTCTATCTTTCATATTTCTTGTCATTAAATCGTCTCCGTTCTTCTCATTTCATACTCTTTACTTGTCTCTTTTCTGCTGCAACTCATTGTTTTCTCCCTTTTATGTATTTTTCCTTTTATATTTTTTCTGGCTTTATTTCTTCCCCATTGCTTGCCTCCTTTCTCTGATTTTTTTCTTTGTTCCTTGGTTCTGTATTTCTACATTCATTTTCGTTTGCCCCTATTCCATCAACGTGTGTCCTTAACGCTTCACTTCTTCTACATCTTTTTTACATATTTGCCTCATTCTCATCTGTCGTCTTCATTTGTAAAGTAGTGAATAAATAAAAGTAAATTAGTAAAGTAATTAATAAAGTAGTAAATAAAAGACAAATAAATCAAAACAATATTTTTTTAAAATGCGCTTCCTCTAAAGATCTTATAGTTCATTTTACAATGCAAATTAAAGGAAATGGAAATACTACAAGTCGTGAACGCACTTAGACATCAAATATCTAAAAGAACTATTAAGATTATAAAAACCATGCCGATATATATATATATATATATATATATATATATATATATATATATATATATATACATACATATATACATATATATGTATATATATATATATACATATATATATACATATATATATACATAGTAATTGTCTGTATTTTTGACATGAGGTGTTTTCATTGATTGAGATTGTCGGACGGACTTCCTCATTTTGGTTGTTATTGTCACAACGTTTCGGCCGTTTTGCCCTCCGGCCTTCATACGGTGTTTTGTATCGAACTGGGGAACCGTTTGTTAGGAGTCTCGAACCCAACCCTTTATTATTATTACGGGGGTTCCGTGTTCGGGCTCCAGCTAGGCTCTGGGACATAGTTGCTGATTCTCTAGTCCTGGTGACATATGACCGAGTGGTCCTAGACGTTGTATCAAAGTTTACAGTTACCCAAAGGTGCTGAGTTCAATCTTGATCGAAGGCAGTGAAAAGGTAACATTCAAAACAGGGAATCAGCAACTATGTCCCAGAGCCTAGCTGGAGTCCGAACACGGTACCCCCGTAATAATAATAAAGGCTTGGGTTCGAGACTCCTAACAAACGGTTCCCCAGTTCGATACAAAACACCGTATGAAGGCCGGAGGGCAAAACGGCCGAAACGTTGTGACAATAACAACCAAGATGAGGAAGTCGGTCCGACAATCTCAATATATATATACATATATATATATATATATATATATATATATATATATATATACATAATTAATAATAGAGTTGAACTTGATAAATTTAGCTTTCATTTAACATATATAGTTCAGTAGATATATAGTCTCGAAATTTGTCCAAGACTTCTAGACCACCCTGTATTATGTCAAATTACCGTGCATCGTGTCAATTTCACCTTGTTTTATGTCAATTTTCATCGTGTATTATGCCAATTTTTATCGTGTATTATGTCAATTTTTCATGTGGACAACAGTCTTATTATAAACCTCATCGCGGCAAAGCAACAAGCGAGTATATATTATTGCATTGAATAATTCTGCAAATTTAATGTGCAATCTATTTCATATTTAAACGTGATTGGGCAATATAATGACAAGGTTCCTTACATTAATATTATACATACATTAATGCGGGCACTGGTCTATCGCTTTATGGTTTTTTTAATCAGAGATTTGTTTCTCCTAGAGGGGTTGCTTTCACCACGGTTTACGGGAGTCCTCTCCACTCCACATACACATGGAAATAAACACATATATATGTTTACACAAACACACACACATATATATATATAGATACACACATATACAAATACACAGATATATACATACATATATACATAACAATATACATATATATACATATGAACACAGACATATAGGTGCATGCGCATATACTCATACAAACAAATAAACTGATCCATATTCATACGCGTGAATAGGTAAAAGTGAGTTGATGAGTGAGGATGTGAAAACCGCAAGAACTTTTTTGTCCACCTGATAGTTTTGTTGTAGAAAGGATTGTAAATTTTATTAACGATTTAATATGTGGCAGTTTGGGCGTGGGCACTGCAATAATAGGCACAAACTTTATTGCCACTTGAAACTTAACCGCCTGACTGATAGACAGATCGCCAAATTTGAAATGCGTAGACGCATCTAAACTAAAATGCGTCCATTTGGTTTGTGCGTTTATCGATGATCCAGCTCTTTTAAAGATGAGACAAATCTGTCTGAAACTTTAAATTTCTGTGTATGTATGAGAAATAAATGGGCCTACAGAAATTCTATTTGAAATGAAATGCGTTTACAGATTTGATACTGGAACGTGACAGACCGACAAAAAACTTCTATTCTAAGCTTAAGCATTACGGGCCGAGTAAGGGACAATGGATACTTGATTTGGACGGATTTTAACAGATGTAATACGCCCATTCTATCTACGCATTTAACGAGGCGAAATATATTTTCAAATGTTGAATAGCAGATCGACGTGCAGACCAAGTTTTAAAAAGGCATTTCCGATAACGAGAAGAGAAAAACACGTGGCCACTTATAAAAGAATAAACAACTAAAAATGTTTTCATGTTCTTTTTTATTTTTTTATTTCTGAACACTTCAGATTTGATTGAATGTAGAAATTATTTCTTTTTTAAATTCTTTTTCACATGAAATTGTTCTTAAACTTTGACAACAGAAAGTATATGCACTCTGAGAGCATATATATACGCCGACGTTTAACAGAATAAAACATCGTCACAAATGATCAGATATTTATGTTATCCAACATTTTCAAACTTTGCATAATACTTTTAATCACTTTACTGATAATCAATCCGCCAGGGCCCTGTCGGTGCGGCATTAGAATACGCTGACTGCCCCCCCCCCCTCGCAGAGGGTAAAAGTCCCTCAATGGGGGGTTCTGGATATGACCTTAAACTATATCCAGTGGTGAGGCCCCAGCTTGTGGGCTTTGGGTAGTGTGGAGCCACCCTTTAATTACCATTGCTCCCAGGTCCACTCTGACCCGAAGTGGTAGTACCTGTTAGGGTCCCAACTATGGGTTAAATAGAAACCGACGTGAAAAAAAAACAAATATATTCTATTAAAAAAAATTTTCTTCCAAATCCTTGGATTCGGCATTAAATAACCCGAAAAGGGTTGATATGCCGTAAAACAAAACCAACCAACCAATCCGCCAGAACAGTATATGCAGAGAAACCTGCGGATGTGACGTCACGCATGACGAAAGATACTGTCATATTTTTAGAGATCATTATGCGAGTTTGAAGCAAAAGGATACTAACAAAATGTCTTTAAATCAACAAAACTGTTCAGAATCTTCTATGTCCATCATTCTATCTATCTGCCTATCCGTCTATCAATCTATTTGTCTAAGATTAATATATCTGTCTTGTGTATTTACGATAATTTAATAAACTTCCATTTCAAGTACTTGACTTTTATCCATTTCTCTGAGTAGATTAAGTCATTAGAAAGTGTGACTCTGTTCTAAAAAATACTTCTGTGGATAAAGTCAAAATATGAACTATTCTTTTGATGAGATGACTTCATTAGCGCAATAGTTATCTGATATTAATATTATTTCTAGTGTACATGACAATATTTAGCGAGAAGTATGGTGTTCATTTTTACAAAAGAAGTCACCACTTATCAAGGCCCGGGCGCCACACGAGGATAAGAGTTAATGAGTGTACGATAGTCAATGTGATAATATCGTAGTAATCGTAAGCAGTATAAATTTGGTAAATTGGATTAATTAAGGGAACGGCTCATCATAAACATGTTCACGTTGTACTTGAAGACGACCATGTTGTAGTCAACGTAAAAGCAGGGAAATGGAAGAGAGCTCTACAGGCGTGCAGTCCTAGGAAAGAAGCTCTGTTCATGGAATCTACGTTCACTTTTAGGCACAGATAAAGGGTAGGGGGAAATTATTGATAGGGGTTTCAGGTAGACGAGTGTTTGACGAGGGTGGGCAAAGATTGGAGCTCAGACGAGCACTTGTCATGAAAATAAGGATAAAGCAAAGAGGCTCGAAACGTTTCTTCTATCAGAAAGATGTCGCAAAGAAGAGAAAAGGGTATCGCCTTTACGAAACACTTTTTAAAATAAACCAAATCTCATGAACTGCTTTTGTAAAGTATTTTTTCAAAATTCTAAAGAAACTTTGTGAGCACGCTGTATACATTGCTTGTGTTTACATTTTGTTGAAAATCCATAAATTTAATTTCTGTTTTATTTAATTTCCGAAACATTATCAAATAAACAGTTGATTATGTCTTTTATTTTCTGATTTAACTTTCGGTTTCTGATAAATAGCCATTTTCTCTTATCTCTACCGCACTTGTTTATAACAAAATTCTCTAGACTCATGATGCATATATATATATATATATATATATTTACACGGTGGTCACCATTATCAAGGCCCGGAAGCCACTCAGAGATAAGGGTTATTGCAAGTACAGTACATTAGTGTGGAGATTTGATGAAGTGTTTACTTAAGGGGGCGCTTCATTAGGAATTTGTTAACGTTGGACTTGAAGACATCCAAGTTGTAGTCAGGTGGGAAGCAGGCAGACGGAACAGAGCTCCACAGGCGTGCAGTTCTAAGAAAGAAGCTTTGTTCATGGAATTCACGTTTTGATTTAGGCACAGATAAAGAGTGGGGGAAATTTTTCACAATGGATTCAGCTAGACGGGTGTTTTTCGTGAAAGATTGTAGAGGGAGAACCAGAGATTAGAGTTCAGACGAGCACCTGCCATGGAAATAACGATAAAACAAGGATAGGCTCGCAACGTCTCTTCTGTGGGAGAGAGGTTGCAGGGTAGAGAAAAGGGCATCCCCCACTAAGCCAGGAATATATATATATATATATATATATATGTGTGTGTGTGTGTGTGTGTGTGTGTGTGTGCGTGTATGTGTGTATGTGTGTATGTCTGCGCATGTATGGTATACTATACTTTAACTGTTAGCTCACAATAACTGCATTTGTTCAGCTATAATTGATATTAACTGTGATATATACATCCTGAATTAATATAAAGTTTAATATAATAAGTCCCCAGACGTACCCCTTCACCGTACTGTATACCGATACTCTATGGCTGACTGGGATAGCTTCCGTACATTCATATCTGATTTATCTCTGCACTCCATGTAAAAAAGGAAGTGTCCTCTATAGTATCAGATCTGACCGAATGGTTAATTGTAGGCATATACCAATTCATACCATCTAAAAAATTCCAACAAAAACCTAACAGCCAGCCATGGTTCTCCCCAGAATGTGCTGCTGCTATCGCGCACAGAAATCACTTTTTCCATAGCTACCAACGTAATAGATGCACTGAGACTAAAGCTGCTTTCAGGACTGCCAGCAACCACTGTAAAAGAGTAATAAAAAATGCAAGAGAGCTATATGCCCAGTCTGTTAAATCCAAGGTAGCTGATCAGCGGCTTGGTTCCCACCAGTTTTGGCAAATAACAAATAGGATCCTGAACAGAAATGTGTGTTCTATCCCAACCATTATCAATGGACCAGAGGTCATCTCGTCAGCATCAGACAAGGCCAAACTATTTGCAAAGAACTTTGCAGCTAATTCTACCCTATGCGACGAAGGCCATCAACTCCCCATATTTCCTCCTATAACACAGAACACGCTAGGTAACATTTTTTTACACTGTGATCACCACTTATCAAGGCCCGGAAGCCATTCAGGGATAAGGGTTATTGCAAGTACATTACGTTAGTGTGGAGATTTGATGAAGTGTTTACTTAAGGGGGCGGTTCATTAGGAATTTGTTAACGTTGGACTTGAAGACATCCTAGTTTTAGTCAGGTGGGAAATAGGCAGACGGAACAGAGCTCCACAGGCGTGCAGTTCTAAGAAAGAAGCCTTGTCCATGGAATCCGCGTTTTGATTTAGGCACAGATATAGAGTGGGGGAATTTTTTCACAGTGGATTCAGCTAGACGGGTGTTTTTCGTGAAAGATTGGCGAGGGGAGACCAGAGATTGGAGTTCAGACGAGCACCTGCCATGGAAATAACGATAATACAAGGATAGGCTCACAACGTCTCTTCTGTGGGAGAGAGGTTGCAGGGTAGAGAAAAGGGCATCCCCAACTAAGCCACGAAGTCTATTTTGTACTCTGTCAAGGCAGGATAGGCTGTTTTTAGAAGCTCCTGCCCAGATATGGCAACAGTATTCCATCCTTGGACGTAACATACAAATATCCGTGCATGAGGTCGCCAAGCTAATCAAGAACCTTGATTCCAGTAAAGCAACTGGCCCTGACGGCATCCCAATTATAGTGTAAAAAAGCTTCAACCAGAACTTGCTCCCATACTTACGAAACTGTTTACGCGCTGCCTTAAGGAGATGTGCTTTCTGACTCCCTGGAAGACCTCATCAGTTTGCCCTGTATTTAAGAATTCAGGTGATAAGTCATCTCCCTCTCAGTACAGACCAATAAGTCTCCTGTGTGTTATGAGAAAGTTGCTGGAATCCATATTAAATAAAGAAATAATCAACAACCTCAGCAGAAACAACCTTCTTAGTGGCACGCAATATGATTTCCGCTCTGCAAGATCTACCGCAGATGTGCAGACGGTTATATCCCACAGGATTAGTGAATCTCTTGACAAAGGCTTCCTTTCTAGGGCACTTGCTCTTGACATATCAAAGGCCTTCGACAAGGTATGGCATAAGGGTTTACTTCACAAGATTTCCAGCTACGGTATAACTGGAAATGTTTTCTCAATCATTAAATCATTTCTCTCCGATAGGTTCATAAGAGTAGTGGTCGATGGACAAAAATCAGAGGCCTGCAGTATTAATGCTGGAGTCCCTCAGGGGTCAATCCTTGGCCCAACTCTCTTCCTGATCTACATAAATGACCTCCCTAAACACATACTTAAATCATTCGTTGACATCTATGCTGATGACACGACCATCTACGGCAACACATCAAAGGCTGTAAATGACAAAGTTCTCTCTGATTCTCTCTCCTCTGATCTCGAGCGCGTGGTTCAGTGGGGGGGGGAGGAGACGTGGCTGGTTACCTTTAATGCATCTAAAACCTAACTCCTATCCTTACATCATCAACGCTCTGATCCCCATCTGGCATCAATTGTGATGGATGGCTCTCGTCTGGGAGTGGCCCTGTGTTTTGACAAGCTTCTTGGATTGACCTTTACTCCTGGTCTGAAATGGAACACGTACATCAAGTCTGTTGCCAAGGTCGCTGGAAAGATGGAGGGAGCCTTCTACAGCTCCAGAAGATATCTCACTACTGATGCAATTCTCTATCTATATAAAAGCCAAGTACGTCCAAGGATGGAATACTGCTGCCATATCTGTTCCGTCTGCCTGTTTCCCACCTGACTACAACTTGGATGTCTTCAAGTCCAACGTTAATAAATTCCTAATGAAGCGCACCCTTAAGTAAACACTTCATCAAATCTCCACACTAACGTAATGTACTTGCAATAACCCTTATCCCTGAGTAGTTTTCGGGCCTTGATAAGTGGTGACGACTCTGTAAAAAAAAAAACTTTTTTATCTGCACAAAATATAAAACACCCAAATTGTTTGCTATTTCCATATGTATGATTTGAACAGATAGACACGTGTGATTTAATTGAATTAAACGAATCAGATTTTCTGTAAATGATTTGAGAAACCTTAAGAAAATTTGGAGAGTTGTTGAATCCACAAAGTTTGACGATATAAGAAATAGATATTTAGACAGAGAGAGAGAGAGAGAAAAGAGAGGGTTAAAGACGCAGAGGGAGCGAGAGATAGCAAAAGAGTGAGAGAGCAATAGAGAAAGAGAGATGAGATAAATTGGTGAGTTGTTTAGTTATAAATCAACAACATTAAAATAAATTTCTTTTAAAAAACTAAATCCAAAATTAATGTATATTTTATAATTTTTATTTAAAGAAACATTAATTAAACATTAATTAAAGAAAAATTTTCTTTGCATTATGTGTGTATGTGTAAGATTGTGTGTGTCTTTGTGTGATTATTTGTGTATGATTATGTATATGTGCGTGATTGTGTGTGCAAGTGTGTGTGTTTGTGTGTGTGCGTGTGTGTGCGTGCGTGAGTATGTGCATGATTGTGTGTCATTCGTATGATTTGTATTCTTCAGACTACTGTTCGCATTTTGCTTGCTATTTTCATAACGTTTCGATCGATGTAACCTCCGACCTTTTTACTGTGGGCCCAGATCGCCGATTCGAGGAAATAGACAACGGCACGTTCTCAGATAGTGGTTGGAGGCTTTTTAAGGTAAAACAATGAATCGAATACAGAAAAGTAAAAACATTTCAAACATGTAAAATTCGGGGGTGTTTAGTGCCCAAAAACTTAAATTCGGGATTTTGCTCCCAAAAGTGAAAATTAGATATTTGGGTATATCTTAGAGAAAAATGATCCACTGGTATTTGTTCAGGGCTTGTAGTAAGTCTAATAATGTGAATACGAAATAGTATATATGTTACAACATATCAATCAAGTAAAATATCTTTAACAAGAGAAACATAACATTTCTTTGGTAGTTTGAAAGGCTTTGTATGAGATCTAATAGTGTTATCATTTGCACCACATTCAGTGCAATACTTATTAGGATGCAATTGATTGGACTGCTTCACAAGACAAGGATCAGAACGTTCAAGCAATCTACAAATAACATCAGTTAACTGTTCAATTAATGATAGTTTTCTTAGATGGAATTGCAAATAATTATGTCTTTATTGTTTGACTCAAAACATTCCTCTGACAAGTTTCCTAATCCACAGCCATCATTCATAACCATAGACATCGTCATTCATCAACTCGAGTAAATGTTGAATTATTCCATGAAGAATGATTTAGCTTCACCCATTTAAAATGATCCCACATACTTCTAATTGTACTTTGGCAAAGAGTTTTCATCTCATCAAGGTTAACGTCTTGATGAAGATGCAACACTTAGGATTGTTGGCAACTGGCGATGCAAAAGCAACAAATTATCTCTGTGTTTCACAGGAGTCAATTCTTGTATGCAATCCATAAACTCATCAGAGAAAAAATGTCTTTCTTGATGGTCATTTGTTGATGTCTTACCTTTTCCACCAGCATGATTACATCTATCCAAATAGTGATCCGTTTCCTCGTGAATTTTGTAAGGACTCTTTCTTTGGACGCACGAATTAATTTATTGCTTGTAGTCTATATGACACATATGCATAACTTTGAACCATGCAGTGCCATTGATGTAGGCATGGGTTATGGTGATACTTTTCTGGTATGATACAGTAACTGGTTTCGCTGTAACATCTTACCTGGTCTTAAAGTAACAAGTTTTAGTGGTAATCATCATCAACTATACTTTCTCACAACTTCCGAGTATCCTCAGCACAACCTGTTGATTGAAAATCTATCAGAAATAAATTCAGTGACCGTCTTTGAGAGTGGTAGGGCTCCTTATTGAGAGGAGGTTCAGACTCCCGACACACTGGAGAATGCTGGGAGGATTGTATGCCCGGGCATTGGTATCCAACCCTACTGAGGATTGTGAATTTTATTATTTTTATGAAACCGATATATAAATTTTATTGTTTGGTGGAAAACTGGCAACATATGTTACCTTGAGAATAGGTAACGGAAATTGAGGTTATGAGCTTAAGCTTTTGGAGGCTTGAGAAATCGGCTGACCACAAGCACATACGCAGGAAATCGAGAATTCCCTTGAGATGACGTACTTACTGGTGATGTTACTACCCATGACCTGACTACATAAGCGAGTCCCCACGCTAAAATCGGCAGTTGGAACTGAGATTTGAGCGAATCTAATACTAATTGAAGAGTCGTCGCCACCCCTCTTTTCCCGACCATCACCACTGCACAACTGAGAGTAATTAAATCTAATTGAGACTCAGTAAGGTTGTGTCAAAATCAACATCTGAACAATTGTATATATTTTGTATATCTAACTTGAATTAGCTAGTAGAATAGATATATATGAGTCTTTCTTTTGTGTGCATAAAAATTGACTCATTTCCATTGTGACAAACCGACAAAGCAGCAACCTACCAACCCGAAGGTGAAGTGATTCCGACCAGATCGACTGAGTCCCCTGCGAAGAACTAACACATGTCACATTGGGGTCGGTGACCGAAGTTTGACTTATATGTGATAAAGGAGATCCCTATTAGGGGATCGCTGAGGGTTCACATACTGACTCTATATATCCGACATTGTCAGCTCAAATATTATACAATATGCACCATCTTGTCCTAACACAAAACTTTAAATCTTTCATGGTGTTATAAATTCTTATCTTTACATTATATGCCTTATAGACAACGTGTGCTTTCTTCTTTGCTTTGCTGTTATAATATGTTCACTTGATGATGATTTGAAGAATTTCAACTAGTCAGCAGAATCTTGGTTGGTTGGTTGTTTTTGTTTTACGGTATATCAACCCTTTTCGGGTTATTTAATGCCGAATCCAAAGATTTTGAAGAAAATTTTTTTTAATAGAATATATTTGTTTTCACGTCGGTTTCTATTTAACCCATAGTTGGGACCCTAACAGGTACTACCACTCCGGGTCAGAGTGGACCTGGGAGCAATGGTAATTAAAGGGTGGCTCCACACTCCTCAAAGCCCACAAGCTGGGGCCCTCACAACTGGATATAGTTTAAGGTCATATCCAGGACCCCCATTGAGGGACTTTTACCCTCTGCAGGGGGGCAGTCGGCGTATTCTAATGCCCCACCGACAGGGCCGCAGAATCTTGGATTACATTGAATTTTTTCTACATTTATTGATACAAGCATCATAATCGGAAAAGTTGGTTAATGGAAACTGCGAACTTTAATACATTTAATAATATGATTACTTTCAAGATTTGTTTTTGTGTAATGGACACTAAGCTGATTTATTTCTTCTTATATATATATATATATATATATATATATATATATATATATATATATATATATATATATATAAAGCTGAGCGTCTGTGTGTGTCTGGTCACGAATAGGCTCCTATATGGTGGACTATTATAGAAAACTGATCACATATAATAATAGAAGATGTATCGAGACACATGAATGGGTGTGTTTGATCTGGCATAAGGATGATACATTAAAATTGTGGGGTCTGCGTTCGCGCCTGGTCCACAAAGTATGGAAATAAAAAAATTTAAAAATTAAAAAAAACCGTTTCCATGTGTTTTTGATATAGATGTACATAAGAATACTTTGATAAGTATGTTTTAACTTAAATAGGGATGGTATAATAAAATTGTGGGGTCTGCGTTCGCGCCTGGCCTCCAGAGAATGGAAATAGGCACAAACTTTAATAAAGACTTTTCATATCTATCTGCGTAAGTGTACTTTGATAATTATGTTTCAGTTTGAAGAAATATAGTATAATAAAATTTTGGGGTGTTCGTTCGCGCCTGACCTCCATAGAATGGAAATGTGTCACAAAGTTTAACAAGGTTTTTTTAAATATAGATCCACAGAATATTGTGATACGGGTTTCAGTGTGAACAGGTATGTAATAATAAATTATGGGGTTTATCTACTTTATTTTTACTTTAATCATATTTTGCTTTGGTTTTGATACCCCCAAATTCGAAGCTATCTCTTTACAACCCTTCCATTTCATAACCTATCATACTTTTATAAATCATGATGATGATGATGATGATGATGATGATGATGATGATGATGATACATATGCTTGTCTTTTTATTTTCTTTGCGATACTTAAACATTATACATGGGATATGCGAGTGTGCTGTGTAATGCAAATTGGATAATGGATCTTACATCCGAACTACTTTATTGCAATAAAGTCATAGTTGAAATGTATTTAAAAATAAAGTTCCATTTCAAGTTTAAATGTTATAACTGATAAAATACAGTCCGTATCTTAAACCAATGAGGATTCTATAAAGAAAGTCGGCTTAAAACATTTAAATTAGAAATAAATTTGTATATATTAAGAAATGGTACACAAAATATAAAATGAATAGAAGAACAAACAATAAAATATATCTACACGAAATAATTAAGCAAATGTAAATAGGAGGATATAAAAATATAGATATAAGTAAAAAATTGTAAAAAGAAAAAATAATTGGGATCATCAAGAAATAAAAGGCATTATAAAAATAAAATAAAAGATAGAAATAAAACAGAAAAAGTTAGGAATGAAAAAAGATAAATACAACTAGCAAAGAAAAGGCAGATAAGAAATACGTTAAAACATACAAAATGAAAAAGTTTTTAAATAAAAGAGAGAAGGCAGGAATAATGCGAACTATATAAAAAGTCCACAGTCTTTAAAATGTCTAAAATTTTATAGAAAGTCCAAACTAAAATCGTTAATCTCGCGTGGCCAACGTAACGTTGCAAACGTTTCAAAATACAACCGCTGAGAGGCAACTGGCTTTTCTTTCTCCAACTTTCTAACATGGCGAGAAAATAGAAAAAAAAGAAACAAATAAAATACTGAGGATGGAGTTAGACTCCGAATGTATTTAAATTATAAATTTTAAGCAAGTAAAATATTTGTTAATTTTCTTAATATTGCGTTGTAATTTGGCTTTCAAGTCCTATATATATATATATATATATATATATATATATATATATATATATATATATATATATATTTAAATAAGGGAGTAGTCACCAACAATGTGTATTTTTTAACGGAATAATAAAATAATGTTAGAAAATACACATTGTTGGTGACTACTTCCTTATTTAAATATACATCTTTCTTTCGTTGGAATTTATTAACCCATTTTATATATATATATATATATATATATATATATATATATATATATATATTTCAGAATGTGAGAGATTACATAATAATTTCCACAGCGAAAAAACGTCGCAGCCCACAAGAGCCATGATTAGCCCAATGAGGGCGAAATTCGAGGCTTGGACTTCCGGTTCGTTGACTGTCATGGCTTTTGTGGGCTGCGCCGTTGTTTGGCTGTGGGAATTATATATATATATATACATATATATATATATATATATATATATATATATATATATATATATATATATATATATTCAAACGTCAACACAGTTCGAAAACAATTCTTAGTCTATTTTAATAAAGTTTTATTGAGTTTAGCTGAGAATTGCACGAGCTTTTTTTCAATATAATTCCGAAAATACCGCAGGGGATTTCGAAGATGATTCTGGGATAGTTTGAAAACAATTCCATTCGATAAAGCAGCAAGATTCCTTTGAAATAATTCTAGAACTCTCTTGCGATTATTTTGGAATTGTCATGGAACTGTCCGTTGGTGTTTTGTTCGTGTTATTCTAAATAGTGTTATTGTTAAGGTTTTTGATCTAATGTACAAGAACAGTACAAAAGGATGAAAATATAGAAACAGCAGGAAAGAAGAAGGAAAACGCAGATGCGATATAGAAGCAGTTTCAGAAGAAGCCAACATGGTCGATATAGAAGCATGCTAGTGTATACAAGTGACTTCTTATCTTTTGAGTTCCAGACAAAATACGCACATAAATTACTCGAACAAAAACTTGATGAATAATAAGAAAACTCGTAAAACCAAAGTAAAAGTGTGATTAAAGTGTGACAAATATATATATACGTATATACTTAAGTATATATATATTTATACTTATATAAAAAACAAAAAGCCTATTCGTGACAAAACACACACACACAGACATTCAGCTTTATATTATATTATATATATATATATATATATATATAATATAAAGCTGGATGTGTGTGTGTGTGTGTGTGTGTGTGTGTGTGTGTGTGGTCACGAATAGGCTCCTATAAGTAATATATATATATATATATATATATATATATATATATATATATATATATAAGTTTTGGTTTCAATTTCGATTAAAATAGATGCACCCAAGTCATATGGATATATATTTTTTTTTACTTTTGAAATCACAACTTTATAATATGTAAGAATCAATTTAAAAAAATACTTTATAATAATATATACGTAATCTGCGTGAATTAAAATATCATATTTAAGCGTATTTTACGACTGTTCTATGCCGGGCGTCTCTTTTGGCTGATATAAATACTTTTGCACTTTAACAAAAGTGCAACAATAACATCAGGGCTTCTCCATTTACACAGAATGGCAACATCAATATGCTTGAAAGTTCGATGTGGAATTCCCATAGGTTCCGCTTCACTGAAATTTGGGTCGCAAAAAAGCCCCCCGGTAAAGTCTTCTTTGCACTCATTCTGCCGATGTCTGTCTAGTGCTTTCTCTCCTTGTTCTTTTCATCCTCCTTTACCCTCCTCATTTATTTGGTGTGGTGTCAGTATATAGTGGCACAAACACAAAGACAATTGTTGTTGTTGTTGTTGTTGTATTAGTAGTAGTAGTAGTAGTAGTAGTAGTAGTAGTAGTAGTAGTAGTAGTAGTAGTATGGATTGATGGATGAATATATCTCGCTAAAACTATCATAAAAATCATTTATCTATAACTAGCGGAATATAAAGGGCTAAATAAATATTCAGGATTATGTGTGAAAAACGGGCATCTGGTACAGGAGAGTTACTTGGGGTGGATTTAGAGTACGATGTAATTTTGTAGTTTGGTAGGAAATACATGCCTGCGTTTATTGGCGTATGTCTCTGTTTATATTAGGCCAATAAACGGGCTGTTATCAGATTGACTGTTGCGCGCTTTCCAGAGTGCGTTAAATTATGAAAGTGTAGGAAGCACATAAGGTCTCAAATGTGCAAGATCAATTTTTCCAAAAATAGTATCGGTGTTTTTTTTTTCAGCCGAATAGTTGAAGTATAAATAAGGTAAATGACGTATCTCTATCTCTTGCTTGTTCAGCGTATGCTAGTGTATCTGCTTATGTGGTAATAAAACTTCTCAAATACACTTGTGATGTTAGGTTGTATAAAAGTGTTAACTTTGGTCAAAATTGGACTTTCTACTTCAATTGGATTATTTTTTGATTGTTCATTTTCGATACTTATCGGATGCATTCCAATTTAAAATCTGCATAAAAACACTCTCATGTACATCAAGTACCTTCGTGTAAAAAATTTTAAAAAATCATCCTAGCGGTTTCCGAATCAACACACATACACACAAACAAAGTACTTTTTTACATTATATATATATATATATATATATATATATATATATATATATATATATATACGAGAAAGAGGCTCGAGGATCCGATGTGCGTTATGTTGTCCCTATGTTACAAAGAGGTCGGCCTAAAGAAACAGCAATTTCGATTATCGATTATCGGTATTCTGAGACAACACTTAACTAAGATCACTCCCAGACGTATATGTAAAATGGCTGTAAATTTTAAAGAAAATCTGTTCAGCCGTTTTAGAGTCTACAAGGAACGAACTCACTCTCACAAAGAGACAGAGTGTCATTTATATTATTGTATATATACATATATATATGTGTGTGTGTGTGTGTGTGTGTATGCATGTGTGAAAGAGAGAGAGGGAGAGGGGATATATATATATATATATATATATATATATATATATATATATATATATTAATCTGAAGAATATATTCTTGCAAGCATAACTTGGCTATACTTGAAAAATGTTCACTTATAATTCTTAATAGCTCACGGGCAAAGTAATACTCAATAGTTTAATATCCGAAAGAGACGGTTTCAATTATTTTCATCTCACTTCTGAATATCACGTTTTTCTGTCCAGACTTCGGGCAAGAAGGGTATTAAATATGGCGTTCCAGTTCTTGGTCAATTATATATCTGGACAAATTGAACCAGGTGACTTGCCAACTGTTAATAAAATAACGGGGATACTCGACTTTCTAAAACTCTTACATAGCTTTAAGCTTAAGCATATTAAAAAAGAGTGAGTGTATAACTTAAACACTCACTGTTATTAATGACGTACGATTTGTAGCCATGGAGTGTTCAATTACTTTTGGAACTGTTGAACTTACACAAACAACTTTGGAAACGTGTGGATATAGCAGGTATCTATTTAGCTATACATATAATAACAGCTATATCTTGACCTATTATAATATGAAAGAAAATACCGAAATAAAACTCGTGATTCCTAGTTGAGAGAATCACATTCAGCGTGATTTTTAGCTGGACGCTTCGGCAGCACCACAACTCCAATTATTGAGTTGATGTACCAAGAAGGATTATAAGCAAGAAATAAAGATAAAAGCAAATATAAATAGGAAATAGACTGTGTATAAATTTCATCATAAAATACAAGATAAAATTATGTAGAAGAAATGGCGGGATTTGATAGATTATGTCTTCGGAAACCTGCATAAGTACAAAGTACATTCTAGAATGGAGTACTGTCGCCACATCTGAGCAGGGGCTGTTAGGAGCAACCTATCCTGCCTTGACAGATTTCAAAACTGGCTTCGAAACCTAGGAGATGATTCCGTTTTCTCTTCTCTGCGAGTTCTTTACCACAAAGGAGGCGTTGCGAGCTTGCCTCAGCTCTATCGTCATTTTAATGGTAAAGTGTCCGTCTGAGCTTCAGTCTATGGTCTCCCTTTGCCAAATTTGTACAGAAAATATATGTTTAGCTAGAACCACTATCAAGAATTTCCCCATCTAAAGAATCTACTGTTGATATTATATTACTTACATTACTGCTTGTGCAGTGATAATAGCTTGAATTTAAATTTAAAATAAAAAAACTTAAGTATCATTGTGAAATTGTGCTTTAAGCAAAAACATTTATTTCGAACGCGCCCCTGTCATCTAAAAGAACATACTTTTTTATTTTATATGTTGGGCCTTTCGACTTGTGTTGCAATAAAACTCTTCAAATGCACTTATGATGTTAGGCTATGATATTAAATTTAGTCAAAATCGCTTGTTCCTTTTTTCATCGAATTATTTCGATTATCGATACTCATCGGAGACATTCCAAGGCAAAGCCTATATAATAACACTAACAGGCACATAGTACCTTCGTGTGAAATTTCTTACAAATCGACCTAGCCGTTTTTTAATCTATAGGGAACAAACTTACCGGCACACAGACAAAGTTCCTTTTATATAATAGTAGACAAATGTAAAAACAAAAATACTTAACAAATAATAAATAAAAGTATTAAATTATTTTTCTAGCGAATATATCACCTGAATTTTCTGGAAAACAGGCAAAATGGTTATGCAAAAAAATGTAATATTTACACCCAGTTGATGAAGACTTACGTGTTCAAGAATCTCTTTGTATTTGGACGCTTTTGTTTTTCCTAAGAAGAATTTTACCACATTCGTAAACGCTGTCTAGGCAATCAATAATGCAGCATCCATAAAATTACAGACATTTGCGTCATTCATTAAATTTCGAATTTGGAGTCCATCAAAAATTCCAGATTTTAATTTATTTATGATTAGGTCTGGAAATTCCATGCAAATATATTTGAAACAGTCGCCATCTTTCTCAAGAGCTTTCACAAAATGTTTCATGATGCCAAGCTTTGTGTGTAAAGGAGGACACAATTTTTTAACCATCCACCAGAGGAGAAGCCGGAACATTGAGAGAGCCAGGAATCAGTTCACTTCGCACAAGCCAATCTTTTTCATCCGATGCTTTGTTCTTGCTCTGATATCCCACAAACACCAGAAGCAATGGAAGTCTGTGTAGTCAACTTATGACGAGAGAAAAAAACTAACCATTTTCAAATCGCCGCATGATTCAATGGTTCTATCTGTATGAAATCTTTTCCAAAACAAATTTGATTTCATATTATTTTTCTTTCAGGATCGTTGAATGGTCTAGATCAACTGATCCATATAAGTTTCTATTGTGAAAAATAACATTATAAACTCATTTTGGAACTGTCTATAAAAAAGAATAATATTTGAGAATAATCCTGTTCGCCAGCAAGCTGCAGCAGCAGGCCTGCAACATTGTTGCAATATACTAGGCCGTTTTCCTGGGTGAAATATAGCAAGAATTCAATATTGCGTGTTCTATAGAAAGTTATGAGAGTTCCAGGCTGATGTTGTGAAGTTGGAGCTAAATGTTCAGAAGATTCTTGGGGGGGGGCTGAGATCTCTAGTCAGATCATTAAGTTCTCCTTGAGAGAAAAGTTGTGGTTGTGAAGAAGGGAAATAACTGACATCTGAAACAGTGGCTTCGCTATTGTCAGTGGACAAAACAGAGGTTATATCAGAATGATCAAATATATTTGTGACTGTATATAAGTATTATCAATTTCTTTTTAGTGTATATAAAGCGAATAACCTTACAAGGTCCGATGGCTCTGCAGAATCTAAGGCTCTATAACTGTAACGGAGCTCTTACGCTCGGACCATGTTTGTTGAATATAAAACCTCTCTCGAACCCCCACATCGTCTGCTAATGTCGAAGAGAAACAAACAAAAATAAATAAATCTGGGTCAGAATTCTGTCTTTTTTAACAAAAACACTTTTATTACCGTATACTCCCGTCTCGACACCACTTAAAACATCTCTCACTGCAAATTCTCCACATTCGCACAGGTGTCGATTTGAATACGCGTTGAAACATGTCTCTTGCTAATACAATCGCTTACCATCCATCCTTCGGCTGCCGCTGATATGTTCATATGCGTTCATATACGCTCTGTTACGTAGCTAAATCGAGTTCGTCATTTTTAACACGCACACAGGCACATATATGCATGTATACATGTATATATATATGTGTGTGTATGTGCGTATGTATGTATATATATGTATATATGTATGTCAGGTCATGTCATATGCTACTGGTACCATGTAACCCAGTATTACCTGCTTCATGGTCGGGTAACCGGCGACTAAACTGGTTCTCCCACCAGACGTGTTTTCGTGAGGAGGGTGGCTAGTCTCCCTGAAGGATTAAAAACAAGACCTTCCAAAGGGCGAATGAACCCTTTTTCGGGGTCAACAGCCAACTAGCACCGTGTGTGTATGTGTGTGTTGGGGTGGAGAGGGCTCCGCTAAGCCGTAGTGAAGGCAACCTTTCTAGGAGAAGAAAATATCTGATTTAAAAAAACATAAAGCAGGAGACCAGTACTCGCATTAAGTTGGTCTTCAGATTAACTTGTTGCTGGCTATCTTGCTCTTGCTTGTTGCTGGATCTCAACATTTTGAACTGAGAGAGAGACTTAGCTGCCGTACAAAGCTAATACTCTGTAATATCATCTGTGTATAGATACTCCCTCGGGCATATTCTATTAAAATGGTCATGTGGCGATGGAAGTCATTTTTGGGATCATGGACTTTTAAGTGTCTGAGGGAGTGGCATTCGTCTGATAAGACGTTGCAATACATATGATATATATACATATGATATATATATATACATGTGATAAATGTGTGTGTTTATAAGCGTTTATAGCACACCCCAAGTGTTACATATAAGACGTTGCAATCATCATATGTATATATACATATATACATATGATATATACATGTGATATATATACATATGATATATATATATATATATACATGTGATAAATGTGTGTGTTTATAAGCGTTTATGGCACACCCCAAGTGTTACATATAAAGAAGGAAATAGCAAAATGAAGAACAGTAGACTTTTGAAAGATATAAAAATTTCCCGAAACATTCTATGTTATTGTTACATGAAAAGAGCTGTCCACTTTTCATGTAAGTAAGAAAAAAGAGAATTACTTAAATGAAAATGATATCAGATGAAACGAGAATCGAACCCTGTAGATAAGTTTTAAAGAACAACAGGTTTTAAATGGAATGTCCAGTTAAATTGTTAATTCTTTAAAAATATTTTATAAATAAAATTTGGCTGGAAAATCTATTCATATTCTTAGAAAGAATGCATAATAAAAATATCGGTTAAAGAATTAACAAGTTGGTAAAATTTCTTTGTAAATCAAAGAGAATGGGAAATTTCCTGGTCGTCAGAAATGGTTTCAAAACGTGCAAATCGCGCATGTTTGAAACACGTTAGTTGTGGTCACGTTTGCCAGACATACGTGTGACGTCATGGCAGAAATGATTCCTCAATATAGGAAAGGGTTCGAAGAGTAACGAGAGAGGAGTCAGTCAAGGGAGAACAGAGAAGTCAGAGACAGAGCTGACATAGAACCTTGGAAGCGGACGTTAGAAGAAGCATCATGTAAGACTTGAATTCCTTGATGCAAAGCCATTGACCAGTCACATCATATGGTGTAATAAACAAACAACTTCATCTTTTTGTATCTGCGTCTTCGTGTTATGTTATTCAACAGAAAAGGTATTTGTCAATTTATATTATAAGAACTTTGTGAAAATCGTCATCTCAAAAATAGGTAAAGAAAGATATGTGTCAATGTTTTAGAAACACTTCCATTCACAGAACTGTCAAACAGTATAAATGTCAAACGCACTATCTCTCGGTCTGTCTATCTATCTATATATCAAATCTCCTCTCATTGTGTATTACATGCCTGTATTAATATGTAACCTGTCTCTTTATATATACAGAACTGTCTCTATCTCATAATATGTCTCCTTATATATACAGAACTGTCTCTCTCTTTATATATAAGCGATATATCTGCACACAACATGCACCTCTAAGACTCTCTTACTAAGACGAACAACAATAATACATACGTCATCTTCTAAAATATAACCCCTATGAGACATTATTGGTAATAATGATCACCCAAATTTCGTTTGGGAAATATACATTTTCTGCATTTAAGCACAGACAAGAAAGTAATAATTGATGTAACGGAGGCGTTGTTTTTTATAAAGGCTTTCAACAAATATTAGCGGCTACTTATTTTTATCAATACATTTTGAAATTGGTTGTACCTTCTTTTAAATAACGATTAGTGCATCTGATTACTGATCTTTAAGTTCCCGGCAACTATCTATAATCACGACTCTTGATAGCATCAGTCTCTTCCATTTTTTCTAATCTGTTTACTGAAATAAACTTAACAATATACGAAAACAAACGTCTCTGTGTTTTTCTCTCTCTGTGTTTTTCTCTCTCTAAATATATATATATATATATATATATGACATATTTCATTCAATAAAATAGACGGTTTTCCCTATCAATTCTATTTTCGATCGTTTCCAACTTCCGAATAGCAGTCTTCACTTCTAGCGAGAACTGGCTGATGTAATTACCATATTTATCATAAGTCCGAGTACTTTCCAATCCTTTTGGATTCATCGTCAGGTATAAATTAATCTAACTCGTTTTGAACAATTTATAAGTTGTTGTTTGTTTGTTTTTTTGTTGTTGAAAAGAAAAAATATAAAAAAAACTTATCGAAATAATACTCGCGGACATATACGGTACACTTGCATGAGATTTTGTAAAAATTGGCTCAGTCGTTTTCGGTCGATATGGAACGATCTCCCAGACATACAGACACACACATGTTTGCCTGTCTATAGTAACAAATACAAAATTAAACATGTTTGCCTGCCTATAGTAACAAATACAAAATTAAACAGTGCTAAATTTCGCCAATCATCCTAGAGATCGTCCTCTGATGAAAGCTATAAAGACAGTATTATCGAATATTTAAAAATAAAACTAACGTAAGTTTAATATCTTAGCTTACGAAAACTCGCTGACATTGCAAATAATTCGACTGACATGCGTTCGAACACCGCGTGATTCCAAAATATGATTAAGAAACGAATGGACTTACGTTTGTGTATACTTTCAACAAATGTTGACATCGTGAATATGGGACAAAATAATAAAATTGCACTAATAAAATAATTTTTTTCTCCTGGGTGCATTTCTCTAAATATTACAATGGCGCCATTTTTTAAATGTTCTTCTTTTTATATTTTCTTCTTCTTCTTTCTTTGTTTTCTTCCTTTCTTTCTTCATTTTCTTCTTTTCTTTCTTCATTTTCTTCATTTTCTTTTTTTCTTTCTTCATTTTATTCTTATTTTTCTTTTTGCTTCGTTCTTTTCTTCAGCATTTTCCTCTCCGTTTATTTTCTTTTTCCTCTTTCTTCTACTTCTTCTCCTTCATTTTTCATATTTTTATCCCATTTTCCTATTTTTCATTTTGTTTTTTTCTTTCTTCTATTTTTTCTGGCGTCGCACCCCCCTTTTATTTGACTTTTTCTTTTTATCTTCTTTGGTTTATTTTTCTTTTTTACTTTGTTTTTTTTTCTTCACTTTTTTTCTCATTTTTATTTCTATTTTTGTTTTCTTTTGCCCTATTTATCCTCTTCTTGTTCTATTTTTTCGTATTTGTTTTTTTGTTTTTTTTTTTCATTTTAGTGTATTTTTATGATCCTACAGAGATGGAGACATGCCCATGTCCGTGGTTTTCTTAATCAGTTGATTTTACATGCACACACCTTATCTATTTCGTGGATGAATATGAGTGGACGCGACCGTGGAACCTAACACCAAAGCACTTGCATGAAAAGAAACAACAAATTTGATCAATTGTTAAAAAGAAAAACATTCAAATGCATACTATTTAAAAGCTCATTTTTAAAAAATTTTTACACGTGTATAATCAATCTAGGACCCAGGCAGCTATATTATACTTGATGACGCTACACCAAGTTTCCATGGTTCTTCCAATTCGGCAGCAACTATCAACGGACAGTACTAAGGCATCCTTTGTTGGTCCACTAAATCCTTGTTTATGCTTAACACATCACATCCTTCTCTCTCTACATATATAGTCCAAAAATAATAGTATTTTGACATTATGTGTATGCCCCGCCAATTATTATCTGTGAGATGTGAATCTGATAGTCTCAAGCCCAGCGTTGCAAATTCTTGTCATCATAGTTTTGCGTTAAATCATTTTATCATTGGCCAGGAGCTTTACTGAACATGTTGCAGGCTAACTCAACATCAGTGATCGAAACCAGAGAACTTAACACAAAGGCACCTGCATGGAAAGGAACAACCAACTTGGTCAATTGTCAAAAGAAAGATAAGATATTTAAAGGCTCATTTTCGGCATAAAGTTTACACAGGTATAATAAAGTCGCACAAAAATCAGGTAAATTCAGTAAAAGGGTAATGGCTCAATAAAATGTCCTGATTTTGTGGATACAGTTACAATACTCTTTCAAGGGTTTCTTTCCTACAGTAAGAAATAGTTATATAATAGTAATCCTTTTTTTTTACACAGTGGTCACCACTTATCAAGGCCCGGAAGCCAATCAGGGATAAGGGTTATTGCAAGTACATTGCGTTAGTGTGGAGATTTGATTCTAAAAGAATATCGTTGTTGGTTGATGATGTAGGTCCGAGCAGATTCAAGTCCTTGGATTCCTGTGCGCACCATCAATCACTGTAATCGACAATAAAGTTACAAGGTGGCTTCAATAAGTGTCCAGACATTTTTGTATTTAAAAATGTCACAGGATCTTGAAAATTCAATATGTTATTGTTATACATTTTATGCGATTACTGACTATTGTTTACGATTTCATGTTGAAATGAAAAGCTACGGTAGTAACTGGAATACACTGTACTAAAGTCTGATTGCCACTACTAGTAGATTTCAGAAGTCCAATCTGGATGTGAAGACACGTTAGAAGAGCTATATTCAATAAAATTCTGTCATAAACTTGTAAAAATAATGGCAGAAAATACTTTACTTTTGTACAATCTTGCACAAATCGAGCATCAGTTTCTGAGTGGCAGAAGAGATTTAAGGATAGCAGGAAATATGCGATGAATGGTAAGACGTGGGAGAGGTAAGATTGGGCAAAAGAGGATGTTCATGATCGTCGTGTGTCTATAGAGAAAATACGTTCACAGTTTGATGTCAGTGTGGAAACTGTACACACAATTATTCGCGAGAAACTGAAGATGCGAAAGATTTGCGCAAATGAACAAGTCTACCACTGTATCCTTGTCACAGACTATTTGCCAGTTTCTCAACCTACCTATACTTCATACCTTGCTCCCTGTGGCCTTTAGTTATTCCCTAAGTTCAACGAAAACCTTAGTGGTTGTCGTTATGAGACAATTGAGGTGATGAAAGACTACACAAGTTGATTTTCATGGTGTCTTCCAAAAGTTGTTGAAACGGTATAAGTCCATTGTAGCCGGAAGAGATAACTTCGAAGCAGACATGAGTTTTATGTGTGTACTATCGTTAAAATTGCCCATACGAAAAAAGTCTGGAAACTTAAGGAACCTCGTATAATGTTACTTCATATATCAGTATGGTTATCATTCTTTTAAACGCAGCAGAAATACAAAATTTTGATCGCGTATTATGCGCAATGCACAGAGTTATACTCTAATCTATTTGCAAAACATAGGTCATCATATGATGCATATCTTTAAACATAATCACGTGATATTTTTTTCGTGCTGGATTTTGATTCATCAGCATTATTCTCGGATGTCATTTCTTTCGTATTTTGCTTCGCGATTTTTTGTTTCCTTTTGTTTCCCATTCTTTCAATTCCTGGTTGTTCTTGACACGATGATTACAAAAGATTGGGAAGGCGAATTGCAAGGAAACGACTTCTAGATGAAAGGAAAACAGAATCCTAACAAAATGTCTAGTTCGAGGAAATTACAGGTAAACAACAGAAGGGTTAATATGGTTTACAACCAATGTGATCTAGGACAGATAACATCCCATTGTAAATGTTAGACACAAACATACATACATAGACACACATACACACACACATGTATGCACATACACATAGATACAGGTACACACACACACGCCTATTGTTATTTTAGGCCGGATTGCTTTGCTGATAGTCGATTTAGGAAATCGGTTACTATTATTATTATAAAAGTAACATGTTAAATAATGAACATTATTATTGTGTTGTAAGTGTTATGTAAAAAAATATATGCAGAAAGAATGTTATTGAAACAGAGGAAACTTAGAAAAAATGGATACTGGAATTTGGTATTGACGGGAGTGTAGGTTTCCAAACAGCAGACTCAGCATGCAGTTGGGAACGTAACAAAATCAAATATTCAAAACGTGTTTGGAAGTCACTTGTCAGGTCATGGAAATAAATGACGTAAAAGTCAGTTAGACAGTCTATTAGTTTAAACATATCAGAGTTAGTTACGGAAAAAAAAGTCCGGGGCAGAAGTCGAACGGAAAAGTCGAAGAGAGACAGTTGAGCAGTTTAGTCCCTTGCGACAGGCGTTTGGGCTTGGCGCAAAGAGAAATAGACTAAGACCAACGTGCAATCATCCAAAAAAGAAACATACTGAAATACAAGCTGTGTGAAATCTAACCGGATGTTTCTGGTCATTTCTATGAACTGTATATCTGTTATATATATATATATATATATATATATATATATATATATATATATATATATATATATATATATACATATACACATATATATAAACATATATGGTGTTGAGAAAACTTGAAGCACTTACCTGCGACTCTCAGGAAGAGTGGCAGCAAAAACCTTTTGTGTGGGTGATGACTCTTTTTATATTGGTAGTTGTTACGTTTAACTTATTTGATTGGCTAACTGGATTATAAGAGGGATGGAGTGAACTGAATTTTGGTGGTGATTTCAGTTTGGGATTGGAGTTGAAGGAAATTGAATCGTTACCCTTATTACCAGACCGACAAGGTTCTACAATTTTTACCTAGTCACAGGTCGCAACAAACCATTGTTGCAAAATCCTTGTTAACCTCTACCTTTCAGTGGAGAAAGTTACCACAATATATACATATATATAAACATATATATATATATATATATATATATATATATATATATATATATGTAAGCATTTATGAACATTAGACCACACGAGAAAACTTCGCTATCTACACAATTCATCATATACAAAACGCATGTTCTATACAATGCTTTATATATACACAGAACACCTTCCATAACGTAATACTATGTCAATATCGCAAGTTTTCATCCCGAACTCACGCACATGCAACAATAACATAAATAAATAACATAAAATAATGTAGAGTATTATTTGGATTCATCGGAATACTATTCTCATCTTCAGTATGACTTTTACAACGTTTCGGTCGATATAACTTCTGACCTTCTTTAGATGTACCTTGTCCAACTCGGGAATGTCTCTGTTTCAGGAATTTGGCGGAATTTCAAATTGGACTCTTTATTTACTTCACGGAAGTAGCATGCTCTCGTTTCGTCAGCCATAACTAAATTGAGGTTTTAAGTAATTCGCAATTGTATTTTTTCGGTCGCCTACGTTGAGGATTGAACTTCAACATTCAGGAGAATATCACTTTTTACAATTAAGTTTTACAAATATTCTAACTAGTAAAAATGTTTCCGTTTGAACTCCTGTCGAAATTCTCGGATTCGAAAGTATCATTCCTAGTTCGACAAGATTCACCTGAACAAGGTCGGAGGTTATATCGACCGAAACGTCGTTAAAATCACACTCAAGATTCAACAGTGGCCCGATTGATCTAAATAATATGAATAGCCAGTCCTTATCTTAAAAATTCAGAAACTTAATTGAAGTAGTTTGCTTGAAGCATTATTTAGTGTTTATAAAGTTAATTCATAAAACGCAATATTATGTCATTATCTGCACTGTATTGCTCTCTATGAATTTTTTAATATAAAACAACTAGCCTGGAAGCCCGGCGTTGCCCGGGTTTTTTGAGGTGTGTGTTGAGCAAAAAAAAAAATATTGCAGGCAGGCTCGAACTCGTGCCGTAAAGGAGGAAAAGAGTGTGAAAAAAGTGGCGTCTTTGCTGTTGCGCCCATCGTTAAAGCGGAAGTGACGTATGCTTTAAACCAAGGCTAGTCAATCGAAAAGAAGAGATGAGTTTCGAAAATATCGGCGAAAAAAGTGATCCCTCTCTGTAGAAAAGTGTCCAGTTGAGGATTAAAGAATAATTGTTTTTAGCCGATTTTTTTATATTTATCTTACGAAGGGTCGAACTTCAAAATGATACCAATTTCGTTAAAATCTGTCACTTCTGTCGAAAGTTTTAGGCAAATATACATACATACATACATTTAAACATGAATACATACATTTAAACAGACAGGTGAGATTTATATAATAGACTAGCCTGTGTGCCCGGCGTTGCTCGGGTACATCAAGGTGTGTATTGAGAAAAAAAGTGGTAGTAGGCGGACAGGCTAGAACCCGTGACGCGAAGGCGGAAAAGAAAGTCGAGGTTATGTAAGGGTGTTGGTTGAGCAAAAAAAAAAAGAAAAAAAGAAAATTGCGAGCGCAATAAAATAAAGTGGTAGTAGGTAAGCAGGCAGGCTCGAACCCGTACCACGAAGGAGGAAAAGAAAGTTAAAAAAAAAACGTGAAGCGTTAGCTGTTGCGCTCATCCTTAAACCGGCAGTGGCGTAGGTTTAAATTAAGGCTAGTCAATTGAAAAGAAGGGATGATTTTCGAAAATATCGACGAAAAAAGCGACTCTCCCTGTAGAAAAATGCCCAGATGAGGAATTAATGTTTTTAGCCAATTTTTCGATATTAATGGTCCGAAGTGCCGATCTTCAAAACGATGCTGACTTCGTGAAAATCTGTTGCCTCTGTCGAAAGTTTTTGCGAGACATATAAACATAGATACATTCATACATACATTTAAACAGACAGGTGAGATTTATATTAGAGATGATCATAATGCATATCATTTCTGTTGATTACTCTGTAAACCACTGATAATAATCATATTTCCATCGTATGAATTCGAAGATTCTGTTGTTCGCATTGGTTTCCCTAGTTGTTTTTTTTTCTAGACACAAATTCTTTGTAGAAAATGTAAGATACTTACCACGTAAAAGTTTGTCGTCCTAGATAGATTTGGACTATCGAAATCTGTGGAAATTCCCCAGCGGCATCGTTTATATTATATATTGCTGCTAGACATTCTGTGGACGGTCAGCGTGAATGAAAAACCCACGCTATTATTATAGCCTTTTTGTTAAAACTGTAAAGTTATTTATCTACGTAATCTTGTTAATGAAGTGTCAGAATATATCTGGTTATTACAGTTTATTTCAAATCTATACGATAATAATAAAACTCAAATAACCTTGTAACGGTTGCTGTAATACAACATCCAGTTTACGACTTCCGGTTGCGCATGCGTACATAAACATAAACCTATAATAATAAACGCGACAGTAAAACCTATTGTTTTACTGTATACGTTTACACCGTCCCATTTTTTCGCGTTTAAATTATCCAAATAAACAATTGTTTATACTGCCTGCTTTTTTTTTACATCGTTCATTTATGTCATACGTTTAAGTTATTTAACGCAATTTTCTTACAAATAAATAATCACCACGTCAATAAAACGAATTTATTGTGTACGTTTTCAGCGTCCCAGTTGTTTTTTTTTTTTCGCGTTTAAATAAAAAATAAAAAAACGGGTAGTCTTGTATTTTTAAAAGAGTCTATGACATATTTTCATTGTATGGACGCCCAGCGCAAACGGAAACACTACGAAATCATTATACAATCTTTAAACAGAATAGATACTACCTTTGGATCCTAGCCAGAAAACCAAGACGGTACTTTTTTTAATACAAACACGTACGATACGAAGGCGGCATCATATTTTTATTCAATTTGTATCCTCCTTTTTAATAAATAGGACCTTCCGATCAAATGATATATAATTTAAAAAGCGCGACACGTACGTTAAAGGTACTACGATATTAATATATAGATTCAACGGGTCAGACAGGTCGGCGAAAGAGACCGACATTTTAAGACAATGCGTGGTGGAATGTTTTTATGTCATCTGCCCGAATAAAATAGAGGCGGGAAAAGCAGAGAGCGACGTCTACGGGGGCAAGACAAATGGCATTTTTCTCCAGTACCAAGCACACAACTGTCATTCTTACATCGAAAAGGTTTATTTGATTAAAGAAAATATTTTATAACCAGCTGTGTGAGTTTTATTTCGCTGCCAAGTGTATATATCGAGACAATGTTAAAAGTAGATTTTAGAAATTATCTGGACTGAAAAACACACTGGACGACAATCCGCAGCGAATATATAACACAACTAGACACTATAGACACGCTGCTATTTTAAGATCAAATTATAAATCAGTTCAACCTTTTACACCAGCCGCATATTATCTAGAAAGAAGGCAAAAATTACTGTGGCGCATTTCTTAAAGAAAGATTGTTTATATTCAAAAGATTTGCAGCACAATAAGTAAGCAGTATTTTTTGTGCTAGTCGTACGTTTCTAATAACTAGATATGTGCGTGTACATATCAACGTAGCCATGCTGATTAGGAGAACGCCATTATCGAATCCATTGACTTATTGATGAAAGGTTAATAGTCATATTCCATTCCTTCTATTATGTTAATAACATTTGCATCGATCAGCATAACTCATACAAAATGCTGGCATTGTTCCTTTCCAATTCAGAAAGAGTATAAACAGGATACAAGCCAAGAGGTCGATCCCAGGTCACGGTGATCCTTACATGTAAGCACGAATCTTTCTCATCTCCGTATTAAATTAGATAGATTCATATATTCGTTCAGGCCTCTGCCTTCACTAATGTATTGTGATCTGAAATGCTATCAAAGGGAAGATAAGATACTCTTATAAATTGGTGAAAAGAAATATTGAGAAAGATAAGGTGTTATGGGTTTAAATGGTAATAAAAACGAAGGAACACAGAACTTTTGGGAAAACACATTTATTCACATATATTACAGGCAAAGCGAGTTTAGCAATACCATTCTACAACGGTAGGGCGTTACACACGACCTCCTTGGCCGAGTGTCAATCTCAGACTGCCGGGCACCGGTACTCGATAGAGGAAGTGACGTCATGAGTCTATTAGTCCAATGGAGGAGAGTCTCCCCCCCTCCCAAGTTTTTTGTTCGTAGATGCTGTAGTACTTCTTCCTTTTAAGGTTTACCATCAATGGCTCGGTAACCTTTCTCTTACGGAACGATCGCCGTAGTTCAGGTGTTGGTTGAGGAGGTTCAAGATCAAAAGTTTCGAAGACAGTGTCTATCGGCTCATCTTCCAATGGTGGACTGTCGCTGGTTTCAACTGATCAGCATCTTAGTTGGTTCTGGTGACGTTTGTGAGTATATGTTAGTCTTTAGATGATATATACCATGTCACCGACTCTCTTAATAATTGTACCCACCTCCCAGAATCATGTGTTTTTTTAATAACTTTTGAAAAACACTCTTTCACCTGCTATGAAACGTTTACTGGGTACATACATGATCACTAGTGGCCTTGACTGTTTGGGTAAGAGCTTGTCAAAAACGGATCTCACTTCCCGCGCAAACATTGTTTCTGCAGGTGCTGTTGGTATATTCGGGTCGAGTGTAATCCTATACACGTGTAAACATTGTTGAAGTGCTTCATCTGTTGGGGTCCCTTGACCCTTCTTCAGTGCTTTTTTAAGAATGTCCACGAAGCGCTCTGCTTGCCCATTCGATCTGGATGGTATCGGGGAGTGGTGATATGATTAATTTGGAACGTATCACAAAAACTTTTGAACTCAGTAGACGTAAACTTGGTTTCCATTATCACTTACGATGCAATTGAGTACACCAAATCGTGCGAACAGTTCATGTAAGAAATTTATAGTCGTTCCAGTTGTCGGTCTTCTGCACCTCAATACCTCAGGCCACTTTGTGAAACTATCGGTTACGCTTAAGTAATAATTGTCCTCGACCTGACCCGTAAAATCTATGTGCGCCCTAGACCATGACTGGTCAGTCTACGGGCAAGGTTTAAACGTAAACGGTGGTTATTTAGCCGCAAGGGCACAGCATGTGCACGGGTCTATCTTCTCATTGATGTCCTTGTCCATATTAGGTCAGTACACATAACTCCTCATCAAAATCTTCATACGATTTTTTCCAGGATCCCGTAGAATTCGATATTCGAGACATTTGGGAATCGTCACTCTTTCGCCATATAGTAAAACCTCATCACAAAGCGAAAATACTTCCGGAACGTCGCCCTTTGTAAGGATTTTATTTTTTTATGTCATAGATGAAATTATCATTGTCTGCTTCCCTTTTATCTCCTGGGGAGACACCGCGAGTTTTCTGATTGTGTTGCCCATCATCGTTTTTATTTTCCCGTCCGTCCGAAGAGTGGCTATGATGGAATCTTCAAACGGATCCCTTTTCAATGGTATCAGCCTAGATAGGCTATCCACATGAAAAATTTGTTTCGGAGACAAGTACTCCAGGGTGAAATCATAATTCAGTAATAATGTACCCCATCTCAACAGATATTAGCCGTATATGTCGGTAAGTCTTTTTTGAAACCAAAAATCGTGAGCAAATTTTTTGCCGTGTAAATACCTATGAAACCTGCGAATATAATACTCAAAGCTTCTTTTCAATTTGACAGTACTATTTTTCGGTTTTAGTAGCCTTCTAGATGCATGTGCGATCGGTTTCCTGGTACCGTCAGGCATTATATGAAGTATGTAAGCTCCTACACCAAATGAGCTTGCGTCACACGCTACTATTATTCTCAACCTTGGATCATAGTGTGTCAAAAAAAGATCTGAAGTTAACATCTCTTTGATCTTCTCAAACGCCTTCTGGCATTCTGGCGTTCGGTCCCAGGCTTTCTCTTTCTTCAGCAGTTCATTTAGTGGAGCGTGCAAAACATTCCGGCTCGACGGGGATCTGCAAATATGCGTCGCTCAAATCCATCTTAGGAAATACTTTACCACCGTTTAATTTGTTGAATTACTTATTTGGTGTGGGGAGTGGATAGTGGTAATCTTGGAGGGCTGCATTCAGACCCGTAGAGAAATCCGCACATACACAAATCTGGTTTGATGTCTTGGTCATATATGGTAGGGGCTGCCCAATCACTGCTGCTTACTTTCGATAGTATTCCGGACTCTTCTAGCCGATCCAATTACTTGTCGATTTTCTCTATTGCTGCGAATGAGACGTTTCGTTTCTTCTGTAATATGAGAAGAGTGTTTTCTTTTAGTTCGAATCGCGCTATAGCCTTTGTACAGTTTCCTTGTTCTGGTGAGAATACTTCTGGAAATTCCTTTTTTAACTCGTCCTTCAGTTGTTGCTCCTCCCTAGACGAGTCTTCTTCCCTATGAAAGAATTTATTCATAGGTTGGTCCCACAATTCGATCGCTCCATCCAATCAGTACCGAAGAGGTTTTCGGATGTCCTATGAACATACACTTTCACTTTTTTAGTAACACCATTTAAGGTCACCGGGAGTGTGAGCTCTCCCTCAAATTCCACTTTATCACCTGTTACAGCTCGAACTGATTTGTTCGTCTTCCGCATGGTTGGTTTCCTTAGCCTTTTCCCTGTCTTAAGATTAATGATGGACAGGTCTGATCCGGCATCCAATTGTAGATGCAGTTTTATTTGCGATGCTAACTGTGACATAATTGCACTGGTTCTTATCAGAATCCAAGTCGGATCTAGTCTGTCGGACGCTGTTCTTGTCCTTGTTGTTCGTGCACTGGGCTGCTTGGTGTCCCTTCCTGTCACATTCGTTGTAGTACTTATCTTTGTAAAAACATTGACTTGGCCAATGTTTCCCGCCACAGCGATAGCACGGACTTGTAGGGGATCGAGGTCTTGTGACTGAGTGGTACTTATAAGGTGTAGCCTGAGTTTTCTTACTTCCAGCTTTGCTTTTTCGGAGTGAATATTTTTCCGGTCTGAAGGTCGTCCTTCTAATGCATGTTGCGCCTGACTCCTCGACGTGTCTCGAGTTGTTCCTTACGCAGACTACCCGTTGACAATCCTTGGCCAACTTCTGAAAGGTGACGCTCTGTTCGCTCTCAAGTCTAGGGAGAACACGTTGTCTAATCTCAGCGCAAAAATTAAACACTTGACGTCATCTGCCGATAAGTCAGATAGACGGAAATCATCGCAGTGTTTATTTACCATGCGCGCGAAGGTCAGATAATCGTCGTCGTCGCTTCTTTGCAGGTTAAAGCACTTCCATCTGCTATGAAAGAGCGTAGAATTCGTGCTAAACAGTTCGAATAAAAGTTTGACCGCTTCAGAAAATTCTAATTCACTCATCTTCCTGGGGAGAATATAATACACAAACTTGCTTTGTTCTGTTGTCCTTAATTTCTTCAAAAGTAGGCGAACTTTTTAACGTTGCTTCACTTTTGACAATCCACGGTAAATAGTTCCTCATATCTCCGATAGAAAGCGTCAAACGTCCACTCCAACCCCGATTGGTAATTGAACATTTCTATAGAGTTCCATATTGTACTTTGGGAAAAAGCAAAGCTGTCATCCCTGTGTTCCGTTCTATCGAATATTTTTAACAATAGCTCTTCTTGTCTCTTTTGTTGAAGTAACATTCTCTCCTCCAACGCTTGTTGCCTTTCTTGAAATTGTAATTGGAGCTGTTTATTACATTCTTTAAAATTTTCTCAGCCTTCTGCTGCTGGTCCAGCTGGGTCTCGATTAGCTGTATTAATACTGCTTTAACGTGGTCCATCTTTTAATGGCTTTTCCAAACGCGCGAAAAAATATTTCCGTTTTGACTGGAGAAGAGAGATAAAATAATTAAAAAAATGCTCTTTCTTTGAGTGTGTGCGTATGAAGAGGTTAAAAACCTTAGAAATAACCCAATATGACGGTGGACAAAAAAAATTTTACTTTTTTTTACGAACGAAAACAAAACAAAAAATATATATACTATGATACCATACAGTTGCAAAAGAATAAAAATAATTGTTGAATTGTCGGGCAGTTAACCAAAATGGCTGTTTTTTGTGGTGTCTCGGTGTGAGGGGGTCCCATGCGAAAGAAAAATAAAAAAAATCACTTTAGAACCGACAGTTAAAAATAGAATATTTCAGAAAATTCCAATCAATGAAAAAAATCTTTCTTTTAGTCCAAGTAAAACCAAAGGGAAAAAGGAAACATTTCTCTCTCGTTAAAATATTTTATAAAGTTAGCAGCAAAAAAAAACAAAGCAAAAAAACTGTTAACTTCATTTGAAAAATATTCAAATTTGCATACGAATAAACAGTCGACAAGTTACAATAGAATTGTTCTCGCGGTAAAATTGGGTCAACATTTTTCTCTTTCTTCTTTCAATAAGCAACCAAACTAATTTTTAAGCATTACAAAAATGCGTTTCGTACAATTTTTTTTTAATTTAAATATAGAGAAAAAATATTAACTTTTATTAATTTAGTCGATAACTTTGCCATGTGTTCGTTTTTTTTTTTAGTTTGTTTTTAGAACGTAATTGCCAGCCGAATTCGTAGCTTGTAAATCCAAAGTTATTTTGAAGTCAATTAGAATTTTGTTTTTTGTCGAGTTAACTCGTGTAAAAGTCGAATCCATCGTTGCCAGTTGTTATGGGGTTAAATGGTAATAAGAACGAAGGAACACAGGAACAAAGGAAAACACATGTATTCACATATATTACACGCACAGCAAGTTAAGCCATGCCATTCCTCAACGGTAGATCATTGCACACGACTTCTTTGGCCGAGTGCCAATCTCACACTGCCGGGCACCGGTACTCGATACCGGAAGTTACGTCCCCAGAGTAAGTAACGTCATGAGATAGTCCATTGATCCCCTGGTGGGACGTCTCCAACAAAAAGATAACAGTTCTTTCTGTTTATGAGTAGAGCGATAGTGTAACCTAATATGCAAATGAGATGCTTCCAATTTTTTATTTAAAAAAGCCTGATTTTTCAGAAAGCGGGTTTCTTTGGACTTTGTATGTTGGAGTACTCAGTTTTCTCATAAATGCGTCGTGTTTTGGAGTTTAGATTTTTTTGACACCACAGTGTCGAGTTTTAGAGTTTAACTTTTTGACAGGAGATCATCGGGTGTCGGATATAAGATAGTATGCACCCCATTCTAACGTTATAAAGTCTCTAGTAAGTATATCTAAACCCTGTTCCGGAAAATAGTGGCTGGACCATATGATTATATGTAAAAACAAGAACTAAACACAAAATCAATGAAAGCTCAAACGTGCTCTTGCCTAGTGTTTCCGGGAAAATATATACTCTCTTATTTAGAGATAACTTGAATAAGAGATAGTATATCTTGATTGCTTGCGGCAGCAAATCGTTAATTAACTTTTCTTTCTCGATGTGAATGTGCTTCTTTTCCAGTTAGAGATTGTACCACGCAATCAACGAAAAATGGGGGAAATTCGCAACTCGACTGTTAACTCTGAAAACTGAGAATGCTTGTAAAAAACTCTGACTAAAACGAAATTTCTGGAGGACCAAACACATATATACACACCCACAAACACACATACACACATAATAAAACGCATCAATTAATTCATGAAGACAAATGGTCTATATTCCAAATTTTAAGGTGTTGTCCATCTTACCCTTTATTTATTTAAACATGTTAAAATGTTCAGTTCTTTACAGCACCTATTTCGTAGCGCAGAATAATTCATGTAATTATTATGTAATTTTAAAAATTTTATTTCGCACTATTAGAAAAATAAGAACTCACCAACTTTAACAGCAAATAAAGGATTAGTGGCATGATTACAAAATGTAAAAACCGGAAAAGATGCTGCAATTATGTATTTTGTTAGATACGCCATCTTTGAATCTTAATGTAGAGTCACCAACACTAAATCTATTAATTAATAAATTGAAGTAATTAAGATAAAAATATTTATTATGTTATTAATTAATTATTTATGATTAATTTATATTTATTTTCTAAGATGATATTGAAAACGGTCAAATCTAGAATGTATGTATTTAGGTTTATTTTATATGAAACTAATTTTCAAATTTATTGAATTTGTGTGCTATGATTACAGTTGATTAGTTACATCAATACATCATTATATCAATAATTTCCCCCACTCTTTATCTGTGCCTAAACCTAAACATAGATTCCATGAACAAAGCTTCTTTCTTAGAACTGCACGCCTGTGGAATTGTCTTCCGTTTTCCTGCTTTCCGGCTGATTACAATATGGTTGTGTTCAAGTCTAAGGTAAATAAGTTCTTGATGAGCCGTTCCATATAAGTTATTAAATTTACCAAATTTTCATTACTAATGATTACTATATTGACCAACTTCTACTGTACACTCTTTAACCCTTATCCTTGAGTAGCCTCTGGGCCTTGATAATGTGCTGATGCCTTTGTAAAAAAAAAAAAAAAAAAAAAAACATTTAAACTTTGCTTAACTTTAATCTTATTTATTAGATGAATAAATATTTTATTATGTATATTTTTACGTTCAAACAGACTTCTATTATTACGATTTAGTTAGTATAAATTAACAATTAATTTTCATTAATATGAGAGCCTTCTTCATTTTTTTCAATACATTGGTTCATTTTCTCCGTCCAATAGAAAAACTTACTTCCAGACATCTCCCAATACGTAATCTAATTTTATTCTTTAGATTTTATGAGTTTTAACAATACAAATAAAATGTTATTGTTTTCTAATTTAGTAGTTTTAGTTTTTTTTTTTTATTATTCAATTAATTTTTTATTTATTTATTGATGATTTGTATTTATCTTTAATATTTTAAAACAATTTCAATATAAATAATCGATATTTATATACGAGGCTTATATATATTTCTGGTATAACCTTACGTATTCTAAAATAATTAATAATATGTATATATATATATATATATATATATATATATATATATACATATTATTAATTATTACTTGTCAGCAGAATAGTTACTTTGAATCCAAATATTACAAAGCAACCAAATATTACTGGACCAGCAAATATTAATGAGCAACCAAATGTTAATAAGCAACTAAATATTATTTAGAAAAAAAATATTACTTAGAATCCAAATATTACTTAGCAACCAAATATTATTTAGCAACCAAATATTACTTGGAAACAAAATAGTTACTTGGAATCCAAATATTACTTAGCAACCAAATATTACTTAGCAACCAAATATTACTTAGCAACCATAAATTACCTAACAACCGAATATTACTTAGCAACCAAATATTACAAAAATAGTTATTTGGAATCCAAATGCTACTAACAAACCAAATATTACTGGGCAAACAAATATTAATTAGCAACTAAATATTATTTGAAAACCAAATGTTACTTGGCAACCAAATATTACTAAGAAATCAAATATGGATTGGCAACACAATAGTATAAAGCAATCATATATGGCTTAGCAACAAAATATTACTAAGCAACCAAATATGACTTGGCACCAAATATTACTTGGCAAGCAAATATTAATAAGCAACCAAATATTACTTGGCAACCAAATATTACTTGGAAACAAAATAGTTACTTGGAATCTAAATATTATAAGCAATCAAATATTACTAAGTTACACAAGTATTACTGGACAACTAAATATTACTTGGCAACAAAATATTACTTGGCAACAAAATAGTTACTCGCAATCCAAATATTACTAAGCAATCAGATATTACTAAGCTACACAAGTATTACTGGGCAACCGAATATTACTTAGCAACCAAATATTACCAAGCAACCAAATATTACTGGACAAGCAAATATTAATAAGCAACAAATATAAATAAGCAACCAAATATTTTTAGCAGCATAATATTATTTCGGAACCAAATATTACTTGGCATTAAAATATTACTTAGCAACCAACAATTACTTAGCAACCGAATATTACTTAGCAACCAAATATAACTGAGTAACCAAATATTACTTGGCAACAAAACAGTTACTTGGAATCCAAATATTATTTAGCAACCAAATATTACTGGGCAACCAAATATAACTTAGCAACCAAATATAACTGAGCAACAAAAATATTACTTGGCAACAAAATAGTTACTTTGAATCCAAATATTACAAAGCAACCAATTATTACTGGGCGAGCAAATATAAATAAGCAACCAGATATTACTTGGCAACCAAATATTACTTGGCAACAAAATAGTTACTTGAAATTCAAATATTACTTAGCAACCAAATATTACTGGGCAACCAAAAATTATTTAGCAACCAAATATTACTTAGCAACCGAATATTACTTAGCAACCAAATATTACTATGAAATCAAATATGTATTGGAAACCAAATATTACTTGGCAACACAACAGTATAAAACAATCATATATTGCTTAGCAACAAAATATAACTAAGCAACCAAATATTACTAAGCAAAAGAATATTACTAAACAATCAAATATAACTTGGCAACCAAATATTACTAAGCAATCAAATGATTACTTGCCAACCAAATATTATTTGCTAACAAAATATTACTAAGCAAACAAATATTACTAAGAAACCAAATATTACCAAGCAATCAAATATTATTTAGCAATCAAATATTACCAGGCAATCAAATATTACTTAGCAACCAAATATTTTAAGCAACCAAATATTACTAAGCAAACAAATATTGCTAAGCAATTAAATATATATAAGCAACTAAATATTACTTAGAAGGCAAAAGATGATCTTAGCAAACAAAAGATTGCCTAGCAGCTAATTTTCCTTACAATAATTTATTATACAAAAAAAGCAATTCTTACAATTCTTTGAAATGAAAAATGAACTTTTTTTACGATTTGCTTCATATACTATTTTCCTCGCACAATTAAGAAAAATGCAACATTACGGAAGGTTTTTCTTTTTTTTCCTTTTTTTATGTTGCTACATTTAACATTTTGCTATTTTCTTTTACGTATCATTGTTATGATTTCATCGGCGACGCTCAGCATAGTCCGACTGTTGATGTCATGTTCCGGTGAAAGCCGAACGGACGCTGAATCACGTCTGGTTCAAAGAATGTACTAGTACCGAAAGCTGCATTATAATGAGGGGTAAAAAAGAAAGCAGATAAATATCGCTTAATGAACGAGTGAATGAAATTGAAACAAAGAAAGCGGATAATAGATCAGACGATTCCGGAAAATACACATTATAACATTTTGCATTAAAAAAAATACTGAGGCTAGGAAGTTCAGGTCTAAGAGAGAGCGAGTAGGGGAGCGACATATATTAGAGAAGTAAGGGCGTGGTCAATTAAATCAAGTTGAAAGGAGCTGAAAGAAAGGAGGAAGAGAATTGATCAGAAAATTCCTGAAACACACACACTGTAATTAATAGAGAATAACATCCGGCTGAAACGCTGTAAGAAAAAGAACCAGGATGAGGACACTTGTTCAAATAATCCAAATAATACTAAAATAATTATCAAACCTCATTTTAAAAATATACAGGACATAATTCAAAATATTATTGAGGTGGAAATTTGTGTGTAGGGATTCAAGCAGAAATAAACAGAGGTCAGAATTTTATTATCGGACAGGTATTATATAATTAAAACATTCGGTTTTTCCTTCTTAGTATTTTTTTTCAATATAACCATGGCAAACACTGCAGCTTTTTGTCTATCCATACAGGACTTGTTCAAAAGGGTTTCACGTGTGTTCCAACAAAGGAACACGTGCGTGGAAGCGGGTTGGGATGGTGCGTCTAAATGACGTGTGCCGTCAGGGATATTATGTGTTTCCCTGTTCCTGAGGCTGACAAGGCATCAGAAAAGTAATTATCATGGACGGGGAAGGACACGAGTTTCGTTGCAAGTTCGTTTTATCATGACAAGCATCTAACTCCGTTTTCGGAAATGCCATTGAGCATGGCAGCAAAACTTTTGTTTTTTTCTTCGTTTGGTTTCGTATTTGAAATTTGGTGATTCGTCGAGTTTACGATTAAAATGTGCTTCCGCCTATTTTCGGCGGACGCAGCTTTACCGAAAATAGTCTTTCGCTGATAGTAAAAATAGAGATCACTCTGTTTACACTCGAATCAAAATATAGTGACATGATCTGATTTCTATAACCGTCAAACATGCTTGTCTTGTAATATTTATTGCAAACTATTCTGACCGTAGTTCAAAGCTACCAAAACAATCACATGTAAAACCAACAGTAGGTTCTTATATATGATAGAGGCGCGTTTTAAAGTAATGTTTCTGTTAAAGTACAATTGAACGATGTTATTTTTCATTTTAAACTGAAACTCAAGCCGTTATCACAGCACAAGTAGAAAGGCCGGGTATATTAACTCAACTACGTTGTTTGATATGACAGGGGTGCGGTCGAAATAAATGTTTCTGTCTAGAGCACAATTAAATTATGATACTTGACTTTTGCATTTAAAACTGTAATTCCAGCCATTATATATAAAATAATTTTATAAAATCAACAGTAGGTTCTCTACAATGAAATGTAGACTACAATATATTATGGACCAAACATTTCTCCCAGTACACTGCGATTAATCCCCAACTAGAGCAGGAAATGAATGGATTTGATTTTTAAAAAAATAGGTGATTTCACATATTTTAATGACAATAAAAATTTGAGAGTATGAAAAAGTCGTAGATCATCATTCAATCTCGGGCAACGTAAGATCACCCTGCTAGTACTTATATGTAAAAGACACTTTGTCTCTGTGAGTGTGTGCGTTTGTTCCCGATGGACTCTAAAACAACTGGGCTATGTTTTTAAATTTCACATACATGTATCTTATATGCTTGGAAGTGTTCTTAGATAGGTTTAGTATCGGAATGCCTCCGATGAATATCGAAGATCGATAATCGAAAATATCCCATTTAAGAAAGAAGTCCAATTTTTAAGAAAGTTTATACTTTCATACAGCCTCATATTGCTAATGCATTTGGGAGATATTATGACCGCATAAGCAGAAAAGCTCGGCGTATAAAAATCAACAGTAGTTTTTTAAAAGACAGGAGCGTGTTCAGAAAAAATTATTTTTGTTTAGAACACAATTGGTCCATTCTACTTAATATTTGCATTTTTTAACTTTTAATTCAAGTCAGTATGTAAATATAATTCCATAAAATCGACAGTGGTTGCCCTAAAGACTAATGTAAACTACAATACATTGTGGACTAAGTCACTGCGAGGAGGCATGTGAAATTCCTCAACGTGCACCGTGGTAGGTTCGTTACTAGAGCAGGCAATCGATTGATTTGATTGACGAATACATGATTTCATCGATTTCGCGTACAATAAAAGTATTGGAAATGTGAAACATTTGTTGATCATCATTCAATCACGGGCAATGTACAGTATCCCTACTATATATATATATATATATATATATATATATATATATATATATATATATATATATAGTAAAAAATCGTCCGGCAAAATGTGTGGAATTACTGTTGCTGCGTATATATATATATATATATATATATATATATATATATATATATATATATATATATGGATGATGAGATGTAGGAGGAGTAAGGAATTCAGAGCATCAGAGCGGAGAATGTGCAAAATAAAGAATTTCATGGATATGGACCGTCGTTTTTCTATAGAGACAAAAAGTCCACAATTTGATGTCAGTGTGGAAATTGTGCACACAATTATTCGCGAGGAACTTAAGATTTGCTCGAAGTTTGTCCCAAGGGTACTATATCTTTGCCACAGACTATTTGACTAAAATAGTTCCTCGCCCAGACTATAGTGCAAATCTCGCTTTCTTTGACATTTGGTTATTACCTAAGCTCAAAGAAAACCTTAGCGCTTTCGTTATGAGACAATTGGGAAAATAAAAGAGTTTGTGACGAGGGCTATTGACCTGCCCACACATAGGGCCTTCAAGATGTTGTTAGAACGGTACAACAAGTGTATTGCAGCCGGAGGAGGTCACTTAGAATGGATTAGATTTTCATGTGTGTTCTATCAATAAAAGTATCCATACAAAACAGTCTGAAAACTCGTAATCTAGTTTTCGTCGTGTGACTAATGAGAATCGATCATAGATATTGTTGACACTCGTGTCCATAACGTTTTATTGAAGGCCGGTGATATATGCGTTTGGTTCAAAGTTGGTAGTTTTATTTTATTGTTCTGTCCTTTTTATTTTCGAACGTAGATGTTTTCCCTGATGTTTGCGCCTCCGGTTTACGTCGTGTTTACAATTAATTCGGTCAATTGCACCATGGTCAGGGTTGGGACACTGTTTCTAATTGTTGATGCAAATTGACAGGATAGACATCGGTTGTGTCAACATTGAAATGTGAGTGCCAATATGTTCTAGGGGATACTCAATTGATTAGAGATAATGTTTGCTCTGGAATTTATAGCATAATTGAAGGTTTTCTTGCACATACAAAACGTATATTATATTAGAAGGTACTAGTGGACGTATTCGTTGTTTCCTGGGCCGCATTCTTGATCCGAGTTTTATTTATGTAAAGCAATGCAGCTATGGCGTATTAACACATGTTACATGGAATAACAGCCTAAATTGGCCGGAAGTTATACTTCTATTTTGACAACTCTTAAAATGATAACACATTATTTATATAGATTAAAAGTTTTCGCTTCGCTAACGTCGCCAACATATCTTTCCGCTGTCTCTCCTTGTCAATATAAACAGAGAAAGATAACTAGAAAGAATGCAGTTAATTGCTATTGAATCTTAATGGAGAGAGGAAGAGACACATGCGAGCATTATATACATTAAATAAGTGGTGGGAGTAAAAGAGCATTTAGTGAGAGTAGATATTAGTTACAGATATGAACGTAATAAGATATGGGTTAATATTTTACTTGACTCTACTTTAGTCCCATGGAGTGTTTTATCACACCGATTCTGCTTAAGTGCTTATAATTCCTAGTTGGAAACATTTTCTTCCCCCCCCAGTACTCGCCTGACTCAGTGAGCGTATGTATAGCACACATGGTATCGCGCAATTGTATTTCAGTTTTCTTTGGAGAGGGGGTAGACGTCGCTTTGTCATTCTGGGGTGTCCCGTCATCCTAGCTGACTAATGTAGGTATGATTTTATATTTTTCTCATTTTCTAGTGGATATGAACGTGTAGCTTTAAGTTCATATTATGTATCATTGGGCTCGTCTGTAATATTTAATATGGAATTAATATGTTTTGATATTTTCTTTATCATAAGTTTTGATGTGATTATTTTTTATTTACAATGTATTACTCTTCCAGTCTTGTAACTATGAGCTTATAATGTAACATCTTAATTTTTCCTTAGTTTTATAATTCATTTTATATTAATATCAGCAAACTACAAGTAAGTCAAACTGTTCAAAAGAGACAAAGTATTCAGACGATTTAATTAAAAAATAAATCAATCAATTAGTAACTTTCCTCGGGTATTTGCGTATTGACACTACTGCTTAATAACCCAATAAAAAAGCGAAATTAGAAAAATACTATCTTCTATCTAATTGTGTTGTTGCTTTCATTTTTCAATTTTCTTATCATTTAGTTTTAGTTGAGGATGGAGCATCCTATCAGATGCTAAATATTCATCCGCTATCTAATTGTTTTTATTGCATTTTCACCCCAAACAAGGCGCATTGCCACTTTGATGTAGGTGGCTACTATCAGGGACATAAACTACAGGGGTACTATGTAGGTAGTTGAGCAGCGGTTCACGTTACACTTGAAACTTCTGCATGTCAGTACAGTTGGGGAAGCAGGGACCCGAAAGGTAATTCCAAAGTCTAGCGGTTCTGGGGAATGAAAATACTGGAGTAGAAGGCTCTCTTACATCTAGGGATGTATACTGTGAAGGGGTGGGATTTAGCGGCTTGTCGGGCTTGTCGGGGGTATTTACGTCGATGGGGTACAAGTGCTTGCAGTTCGCCAAAGCATTCACCGTTAAAGTACTTGTAGAACAGGCAGAGGGATGCAACATTTTGTCGATGGAACAGAGGCTAAAGCTTGGATGACAGTTCAGGACCTATTATGTTGGCGACTCTCTTTTGAACCTTGTCTAGGAGCGAGAGACTAGTAGCAGATGCATCAGCCCGAATATGACAACAATACTCCATACATGGGCGAATGGTGGCCTTATAGAGTTACATGATACTTTCGGGCGTCCGTAGCTTTCTAGCACGGTAAAGAGAACCCACCTTCTTCGCAGCGGGCCTGGCAATACTCTCAATAATTGTTCTAACTCATGTTTTCTGTGAAGGGTAGGACGAGGAGTTTAAAAGATGTACTCTCAGATAAAGAGTCTTTGACAATTGCTATTGGTGGTAGAGAAGGCTTCTTGTAATTATTCAAGGAAATAAGTTTATTCTTGGCAGCATTGAATGTGACAATCCATTTTTGATACATTCCAACTGAGAGATCGCCCCTTTAATTGCAATTAATTGAATTCAACTTGCACTTAGTTCCTCGGGTATATTTGCAAGGTATTTTCTGAAATTCTTCTTCCTGTGTCCGGTTGATTTTCAAATTATTGGAATGATGGTGATCTTCCTGAGATATCAAAATCTTTTCATGTCATACGTAAACCTTTTTTATTTTGTTATTTTTTCAGTTCTGTTCAAACCAGTATAAATGGGGACACTAATTGTTATTAAGTTGATGAATATTCATCCGCTATCTAATACATTCTAACGGAGAGATCGTCTTAAGATACTAATATTCCCTTTTGTTGCAATTGTTTGAATTCAACTTGCACTTGGTTCCTCTAGTATATTTGCAAATTCTTTATCATGAACCCGATTGATCATTGAGGACACTTACTTTTACTAAAGTAGCGTTCTTCTCCTTCTTGCTCAATATCTCTATGGTAGTTCATTTTTACTTGTGTTATCTCATTTCAGATTTAATAGAATGCTACATTAATCATGGTTTAAACGAAAATTCCATGAGCATAGTTTCTTTCCTATAAATGTTCGCCTATGGAACATTACGGAGGGGCTGTTTCCAGCCGACTATAAAATAGTCGTTTTCAAGTCTAATGTAAATAAGTTTTTGTTGAGTCATCCTTTCATGTAATTAAACCCTACCAAAGTTCCACCATTACTGATCATCACAGAGTTGTCTCAGCGTCCACCCAACACTCATTAACCTAAAACGGTCTTTAGGCCTTGATAAGCGGTGATCCTAAGTTTTTAAAATCTTAAAAGTTTTTTTGAGTATAGGTCAAAAAGTAGATTAATGTCAAAGTGAACGAAAACAACATTGACCGCACTGGAGATATCTAATCCGACAGGTCATAGGGACACATCTAGAAAAGTTATTAATGCAAATGTCAAGATACTTGTATTAATAAATGTGAAAAAATAACATCCTGCAAATGCCTGCTATTTTCTGCTTCACATATTTGAGCTCTTTTGATTACCTCCGCAATAACCTTTTCCAAAATTTCTGGCCTTATTTCTCTTACTTCTCTAGTCATATTTTCCTTTAGCTCGATTAAATATTGGGGCTTGTTGACAAAAACCTTTTTCTTTAGATATCCTCACAGTAGGTGCATCTCTCACATTTAAATGTCTTCGATAGGCTCTTTTGGTTTTAATTATTGAGCCTTGATTTCGATAGTAAAATTGTACAATTTTGTACGTTGGACGATACTGAATTTTTCCATAATTAATTTTCAGGACCTGAAAAAAATATTAAGAAATTAAAAAAATATTTAGAAATAAAAAAGTATTTAAAATTAAAATGTGTCAGTGACTTTGGTCCATTCTGTATATGCGTGCTCATATATGTATATATGTTTTCCAGTATACACATATATTATGTGGAAATATATATTTATGTCGATTATTACGTTAAAAAGGTCTAAAACGAGAATAAAGCTAAGGTGGTCGTTGCTTAAAAACATGACAATTAAACTACTCAGAATTTTTAACGTTTTCATCTCTTTAAGAATTCTTCAAACAAAAGTGCATACAATTCATTCTGTCTTTTTTTATATCAACGTCATGATGTTTAGTTTAAACTAAATTAAATTAACGTCAAGGGTGTGAGTTCCCTTATAGAACCTTTGAAACAAATATTTTACTTGCTTGAAATTTATTATTCAAATATATTTCGGAGTCAAACTCCAGTCTATATTTGTTTAAATTCGTAATAGTGCGTTGTGATTTGACTTTCACTCGCACTTAGAGCGTATTTTATTTATTCAAATTAAATCAACGTTTTTATAATAGAACTCACACCCTTGAGGTTAATCTCGGGTAGCCAACGCTACGGTCCAACATTCCAAAATACAACCGCTTAGATACAACGTGCTGATCTTTACAAACAAACTTTTGTTTCTTCAAATTTACAACAAGGCAAGAAAGAAGAGAAAAGAAACAAAACAACATACTGAGGATGGAGTTTGACTCCGAAATATATTTTAATTATAAATTTCAAGCAAGTAAAATATTTGTTCATTTTCCTAATATTGCGCTGCGATTTGGCTTTCAATTGCACTTAATGCGTATTTTATTTATTTAAATTAATTTTAATAAGTTAAATTAATTTTAATAAGTTAAATTAATTTTAATAAGTTAAATTAATTTTAATTTGTGTGTATTGAACTGAACAAGTGAAGTATAGACTAAATAAACTTTTCTTCAGCATAACAATACACGAGAAAAAGAAAATTCAACTATTATTAAAAAGAAAACCAATTTCTCCAAGCACGTTGTTATTCAGATGAGATCAGATCTAAAGTTACCCCTTTTACAAAAAAAAAAAAAGATTAGGAAGCATATAAAAGAAAGAACAATAGTATAGAAAGTAGATGTAAACGAAACTTTTTTCTAAGTGAAGTACGGCCATTGGCTAATCCAAATTTCATCTCGTAGGCAGAGTTGATTCGATCATTCTACTACTCTAAAAGAAATCTTTTTCCAAAGCCGGAGAAATTTTCTGCTGAAAGGAACGTTTACTACTTCAACAATGGCCTATTTAAAATTTGTTCCTCCTCCTCCTCCTCCTTCTACTACTACTACTACTACTACTACGACGACGACGACGACGACGACGACTACTACTACTACTACTACTTCGACTTTATGGTTTGCTAGTCATTGCGCACTGTGTTATTGTCATGATGTTTGTCAATCACATGCGAAGATGACCTTGATCATGCAATTCTTCTGTTGGTTCGAAGATGGCTTGTTAGACCAATTCAAGCTGTGAAGTATTTCCCGCATGTTGGGCACCTGTGGCATAATTCTGTATGAGAGGTGTCGACTGCTCTGTTTTCCTAATCTCAAGTTTTCTATTGCGTTCTTCATTGCGTGCGGATGCAGCAGTATTGTTTCACATAGGCACCACCCCTTATCAAGGCCCAAAGACCATTCGAGGATAAGGGTTAAGAGTGTACAGTAGTCAACTGAACAATATAGTAATTGTCAGTAATGGAAATGTAGCCCCTTTGTGAGTTGTGGGACGCCAGGAATATCTGTTTCGTGTTAGTTTTCCCCACGAGTTAGAATGCACACCGAAATGTTTGAGGGAGTCGTTCAGATTGTCCTTGAACCGTTCCCGTTGCCCTTCTGTGGGTCTCTTTCTTTTGGACAATTCAATGTGAAGGACCTTTTTTTGGGGGGGGGGCATTGAATCAGGTATGTGGAATATATAACCTGCCCAATAAACCTAGCACTGTTGTAACATGGTGTCTACTGCCGAAACGTTTGACCTCTGTGTCTGGTATCTTGTCTTGCCACTTGATTTTCAACAAACTACGGAGGCAGGATATATGGAAATGGTTCATTTTCTTGGCATTTTTCATAGCAAATATTCGACTGAGTTTTAATCCATGATTCTTCCTGTAAAAAATTCATAACAAAAATTCGTCCACTTTTCCTTTTCACTTTCTCTCTTCCTAATAGTTAAATAAACTGTCTGTCTGATGAAGGCAATCCTTCGTGGCTGCTTCCTAGCTGACTACAACACGGTAAATTCTTATTCAGCCGTTCTCTTAAATAACACAAATTCTGCTCAATAGAAACTATCAACAGCAATCAATACGATTTTGTGTTTGCATCCACCTTCATCTCATTTAACCCCCAACGTTTAGCATTTAACACGTGTAAACAAATATATACACAATGCGTTTGAGACAGAAATACAACGTTTCTGTAAAGAACACTTATTTCACTGGAGAAATTATGTTTGTTCATCTCGTTATGCGATAGAGTGCTGTTTAATTAACAATACATTTTTGTATTAGAATATTTGTATATCTATGCCTTAAGATAAGAATAGATATATATTCCAGTGTTAGATATGTGTAAATAAATTGTTCATATCACACGTGAATCTTTCCGAAGGTGTCATTTATCATAGACGACAGAATGCATTAACACACATCAGCGTATTGCACCTTTAAACAATATATTTCCAGATTGAATTCATGTGTGAAAAACTATTTATAATATATCTATATATCTACAAAAGTGAAAGTGTCTGTCTGTGTGTCTGTGTACATTTCTCTACACATTAATTCCGTCAACTTTCAGTCTACAGACTCGAAGTTTGATATATAGGGTAGTGAGATTTGGGAAAATCTTTGTAATCGGTTTTCGGACAGAAATTGGGCTGTTAAAGGGGTCAAAGTTCAACGATTTGATCTTTGAGAACTCTACCCAACTCCTCCGCCAATTTTGAATCTAAACACTTGAAATTTTAGATATAGGTTCCTTGGACATGGATCTAACTTAATAACTTAATTTGAGCCAAAAAGAAATAAATGCTAAGGGGGTATAATAGGGGTCAAAGTTTTAAAAAAATTGACCTCTGCGGTGTCTACCAAATTACTGAAGACAATTTCTGGTGAAAACATTTGAAATTTTACATGAAGGATATTCAGAGATAAGGGAAGCTTTTTAATCGGTTTGGGTCGAAAATTTGAGCTACAAATATATAAATCTATATATGTATGTATGTTTTTATGTCTGCCTAACACTTTCGACAGAGGCGACGGATTTTCACAAAATCAGTATCGTTTAGAAGCTCGACCCTTCAGACGACAAATACTGAAAAATTCTCTAAAAACATTAATTTCTTCACTCTCAATTGGGCACTTTTCTACATGGAGGGATTGTTTTTTTCGCCGATATTCAAAGTCATCCCCTCTTTTCGATTGACTAGCCTTAATTTTAACCCACGTCACTTCCGGTTTGGCGGTGGTCGTAACAGCAAAGACGTCAGGTTTCCCCATTCTTTTCCTCCTTCGCGGTACGGGTTCGAGCTTGTCTTCCTACTACCACTTTTCTTTTTGTTCAACACACACCTCCAAACGCCGGGCACCCATGAACATACATACATGCCATATATATATATATATATATATATATATTGTTTGAATTTTCATAAAATCGTCTGAACCGTTTTTCAGCTGACACACAGACACACTCACAGACACACACAAGTTTCATTTATAATATTTATGTATATATATATATAACTACTTCATTTACTCACATAAATTTAATATACGAAAGTATAGATTTATGCGTAAACTTTAAGTATTTACTTCAAAAGTGCTCAATACGTAGGTAGAGCTAGTTAGTAATTTATAAAATATATATGGCGACTAAGCTACACTGAATATTCTGCGTTTCATCCACTGTAGGATTCGTCAGGCTTTTGCTCAATTATCAACTTATTCAGATCAACTTCAATTTTCTAAAGGAGCTATAAAGCTTTACTATTGATTGGCATCTAAGCTTCATGCTCTGTCCCATCGACGAAACGTTGCATCCCTCTGCCTGTACTACAAGTATTTTAATGGTGAATAAGCCTGACGAATCCTACAGTGGATGAAACGCAGAATATTCACTGTAGCTTAGTCGCCATATATATTTTATAAATTACTATATATATATATATATATATATATATATATATATCGTTTGAATTTTCATAAAATCGGCTGAACCTTTTTTCAGCTGACACACAGACACACTCACGGACACACACAAGTTTCATTTATGATATATATATATATATATATATCGTTTGAATTTTCATAAAATCGTCTGAACCGTTTTTCAGCTGACACACAGACACACTCACAGACACACACAAGTTTCATTTATAATATTTATGTATATATATATATAACTACTTCATTTACTCACATAAATTTAATATACGAAAGTATAGATTTATGCGTAAACTTTAAGTATTTACTTCAAAAGTGCTCAATACGTAGGTAGAGCTAGTTAGTAATTTATAAAATATATATGGCGACTAAGCTACACTGAATATTCTGCGTTTCATCCACTGTAGGATTCGTCAGGCTTTTGCTCAATTATCAACTTATTCAGATCAACTTCAATTTTCTAAAGGAGCTATAAAGCTTTACTATTGATTGGCATCTAAGCTTCATGCTCTGTCCCATCGACGAAACGTTGCATCCCTCTGCCTGTACTACAAGTATTTTAATGGTGAATAAGCCTGACGAATCCTACAGTGGATGAAACGCAGAATATTCACTGTAGCTTAGTCGCCATATATATTTTATAAATTACTATATATATATATATATATATATATATATATATATATATATATATATATATATATATATATATATCGTTTGAATTTTCATAAAATCGGCTGAACCTTTTTTCAGCTGACACACAGACACACTCACGGACACACACAAGTTTCATTTATGATATATATATATATATATATATATATATATATATCGTTTGAATTTTCATAAAATCGGCTGAACCGTTTTTCAGCTGACACACAGACACACACAAGTTTCATTTATAATATATATATATACGATTTATTAATAAATATATAGTGTTTATACCTACCGTATTTCCTGCTTATGCAGTTATCAGTGTTGGAAGTCATAATTACTGCCGGTTGAAAGGTTCAAACCCAATCACCAAAGCCAACCTTCTCATTGCAGGTAAGCGCCTTTCCTCCACATCACCTGCAACTAATATTTAACGAAGGAAATCAAGTATTTATGAAGCCCTGTCGGCGGGCTATTATAATCAGCATTCATTTAAGTTTTCTACAAGAGAATGAGTGAATTTTGCGTATCGTTACTTTTGCTCAATTATCAACTTATTCAGATCAACTTCAATTTTCTAAAGGAGCTATATAGCTTTACTATTGATTGGCATCCAAGCTTCAGGCTCTGTCCCATCGACGAAACGTTGCATCCCTCTGCCTGTTCTACAAGTATTTTAAAGGTGAATGCTCTGACGAACTGCAGACACTTGTGCCCCCACGACGTAGACAGCCTCGACAAACCCGACAGGCAGCTAAATCCCACCCCACACTGCAGAGATCCCTAGATGTTAAAGATCTTTTTACTCCAGTAGCTTCTTCCCCAGAACCGCTAGACTCCGGAATTCCATTCCAGGTCCCTGCTTCCCTAACTGTACTGACATGCAAAAGTTCAAGTGTAACGTGAACTGACATCTTGCTGCTCAAATCTCTACATAGTGCCCCAGTAGTTGTTTCCCCTGATAGTAGCCCCCTACCAAAGTGGCAATGTGTCTTGTTTGGGGTGAAAATGTAATTAAAAAAAATGCGCTGACAACAACAACAATACAGTTGATCTATAATAAAATATCGTTTTTATTTCACACAGACAAATCAGCTTCGATTATATATTATTACTGGTGTTTTAAAATATCTGAAGACGCGTGTGATAGGGTGTGTTGATGAATCGGATGTCAGGCGGTTAAGAAGTAGTGACAGCTTTTCTCTCTAACCGACTGGCTGCTTTCTTTTTGTGACGACTTATTTATACGAACATTCTTTTTCTATTGAATGTTTAATATTTCCTATTGTCTATTGTTTCAATCATTTGACGGATATCCTCTCACATATTTCTAGGTCAAATTATGCATTCCATTAAAAAATAGTGAAAAGTCCAGCATTATTCTTATAGCATTCATTTGCGATTGTGCAACCCAGCAAACGGTTCACTTCCCAGGATCGCCTTGTAATATCTAACACTATCAACATCCATAAAAAAGAAAACAGAAAAAAACCCTCCAAATATTGCTCAAACTGAAAAGCTGCGGAGAAGTCTCATGTCTAAATTTCATCTGTATCCTCATCACGATGGTACTCTGTTCTGATCACTATCACCATCTTCAGCATCAAAGTTAGTGATGAAAACCCTTATTTAATTCTACTTGACTTTCCTTTACCTTTATTTCTCTTTCTTTCTGGGCCAAATTGGCTACCTTCCGTCCAATACCTGATCTTCTCATTTAATTCAGTCTATATCTATTTATATACGAGGTGCATTCAATAAGTTTCCATAGTTTTTCGTTTGGGCACTTTTATTGATAGTACACACATGAAGCTCTAACCCTCTTTGAAATAATCTCCCTCGGCTGCAATGCCCTTGTACCGTTCCAACAACTTCTGGAAGGTCCCGGGGAAGTTCTCTTGTGTGAAGTTCTCTTGTGTGAAGTTCTCTTGTTAATGATCCTCTTCAAAATGTCTTTCATCTCCTCAAATCTCTCATAATAACAGCTTCTAAGGTTTTCCTTGAGCTTGGGGAATAACCAAACGTAACAGGGAGCAATATCTGGACGAAATTGTCTTGATGCATATTTTAGTCAAATAGTTTGCGATCTTCTTCTAAGCACCCTTTCGACAAACTTTGCGCAGATCTTCCGTTTCTCGCAAGTAATAGTGTGTGCAGTTCTTACGCTGACATCAAACTCTTCCCGTATTGTCTCTATAGACAGAGGATGGTCCTTATCCATAAAAGTTTTTGTATGGCTAATCAAATTTGGTGTTCTGACTTCCTTACTCCTCCCACACCTCACATCCGTCACAGATTTCCTCTCTTCCTTGAATCTCTTATGCCACTCGAAACCTGATGCTCGCTTCAAATAAGATAGTCGAAAGGCAGTTTAAAGGAGTCTATATATTTCTGTGGTATTTTTCCAAGTTTAAAATAGAATGTTATTGCGTATCGTTCTTCTAACGTGTCCTCACGTCCAGATAGCATTTTTGAAATTCACCATGAAATGACAATGAAGCTTTAGTATGGATATATTCCAGTTCCTGATGTACCTGTTTATTTGAACTTGAAATCATAAAAATTGGTCAGTCGTCTTATCAGATGTATGGAAATAACATACTGAATTTTTATGCATCTATGACAATTTTAAATTCCAGTACAAAAAAATCTGGAAGCTTTTGAAGGCACCTCATATTTTGCCCATGGTTTTTCGCTTTGTCTACTGTTGTTTGGCTTCCAGCATTTAAGTTATTCGCAAGAAGACACCCTTCATGCTTGTAGTTGTAGATCTTCCTGAGGTAGATATTGTTAAAATGTCTACATATGGTTGGGATGCAAGCGAGGAGGATGATTAGTTGAGGAGCCAGTTTGTTAAATACACAGGCAAACGCATACAGGGAATTGAGACGAGGGTTAGGGTTAGGGTATAACCGAGGAGCATGCTGAAATCCACATTGTCTTTAGCAGGGAAAGTCTCCTCCTTTAGCTTTACTTGATAAAAGTTGTCATGATTTTCTTTTCAGTGTAATCTAGATGGTCATATTTAGTGAATGAAATATGTGCATACTGTTGGGTGGTAGCTGCAACATGATCACTGTATGTTTCACTGTTGCTTGAATCGGGACACGCTGATGTCGGAGATGTTTATAGATGAGGATGACAGTTCTCTTCTGAAAGAGATGGGGGTGAAATGGTGAGTTTCGCAAGCCAGTCAGAATTGCAGTGACTTTCTTTTTGTTACTCACGTTAACCCCTAATAGGATATTACGCCACTTGGATGTAAGAGGTTACTAATGTGGACCAATTAACAAGATGTTAGTTTACATTACATTTGAATTTCCATATATAAGTACAGTCAGAGAAGCAGGTAGCAGGAAGGGAATTCCAAAGTCTATCTGTTTGAGGGAATAAGTTATTAGAGTAGAAATTATTCTGACATTTAGGGACATCAACAGTGAAGGGGTGCGATTTTGTTGCTAAGCAGGGTTTACTGGGGAGAGGTACGTCGAGGGGGGAGTGCAATGAGTTCATCAGAGCACCTTCTATTACAATATTTGTAAAACAGACGCAGCGATGCAATATTGCGGCGATAGAATAGAGGTTGGAGCTTAGTTGACAAAGTGGGACTAATTCGATTGGATGCTCTTCGCTTATTGTGTTGCATTGAATATTCCGAGCTGTCACGTAACCACGCTACTCACAGATGTATTCGACCATCAGTTTTACTCATGTTCACATCAAGCCAGGAATATTGTCACCTGGAAAAAGCACTATTTCTAACCGTGTTTACAGAGGACTATTCAATAAGATGAGCGAATGGTCGATTTACATTACATTTAAACATCTGCACAGTACAGTCAGAAAAGCAGGTAATCGGGGGGGCAAAGTTTATCAGTTTGAAGCAAGGAGCTATTAGAGTAGAAGGCTTTTCGGCATCTAGGGACATCTACAATAAAAAGGTGAAGTTTTGTTCCTTAAGGAATTTCTTTGGAGTCTGTACTTTGTGGGTACAAGTGCGATGAGATATATATACGAGGTGGTAGAGATGAAAACGACGAGATCTTTGTAGGATTCGTGGGTGGACACTGTCAGGGCCAGGACCAATTAATGTATCAATTAATCTGAAGACTCGCTTCACGTTTTCTCTGTCAAACTCGATTTGCGACAGAGGTGGCGCGTCGCGGTAAAACGGTAACAGTTCTCTGCCATTATTTGTTCTAAAGATAGTCGAGAAGGTCGCTGCGAAAACGGCAGATTGTTCAGTAGGGTCTTCAACAGTCGCTTGGTCTGTCTTCAAATTGACAATGGTTGTTTAGCTGGACTTTTCATTGGACATGCGCAAAGAACGCTTTTGTGTTTCTGTTGTGTTGATTAAACTTAAGGCACTCTTGTCTCTCAATGTTGGCAGTATGTTTCGCTACCTTTTGTATTGTGCGTCGGCAGCATCAGATTTGTGGCTAATGTACTCCTGCCAAGCTACGTCCCTTAGAGTTCTCTCTGTTTTCACCTTTTTCGTCAACTGCAGTTTGCTTTTGGCTCGTCGCGGATTCTTCAGGGGTACAGTAAGTTCTGTAATCCAGGCAATTGCATGCTTAAACGCTGTCCAGGGGTCTTCGACTGAGGTCAATAAGCTCATGGCACGCCAATCAATATGTTGCAGCATCAAGAAGAGCTGGTATATTGGTGGTTGAGAGCAGGCGTCGTTGCAAGTTGGGTGGTTGAAGGGGGGAGAAGGAGGTGAGCATGTTTCAACTCATGACATAGTGGTCCTCCAACCCTAAAGGTGGCAGTGTGGTGACGTTTGTTTGAGACAGACCGGGGATATGAGGTAAAAACTAGATCAAGAGTCAATGGTCCATTTCCACCACGAAAGCGGGAGGGGGAGTTTACATGCTGGAACAGGAAGCAATCTTCTGACACCTCCAAAAGACTTTGGTTGGAAGCAGATGCTTGGGCATACATGATGCAGCAAACCAGGTAATTATGAGCGTATTGAAGTCACCGATGATAAGAAAGTCATTATGCGTTCAGGAAGTTAATTCTATGGCAGCTAAGAGGTGTTGATCGCCAGTAAGTTTAGATTTGAGAGATTGATAGACGGCCAGTATGGAAAGCGTAACTGCAGCGACGGAAATGTGGCACAGAACAGCATCGAAATTCGGCGTCTGGCAGGAATCTAGAGGGAGAGGGACTTCGGTCGGTTTGAGGGATGATTTCACGTAGACAATCACTGCCACACGTTCTATTGACTCTATCAGATCTGAAAGTCGAGTAGCACCGTGGAGGAATTTCAACCTCCAAGACAGCAGCATGTAAACCACGATTCTGTGATGTCAGGAACGGCTTGCAAGACTCGGTATTGAAGCTCGGCGAATTTACATAGAAGGGAACATGCATTGGCGTAGAGGACGATTATTGAGTTCTCTGTGGTCGTGCTGGACGTACGAATTGGCGCGACGAATAGAGGTGGGGGCTGTAAAGACCCACCCTGGGCTACACTGCAGACTTCCAATTTGTTACCTGGCTAGCTGACATCATAATTGGATGGGTCACGTAGTAGGACTGGACGATTTGCCTGTGGCGAATTCTGTGGAATTTTTCGCCCTTTTGACGTCTTGCATTGAGCTCCTCTACAATTTGCGGTGACTATGGGAGGATAGTCTCTCCGAAAATTAAGGGATGGGTAATTATTGGTTGACTTTGCTACTTTGATGAATGTATTAGTTTCAACAGAGGTGGGAAAAATTATCTTCAGAGACCTGGGTCGAAGAAGACGATCGGATGATGTGTCTGCCTTTCCAACTCGCACAGCCTTACAGATTTCGAGAACATGGTCCGGTAAGGACTGTTCGTGAATTGCCTCTTCGTTATTCTTCGTAAATATATGAAAACACTCACATACACCTAGAAAGCTTACTAAATACACAGTAAACATATCGACACGTAAAGACACCTCATATACAATTAAAAGTAACTGTTCTTATAATTGTAACCACTAGACGATACACGAGCATCGATTACAGCAGAGCGAACACCTTATATGCACAAAACATACATAGACACAGTTATATAAACCTGACAATACAACAGCAAGGTATAGCAAAACCCACCTTCTTCAGTAGTAGACTTTGCATTGTCTTCAAAGCACGTGTTCCAGTTCATGTGGCCTATGAATGGTAAGCTAAAGACTTTGATAGACAAGCTTTCAGACAGGTTAAGTTTTAAAGTCATTCGCTGTGATGAAACCTCTGCATATCTCATGTTCTTTTGTCGTTTATCCTGTTGTGATCCGATGGGAACGCCGTTTAATCGACATTGTAGAATCTTCCAGGCCTGCTCGTCAGATGGTTTTACTCCAACATCTCTTTGTAAAGGTAAGGCGAGTTGATAATGATGGAATCTGTATATCTATGTATTGATATATATATATATATATATATATATATATATATATATATATATATATATATATATATATATACATGTATTAGATTTAAAATGCATTTGTTAATAAACTGCCGAGTCGCACGCACACAAAAATCTTTCCGAAGTAAGATGAACATTTGAAAGAAACAGAAATTTCTTTGGAGAATTACCAAAGCAAGATGGCTGTCATAAAACATCAACTTGGTTTATTGTATTCTGATTATCTTCAGGAAAAACAGGTGACATTACTTGAGACACATTTTTTTTTCTTTTAAAGGTAATATTTTATGTGCATCTGTATCTATCTACATAAAATTAGGTATGTTTATATCTTTTTTTTTATTTGTATCTCCAGGGTTAATATCAAAACTAATTAATTAGTTTGTTGAAGGTTATCAAGACAAAAGTCCATACAAATTGGTCCAGTAGAAAAAGTGGAGCAAACAGACAGACAGACAGACAGAGGATAATATAATATAGACTAATTATATTATAATTATAATAACTTTAGACCCATAGAATTCAAAACCTATATTCTTGAAACTGAGCTAACAAATATGCGAGCCTGTTTGACTGCAGAACTTTCGGTGCCAACACAAACAAATGTAGCAACATTCAAGAGCTGTTTACCCTTCTTATTCTCCCCCTGAAGAAGAGATAGATTCTTGAAATTTTGGAGAAATTCACGTACCTATCATCTTGTGCAACACCTATGTTCGGAAATAAATATGTAATTGAAAATTCTTGAAATTCCTTTAATATTGTTATCATTATTTATTTTACTGCATAGACCGTTTCCATACACTGCATTGCTATAGCCCTACAAACACAATCCTCTCATAGACTATTGACCACTGGACACTCATTGACCCTTGTCCCCGAGTGGCTTCTGAGCCTTGATAAGTGGTGACTCTTTTGTAAAAAAAAAAAAATCGTAAACGACATGATAAATTGAAACGCATCAGTTCATGGCACCTTCATTAAATATATTTTAAAATCCATCCCATGTGTTAAAACAATATTTGGCGTATATATCTCTACTACGGATATATATATATATATATATATATATATATATATATATATATATATATATATATATATATATATATATAGGGTAAAACGATAAATTTATCACAATAAAACATAAAAAACACGACAGTTTTATTTTAAAACTTGTATTGAAAAATCAATTCGGATAACTTGATTATGTAGTAGAGTTGATATCTATTTAATGTAGCCGCTTTCAACCTCAATTACCGCCTCAGTAGTGGTCCGGAACTGGGGGCGTGCGTTTTCCACTAGCGCCGGCGTGAACGCGGTGAATACTTGGCAGATAACGGCGATCACGCTGGCTTTGGTGTTATGGGAGGTTATGTTGGTGATGTTCTCAATGTATGACCGAAGAAAGTAACCCAACAGGTGCAAGTCGGGGTAGGAGATGGACCAGTGATAGAAGGGTACAAAGTCTAACACTCCTGAAGCAAAGCCTGGATTTCTTTGGACTTGTGGGTTGACTGAGAGTCCTGCTGCGACACCCAGGGTCTACTAGCGGCTACTAGATTGCATCAGAGGATCACCACACTATTCAGCACATCCAGGTACACTTGATGCTGATTTTCAAGCCGACTTCGAAGATATAATGTTGCATGATGTTGCTCTCACTTGAAACTACACCAAACATCATAACCGGAACCGAAAACTTCGTTAAGCTGTAGACCCAAGTGTTGAACCGTCTCTATGTGCATTTTGAGTGCGCTGGCAATGGTCCTGTTGTCAAAACTTGGGTCGGTAGTGATTATTACTTGTGCAGCGGCGCAACTCTGACTTCGCTCATTGAACGTTGTCTTACTTTCAGACATGATAGTAGGTTCCTATCACTCCTTGGATTCGTACACCACTGTCCGACTAGTAGATGGTCTGCAACAAAAAAAGAAAGCCGGTTCTATCTCATGAAGATGGAAACGGAATCATGTCGTCTTTGCTAGCGACAATGTTATCGCTCCAACCTGTATTATACAAAAGTCACCTTGTGTTTGTGTGTGAGTTCCTTTCTCATAAATTTCAAAACAACTGAGCCTATCATTCGCAAATTTCAAACAACAGTCATTTCTATGTCTCTCAGTATCCTTAGATATGTTTATTGCAGATATTCGTCCGATAACTATTAAAAATCGGAAAAATCCAAGTGACTTCTATATATATATATATATATATATATATATATATGTTGGGGGTACGTGCTATAAAGGTTGGAAAATGTAGTCAGTCGCAATAACCAAAGAAAAAGAATAAATTTAACTCTATTCGGTTTTAGACAAAATGCATTTATTCAGACATTTTCAACAACGCCTCTCGTTCCATACCCGCCGCGACATGTCTTTGTAAAAGAACCCCGCTGTTATTTTCCGGTCATGTCCTGAACACGTTCTTCTCCAACCGAGGGTGAGTTTTCACCCCATGTGACGTCATTCACTTGTTTCGAGCAGTGTCCTTTCCTGTTTTTTTTTTTTTTTATCTCTGCTTTTTCTTTGCTTTCGCTGTAATATCACTTCGCACACTGGCTCAGTCATTTGCATATGCCTTCTGCTTTTGCTTTTGCTGCTGCTTCTGCTGCTGCTGCTGCTGCTGCTGCTGCTGTTACCAGCGTCAATGGCTCTTTTACCAGGGATTTGCTTTATCACATAGGAAACTTAAATAATAGGAGTAGCAAAAAGCCTGCCAAATAGTATAACCATTTTTCCGGCGTGGAATTAGCGCATGTCACCTTAGATAATTATCTAAGTTCGCATGAGTACTCTACTGTGAATACTTTTCGTAGACATATTGTTAACCTATGTGGTTAGCTTACGTTTAACAGTACTATACTTTTTCTTTTGTCTTGTGAAAGTACAGAAATTAGCTCAAGTTGACATTTGTTTTAAAGAAATACATAGAATTGTTTCCATAGAGACAATATATTATGTGTTATGACTAGGGCTAGGACAACAGCATATTCTTTTCATTGTTTTGACTCTGGAATGTGTATCCGTTGATATGTTATATGCTTTTATATAGATTGATGTGGTTCTCGGTTTATTTACTGTATCTGTGTCGGATATATACTCAAGAGTCAAAACAACGAAAAGAATACGCTGTTGTCATAGCTCTAGTTATGACTATGATAAACCTGAATGGTTCAATCGAGAAATGATATCGTTACTTCTTTGTGAATTTCTAATTATAAACGTAATACACGATTAACCAGAAACCCGTGCATAATTTTAGAGAAACACGAAAACCACGCTACAATTTCACGTTTAAACTTTGCAAAATTAGAGACTTGGGTGTAAATTCTCAAATTCCCAAATATCATAATCAATGGCCAATAATCAATCAATAAACATTATCGACGTTTTATACTCTTATTTTTAAGACATCTTTTTTTTACTAACTTTCATTCCTAACAAGACATATCGCCTCTTGGACGTAAGGGGTTACTGTTTGGGATCATACCTAGGAAAGATTTACAAGATGTTTTTTTACGTTACATTTGAACTTTAAATGTTTATCGGGGATATATACGCCGAGGGCGTACTGATGCAACGAGTTAATCAGAGCACATTCCATTAATATGTTTGTAAAACAGACACAGGGATGCAACATTGCAGCGATGAGACAGGGGTTGGAGGTTAGTTGATAAAGTGGGATATATTAGATTGAAAATAAGTTATCTGTCATTCTCCTTATCTCGTTATCAATGCTTATTATTAAATATATTTGATTTCGTATTCAAAATATTTTACCTATATCTCGCTTCAAAATATCGTGGTGAACCTGATGAGCCAAAATTTGACAGAAGTGATGCAAATTGTCTGCATCGCTATAAAAACAAAACAAAGAATGCTAAAAATCCGCGGAGAATTGTTATTACATAGATCCAAACAATACCACTTGCTAATAATAAGCCCACCCCGTGATAAAGTACCCAGGTGTTGCTAATTTCAGTTTTTTCTATTAATTCTATTGTGACCTGTGTTCTTCAGACTTCTCTAATCTATCTTCTGCTTCTTTTGTATCCGCTCGTTTGACTCGTTGGTCTAGTGGTCTTCATCTATTCACTGTTTTTATACACCATTCTTATACAGCTTCCTATTCCAACAGTTTATTTTTTAAAAAACGCAGGCTTTTGGAACCCCCTTCCTGCTTACTGTTTCCCCTATTTAAAATATTCGTCGTTTTAAAGACTAATGACAATATGCACCACTTATCTTGGCGACAATCATTTTTAATTCTTGGTAAACCCTTAATTTAAGTGGCTACACACTTTGTCTGGAGCAATTTTGATAAAAAATAATAAACACGCATTTAAGTTAAATAGGATATCACTGACAAACATATAATCTATATAGCTATAAATGTGAGATTTCTCAACCTATATACTTAACGAATATTTGATCTGCAAACTTGAAATTTGGTATATAGGATATTCAGATATATGGAAAACATTTTAATCAGTTTTTATCTGGAAAAATGGCTACTTATGGGGGTCAAAATTGAAAAATTGGTACGTGGAAGTCGTCTGAATTTTTATCTGTTTGTTAACTGTTTCACGAATGTGCATGCGTGAATAATTTCACATTACAGATTACTTATGTTAGTAATAAGTAGGTTTGAAAACTTTTTGTAAAGATGGTATCACGCTGGTCTAATGGTTATCGTACTTGATTAACTGTGTTCAGTTTTCGATCTCAGCTCGAGTATTTTGGGGGGTTTTACTAACAAAAAGTGAACGGTTTAGGAAAAAAACATAATACTCAGATACACATGTCTCAGTTTACGTATTAATAAAAATATATTGTTTATACGTATTTTACGGACGGGCAACGCCGGGCGGCCTGCTAATATGTAATAACATTTCAAGGTTAATCATGCTGTTTTTATGGACGATAAGCCTCTTTCATTTTTTTTCCGTTTTTGAAAATGTTTCATTGAAGAATTGTATTAGGTCTGATTACTTTAATGTATATATTCACAAGCAGACATTTTTATGGAGATATTTTACCGTTTTTAATCTGAGATCTTATATTCATTGATATCTGAGAATAAACCTCTTAACAAAGCGAATATCATATATATTGCTTAATTAAATCAGAAATACAAATACTGTTAGAATAATTTCGTTCTTTCCACATAAATATCCAATGGTAATAACTTCTATGTTCTACTTTCATGTCTGGCAAAAGAAATAATAACTCTAGATCTGCTTTCGATTCTTTGACCATTTTAGCGGCATTTTTTTCTATCCATCACTAAAATTACACTCTTCAATTAATGTTCTTGGAATCAGACAGTTTTACCATAAAGAGAAATCAGGCAATTAATCGGCATCTGCCTTGGCTGAAAAATGGGAACAGCATCAAATTAATTTTTCTCTAAGAAAATAAAAAAAAACTCCAAATACGGCGCATCATGTTATTTTATATGCACAAGTATATTTGTGTATAGATGAAGTCAGTTTCTTTGTCATTGATCACGCTGGATTTATTTTAGTCACAGTAACTATTATGTTATAATATTTACGAGGTGTTCTGCGACCATATTGGGATGTTTTATTTATACTTTATGAAATATACTAGCAGGACTCGGTAACCGGCGTTGCCCGGTGGCAGCATTACCCCCCCCCCTCGTAAAAAAATTAAACTACGATTGTTGTTGGTGGCCACTGTCTTTCCTTAAAAATTGCGGACACTGGCGGCTGTGGCCGAAATTAAATAATCTGACTACCACTGGCGATTAGTGCTGGTTTTGGGCGATAACATGCAGGTACTGTTTGATTCTAAAAAAAAAAGGTAATTAAGGAAATGCGTAAATCAGTAGGAATTTTAAAAGTTACGAAAAATGGTCCATTGGAAAAGAAAGTAAAAACAGAAGTTTTCAAAGTTAGGGAATCTCACTGTATATAAATCTTTAAGGTGATCGAAATCAGTGGTAGTAGTCCTGGCTTTTTCCAAGTGTTGTTCAAGTCTTCCTCTTCTTTTCAAATCTTAAATTAAATTTCAGTTTTACTTTGACTTGGACTTTGACTTTGACATTTAGATGTTTGAGGTCCAGGTTTTGGACCTGTTCATCGTTCCAAGGGAAAAATTTCCTAGACAACTTTGTGGCATGCGTGGCACAGAAACCCAGGAATTTGCACTTCCATTTAGAAGGATGGACAATATAAACTCGGCAGCAATCTCCAATAGGCTTAAGGCTGCTTTTGAATGCATTTACCGTTTGTGCTTGTACAACTGCATCTGGGAGATCATTCCATGTGTTGACAACCCTCTGTGAGAAGGTCGCTTTGCGGATATCTAGCCTACAGTGTTTTTTTACGATTTTGAGGCTGTTTCCCCTGGTTGTGCTGTTTTTGGCGATCTGAAAAGACGGCTTTCTTGTATCATAGATCCCATGGATGTACTTGTAGAGATCGATCATGTCACCACGATTTCTCCGATGCTCAAGAGTGGGCAGTCTCAGGGTTCTCAATCTTTCCGAATATGGCTTGTCATTCAGTGATGCCAGCAGCTTGGTTGCTCGGCGCTGTATGTCTTCCAGATCACTGCATAAGGTCGTATGGTGTGGCTGCCAGACAGAGTGACAATACTCCAAGATAGGATGCACAAGGCTCTTGTAGAGTTGCACAAAGACTGTATTCGAGAGGAAGTCAAAGATGCCTCGAATGATCCCGACAACTTTATTTGCTTTTGCGATGGATTTAACTACATATTCCTTGGTACTCAGGTTGTTGTCGATGTAGACGTCTAGGTCTTTATCATGATCATGCGCTTCCAGTGTTCTCACTCCAAGCGAGTTGTCTTTCAATGTGTATTTAGCCTCTGATCTCCTGCTCCCTAGTTTCAGGACGCTGCATTTCTGTGGGTGTGGGTTACATCATCTTTTTTTAACCTAGAACAAATAAAAACACCCTATCTTCTGCATGTGAAAAATAAGTTTTCTAAATAATACCGCAATAATTCTTTTAAAAAAATATATATTGTTATTGTTAAAGAAAAAAAACTAAGGCCAACTCTATTCTAAAATGTTGAAGAAGGCCAATCGAAAATAATTCCATCATAATAACATTTATGTATAAGAAAATACCAAACCAAAACAAAGTTAATGTCTGTTGCGTCTCGATAATCTGCCCCAAAAAATTGTAAATACTCCACAGAAAGTAAAATTGGTAAAAAATAAAAACAAATATATATCAAATAAGTGTTTACTTTAAAACACATCTACATAATATTTTAGAGTTTGAACTTATTTGTAAGCGTTTATTTGGTTTTATAAAGAAAATGTGAACATGATGAAAAACAGATTTGAAGCCTAGGTAATCACTGTAAAATATAAAATCAACTCGTTCTCAGGAATAGTAAATTCAATAAAATAAAAAAACAAATGTAGCATCCCGGAAGGGTCAATAATCGCTTAACAATCGAAAATTAAATATTGGAAACCGTAATTTTTTTTAATTTCTCATGGCCGTTATTTTGGGTAGGTCTAGTGGCATGTATGGATTTTGTGTATATTTACATTCTCAAACCAATACAGTGTTTGCAGGAAAGAGCAATATATGTCTGTTTACATATTTTTGCGTGTCCGATATATTTTTGTTTCTATAGTCACAGAGGGTTTAATTACTGTTACTTTGTTCATTTTCCGTAATCGCCTCATCTATTTTTGTATTATTGGAACCTGAAGCTTCCGCTTGAACAAATATTGGGAATGATAATTTTACTGTATTTTTGTTTATGAGCTTACTGAAGTAACCACCTTTAGAGACGTTTCTATCAAGAATCTGGTAGAATTCCCTTAGCAAGCTGTTTGGATTTGCGCGCTGTAAGGCGAATTAAACCATATACACTCTCTACGTCTGTTTTTCTTAATATTTTTTTATTTCCATGATGTTATATCTGAATTAGTAATGCCTATTCTAATGTTTTTAGAAATCGTTGCGCAGAAAGAGCAGACATCTTGTTTAATCAATAAAACCACGCATGACATATCAGAAAATAATATTTTAGAAGAAAAAAAATCTATCGCAATCAGTTAAATATCAGCCAGACATTTTTGTAGAGATAATTACTCTAATATTTTCCTTGTCCTTGGTAATCACGAAAATGCAACAACGAAAACCGAATAACATATCCTTTTAACCTCTTAATTGAATAAATTAATGACACTGTATCCAAGGTAGGGTTCAGTAGCAAGATGTATATTCGCATTTAATTTAAACTTCTAAAAAGCAGAAAACGGGAAGGGGATTCCGAAGTCTGGCAATCCGAGGTAAGATACTATTAGAGTGGAAAACTTTCTGTTATCTAGGGGCCTTAACAATAAAGGGTTGGGATTTTGCTATTTATCCGGGTTGTTTAGACTATGTACGTCTGCATTCATTTCTGTTTAACAATAATAAAAAAAAACTTTTGATCCGCTTTTGAATTTTTAGCCAAGCAGATACTTTTTTGTGGCGATACTAACTCCAACTTTTTTCTTGCAATGCTTTTTTTGGAAAATACGAACAACAAAACCTGAGTGGCATATCTTTTTAAAGTTGTAAGTGAATAAATATATAAATAAACAAACCAGGCTCGAATATTTAGTCTATACCCAGTCACATATCCAATTTTAAGACATTCAACTTTTCGGTATTCACTTCTGTCTGGCAACAACAAAAACACTCTTTATCCACCTTCGATTTTCTGGCCTTTTACCGGCGTTCTTTGTTCGTCACTATAATTACATTATGTACTTTATTGGAATCGCACTGAGAAAGCGGGCAATAAATCAGCATCTGCTTTCGCATAGAAACGCTAATGGCATCAAACCAATTTAGTCTAATACGAAAACATCAAGAATCATTCATCCGGTAATTTTATATCATTCATTCGCTTCGATATAAAGTCATTTTTTCTTTTGTGCGCCTTACGCAGCATTTATACATTATTGATAAAAAAATAAAACACATGTTTATATTAGGCGCGTGCAATAAGAGGTGGTGAGTCCAAGTGCTTCCACTGCATTGAGAGTAGGGAGGATGCGACAGGATTTCATAACCACACGCCCATGCTTCTGATTTGGCGACATGCGAGTTGTGAACCGGAGCGTTGTCCTGCAGGAGGGGGTACCTTTGCTGATCTTGCCCCGCCTCTTGATTTTGATAGCTTCCCTTAATTTCTTCAAAAGTGAAGCATAATAGGATCCTGTAATTGTGGTACCCTTTGCCAGGAAATCTGTCATCACTACTCTGTCCTGGTCCCAGGAGACTGTGAGCATGAACTTGCCAGCGGAGGGCTGTATCCTTGCCTTCTTTGGAGGTGGTGAGTCCAACTGCTTCCACTGCATTGACTGGGCTTTAGTCTCTGGATCATAGCGATGGACCCAAGTTTCATCCTGTGTAATCAGTCTTTTGAAAAACTTTGACTCATCTTCTTGGCACATCTCCAAATCCATCCTCGAGCACTCGAGGCGTTCTCGCTTCTGGAATGGTGTGAGCAACCTGGAAATCCATCTGTCAGACACCTTACGCATATGCAAATGGTCATGAATGATAGTTTCCACAGACCCTTACTAATCTTGACATCTTGTGCTATTTGGCGAATAGTAATGCGCCGATCTTCCAAAATGGCAGCCTCAACTTGACGGACAGATGCCTCATCAATGGCAGGAGTGGGCGACCAGGCCTGGGAGCTGTTTCCACAGACTTCCGGCCATGTTTGAATTCACGATGCTAGCGTTTTACAAGATCATATGATGGGACATTATCACCATAAGTTTCTTTCATTTCATCAAAAGTCTCCTGTGGTGTGCGTCCTTTCAAATACAAAAACCGGATCACTGCTCGACATTCAACAAGCTCCATTTCACACCTGACTCAGTTCAAACACCTGTAAAATAGAAACCACTATTAATTCAGAGCTGTAATTTACCACATAACCCGTAGAGATATAAATCATTGCACATGCAAAATTTCAGCTAGATCAGACAAATGGAAGTGAGTCAGGGGCATTACTTATTGCACGCCCCTCGTATGTAATACTAGTAGGACTCCCGGCGTTTTTCGGTCGTAAAATACGCATAAATATTATATATTAATACATACAGAAACTAAAAGATGTGCATGCAAGCATTATTTTTTAAACAGTTCACTGCTTAAATCTATAGACAGTTAATCAAGTACTGTAACTATTAAGCCAGTATGACACGATCTTAAAAAAGTCATGTGGAATATTCACGAAGAAGGTCTGAGGTTATATTGACCAAAATATTGTGAAAATCACACTCAAGATGAAAACAGTAGTCCGATGAATAATAATACAAATAACCAATACTCATCTAAAAAAAATCAGAAACGTCATATCAATTCGGTACAAACCCAAAATAATACAAAAATTGAAACATATTGAAAAACTTTACCAAAAACTGGCAAGGATGATTAACCACCTCACATTCCTATGCCGATGCCGTGGCCCTAAGCTAGTACCACCAGGCTTAACGTTGAAACTTCTAGTCAGCCGTCCCAGACGGACACAAAAGATTGCAAAACGAGTCGGGCATGAACTCGTCCGAGACAGAATCTACAAAAGTCGGTGGAAGAAACATAAATTACAGATCAAAATTTCAAATGACCTTACCCCATTGCTGGAGAGTATATCTCGGACTGATGACAAACCCCGCATCCAGGAATATCAGGACATATTCTATAAGAAAGAATTTAAGGTGGTTATATCTCGCCAAATAAAGAAATTGGAAAATCTAAAAGCTAAGGACGTAAGACTTCAGGTCCACCAGTCAACAAAGTAAACGTAAACTAACTCCCTCTGAGGAATCAATGCTAAACTAAGCCTCAACTTCCCCACAACTATCAAGCGAATTCTATACTTAGATATGATAACTCCAATAACCTTGAATAAACACCAAGCACAAAGAGATGAACTAAGATAGAAAGTGAGACAAGCAGCCGAGAATTCAAAACTTCCAAAATCGAACCTCTCAAAAGAAAGAAGTATTGGCTATCAAATCCTTGCGCTGTGTCAGTGATATAATAATATCACCAACAGATAAAGGTAATGCATAAGGAAGAATATTCCAAGAAATCTGTGACTTGAAAACGGAAAGGAAGCTGTCACAGATCCTCAGTAAGAATAAGGACATAATACCATTTGCAAAATACAGACAGCTAGCACAGCATTACAGCAAGCTACCACACCTATACGGCCTCCCTAAGATCCACAAGGACGGTATTCCATTAAGGCCTATTGTCAGTGCCCGAGGTTCAGTATACAATCCATGGAGCCGATTTCTGGTAGATATAATCACCCCAATCCTCGGTAAATCTCTATCATAGATCAAGAATTCAGCTCACTTTGTGGAAATAATAAACAATGCTTCAATTCATTCCAACCAGATGGTGAGTCTAGATGTAATGAATCTGTTCACGAAAGTAACCACTGGTGAGACTCTGACAGTAATACGGGATAAACTGACATCGGATGCCTCACTGAAAGAACGCACTTGCATCCCAATTGAAAATATAATAATGTTGACCTTCTGTGTAGAAACTACATACTTCATGGTTGGATCTGATATATATTGGCAGGATGAAGGTCTCGTGATATGATATGATATGATATGTCTCCAGTACTGGGCAATACATGGAATACTTTGAGGAAATGGCATTAGGATCAACCCAAGTAAAGCCAACAATGTGATTGCGATATGCAGATGACACATTCACACTCAACTTTCACTGGACAGTACCTAAACTTCAACTCCCACTATCCATATAATTTGAAGAAACGACTCATCCGTTGCCTACAACACCGTGAAAAAGCAATATGTAGAAACAGCAGTGCATATCAAGAGGAGAAATTACTATCCAGAAAGCATGATATCAGCTTCAATAAATCTGGACCAGACACAAACAGACACCACTCAGAAACTCACCATAGTTAAAGCAACTGGCCCTGATGGCATTCCAATTACAGTGTTTAATAAGCTTCAACCAGACTTGCCCCCATACTTACAAAACTGTTTAAGCGTTGCCTTAAGCAGAAGTGCTTTTCAACACCCTAGAAAGCCTCGTCAGTATGCCCTGTATTTAAGAACTCAGGTGATAAGTCATCTCCCTCTCAGTACAGACCAATAAGTCTCTTGTGTGTCATGACTAAGTTACTGGAATCCATATTAAATAAAGAAATAGTCAACCACCTCAGCAGAAATAATCTCCTTAGTGACATGCAATATGGTTTCCGTTCTGCTAGATCTACAGCTGACGTGCTAACAGCTATATCCCATAGGATTAGTGAATTTCTTGACAAAGGCTTCCTTTCCAGGGCAATTGCTCTTGACATATCAAAGGCCTTCAATAAGGTTTGGCATAGGGGCCTACTTCACAAGATTTCTAGCTACGGCATAACTGGAAATGTTTTCTCAATCATTTAATAATTTCTCTCCGATAGGTTCATAAGAGTAGTGGTTGATGGGCAGAAATCAGAGGCCCACAGTATTAATGCTGGAGTCCCCCAGGGGTCCATCTTGGGGTCAACTCTCTTCCTGATCTACATCAATGATATCCCAAAACAAATACTTAATTCATTCGTTGACATCTATGCTGATAACACGACCATCTACGGCAGCACATCAAAGGCTGTAAATGACAAAGTTCTCTCTGATTCCCTCTCCTCTGATCTTGAGTGCGTGGTTCAGTGGGGAAAGAGATGGCTGGTTACTTTTAATGCATCTAAAACCAAGCTCCTAATTTTACATCATCAACGCTCTGTTCCTCATCTAGCATCAATTGAATTGGATGGCTCTCGTCTTGGGAAGGCTTCATGTTTTGGCATGCTCCTGGATTTGCCATTTACTCCTGATCTGAAATGGAACACGTCTGTTGCCCGGGCCGCTGGGAAAATGGTGGGATCCTTCTACCGCTCCAGAAAATATCTCACTACTAATGCAATTCTCTATCTCTATAAAAGCCAAGTACGTCCAAAGATGGAGTACTGCTGCCACATCTGGGCTGGAGCGTCAAAAAACAGGCTATCCTGCCTTGACAAAGTACAAAATAGACTTCATGGCTTAGTGGGGAATGCTCTCTTCTCTTCCCTGCAACCTCTCTCCCACAGTAGAGACGTTGCGAGCCTGTCTTTGTTTTATCGTTATTTCCATCGCAAGTGCTCGTCCGAGCTCCAATCTCTGGTCCCCCCTCGCCAATACTTTATGATAAACACCCGTTTAGCTAAAACCACTGTCAGTAATTTCCCCACTCTTTATCTGTGCCTAAATCAAAACGTAGTTTCCATGAACATAGCTTTTTTCTCAGAAGTGCACGCCTGTGGAATTTTCTTTCGCTTGCCTGTTTCTCACCTGACTACAACTTAGACGTCTTCAAGTGCAACATAAACAAATTCCTGATTAATCGCTCCTTTAAGTAAGACACTTTATCAAATCTCCAATACCAACTATTACTACGATATTATCCCATTGATTATTGTACACAAAATAACCTTTATCCCCAAGTGGCTTCCGGGCCTTGATAAGTGGTGATACCCATGTAAAAAAAGGACTTGTCTGAAAAAATTCAACGAATATGTAATCCATATGACATCAGGACAGTATTTAGAAATTATTCAACTCTCCGGAAACAGCTTTTGAGAGTCAATCCCCCTATAGACAAGATAACGACTAAGAACTGTGTATACGAAATCCCAAATAAATTTGAAAAACTATACAAAGTTGAGACATATCTTCAACTAAAAAGACGGTTAGGAGAACATCGAAAAGCCGTAGTATATGGAGAGGTTAAAAAGCAGGTATAGCTGACCATATCTGGAGGAAAAAGGAAACCATCTACCATTATGGGACAAAGTAAAATTATAGCCAGAGGGGAGCGGTGGAGAGTAAGAGGACTGAAAGAAGCTTTGTTGGAAATAACCAATTACTAAGTAAGCCTAGTATAGAATTTAATACGATATAGGAACTACGAATTATAAACAATAGATAATACACTGCTGATCCAAAATTGTTATTATATATTACCATATCTATATATCTATATATGAATGTTGTTACTTATTGCGTGCAAGCGACTCTATAAGTCACTCCGTCAGTCCGTCTGTCTGTCGGTCTGTCGGTCTGTCCGTAACATTTTTGTGCTTGGCTATTTTTATTAAGATAAAGGTCTGTATTTAATAGATGCTGTTCTTAGCTTTTTAAGCTTTTCTTGACATTTTGGCCAAGATCACAGTTTCCACGGCAGCAGGCTCAAGACCCTCCTAGGGTACATAATGAGGTAATGGCTCGCATCGATGCCAAGCGCTGGCTTGAACTCGACGAATCCTATTTTGTGGAGAAGATTGATCCGCCGCTGCCTAGGGAGAAAAGAATGGTTTTTCTAGCGATACTAGCAGTAGCGAGGATGGTCATATGGATCACACGCCTCAAGCGAGTCCGCGAAGGGATATCTGTTCCGGATCGGGATCTGATTGTCTACTTTAAACATCTGCTTAAAGTAAAGATCAGATGCGATTGGAAGAGGTTGCCTCGAGTGGCCGTTGACAAGAGGTGGGTGCATGATGCTAGCTTGTGCATCCGACGAGACGCCAAGTTTGAATTCGTGTTACCACCATAAGCATGGCACATGTGGAACTGGGTCCTACGGAGCCCACCCAGCTAAGTTAGACAAATAAAAAGTAAAGAGACTCTTGACTGGTGGTATGAGATTCTGTCCCCCAATTGTTTGTTTTTTGGCACTAGAGAACCTTCCGAGGCTACCCTACAACTACCCCCCTATCTTTTTGTTTTATCACCCCCTAGTCAACCCCTACTCGATGGTCGCCGCCTACCCCCCCCCCCCATCTCCCCCTTTTTTTGTTTTTGACATATATTTATTTTTCCTCCCTACAACCGATAAGAATCGTTCCCAATCCCCACTAGGGACCTTCCCACTTGTTTTCGGTGCCCCGGAAAACAGTAGGTGATCTAACTTTCTAGATAAGCTCACGGAGAGACCTTACTAATAATGCACTAGGCAATTTTATTTTTTGCATATTTTTCTAGATTCCCCACTCCCCAACACGAACTGTTTTTCTTACAAAATTCAAGAACTTTTTATTTGCCAATGAATTGAACTTTTTTCACACACACACACATTTTAATTACTAAAAAAAAAAAAATTGCACACACACACAAAGTAATTGTAAATATATCCTTTTTTGCAAAAACGCTGAGGTTTTCATTAGTTAGTTTAGAGTCCACAGAGTGAATGAGGTATTGTGGTAAATGTTGCCAGTCAAGAGTAAAGTCGCCGAAGACTCCATTTTCACTGTAGTAACAAAGACCCTGCAACACTCCCCCATCCAGATCTTAAAGGGCGTTGTGCCTAAATTTGTTTTGTAAATTTGCATTTTGCTTTTAATTTATTTTAATTTTACATTGAATTATTTTGATTGTAATTTTCATTTTCACGAAATAAATTATATATAAAGATCACAGTGTAGTATCTGCCACAACAGATACTGCAAATAAAGACCATATGTGGGAGCAATCCCACTTATAAGACCTTGGTCAATGTAGGGGAAACCCTTCATACAATTGTCACTATCCAGCTCCGCTACTCCCCGGGGAGTTGGTCCCCATTTCCCCTTCACTCCTCACATTAAAAATCGGTCTTGTGCCTAATTTGCTCGGTAGGGGAGCAAATAAATACAATTTTTCGTGGCCTTTTGGCCAAGATCAAAGTGTAGTATCTGTTCCGGCAGATACTGCAAGCTATGACTAGCTATGACTAGCAAAGACCAGATGTGGGGGGCAACCCCACATGCCTGACCTTTAACCAGCTCCCATTTCCCACCTCTCGGGAGCTGGTCCCCTTTTTCCCTTCCCCCTCCCTTCACTCCTCACATTAAAAATCGGTCTTGTGCCTTATTTTCTCGGTGGGGGAGCAAATAAATACAACTTTTCTTGGCCTTTTGGCCAAGATCAAAGTGTAGTATCTGTTCCGACCGATACTGCAAGCAAAGAGCAAATAAATACCAACCCCACATATAAAACCTTGGTCAATGTAGGGGCAAACTTCATACCAATTGTCACTATCCAGCTCCCCTACTCCATGGGGAGTTGGTCCCCATTTCCCCTTCAATCCTCACATTAAAAATCGGCCTTCTGCCTAATTTGCTCGGTGGGGCAGCAAATAAATACCAACCCCACATATAAGACCTTGGTCAATGTAGGGGCAACCCTTCATACCAATTGTCACTATCCAGCTCCCCTACTCCCCGGGGAGTTGGTCCCCATGTCCCCTGCACTCTTCACATCCAAAATCGGCCTTGTGCCTAATTTGCTCGGTGGGAGAGCAAATAAATACCCTTTTCTTTGCCTTTTGGCCGGTTTTAAAGTGTAGTATCTGTTCCGGCAGATACTGCAAGTAGAGACCATATGTGGGGGCAATCCCACATATAAGACCTTGGTCAATGTAGGGGAAACCCTTCATGCAATTGTCACTATCCAGCTCCACTACTCCCCGGGGAGTTGATCCTCATTCCCCCTTCACTCCTCACATTAAAAATCGGCCTTGTGCCGAATTTGCTCGGTGGGGGAGCAAATAAATACAGCTTTGCGTAGTATCTGTTCTTACTACATGCTGTACTTGAGTTTGTCACTTTGTGATATAAAGTGGGGGATCACTTTTCTGTATTAATTTAATGTAAAATGATCACCCACTTTACAACCAGTTGGGTCTCAAAGCCAAGTGTTTGAAGGATTCCAGTTATTTTTTAAGCATTCAAATCATTCTTAAGGTCATTCAATTTATCCTGAAGTTCATTAAAGTCATTCTAAATCATTTACTTTTTATTTATTTATTTAAGTCATTTCAGCCCATTTTTCGGTCATTTTAGTTTATCTTTAAGAATTTCATGCCAATCTTACATTCACGCAATCATTCATTACACGAGAGCACGCGACTAATGGCTATCGGCCTTGTTTCTAAAGGGGGCGCACGGGTTCAAAACTATAAAATATATAAAATAAAACATAACCAAAAGGCAGAAACGCTGATACATACTTACGTCGCTAGTGTGTTCCTCAATCGATGAATCAATTCATTTCCTTACCTCAACCTCCAAAAGATCTTTCTGTCCTGTCCAAGCCACTGTGTCAAAATCGCAAATGTCATCAACTTTTGGACTGTTCTCAAACGGTCTGTAACTGGCGTAAGTGCCGCAAAAGCATCCGCCATTCCTAAAACAAACCCTAGAATCTATTAAATCTTGTTACAATAACGGCAACGCCTTGATTAGCAATCGTCTTTTGTGTACGCTGGTGCACAACTTCCAATCCATTATTCTGCAGATAAACTTATTTACTTTTGTTTCCTATATTTTCTTGTTTTCCTTTACTTCTTTACATTTCGAGGTCCATAACATCACAATTCATCCATTTTCTATCTGATTTTTTATTAGTCGATATCTAAGAAAAAAATACGACAAAGAAAAACGTATAACATATATCATTTTATATTCGTAATTAAATAAATAAATTCGTCTGAATAATATTCTATTTCCTGCCAAATAGTGAATGGTAGCAAATGTCCAAGTTTCTCCATATATTCTGTCTGCTAATAAATATAAGAATCGATCATCTATTTTTGATTCTCTGATCTTTTAGCGCCGTTAACGGTCGGTCTTGGAATTTGACCGTTTTATCATAAAAACAAACCAGGCAATAAATCGGAGTCGGTTTTCGTAGAAAAACGATATCGCAGCGAATCAAATCTTTTTTCTTTATAAAATTCACCAAGAATTACTCGCCCAATAATTTTATATCTAAAAGTACATTCGTTTATATCTTAGATATCACTTGCGGTTATATAGAACAGTCAAAATAAACACGTGTTCTTTCATATTACGTATTTATTAATCTATATAGATGTGTGTGCGTGACTGTCTGTCTGTGTGTAAATATTTAACCGATAAACTCTTAAACTACTTGCTAAAGAACACTGAAATTAGCAGGAAATAGTAATCATATACTAAGGATGGTTTATCTATGTATATAAAACAGTAGGCCTATGTATGTGTATGTCTTTTTGAAAATATTTAACCGATAAACTTTTAAACTACTGGCAACATAACACTAAATTTAACAGGAAATAGTAATCATTATAATGAGTAAAATCTTTGTTTGGATTGATGAATAACGCGTACAGACATACGCAGTCAAGATAAAACACGAAAGGGCCGGGGTGGGTTGGCGGGGAGAGAGACTTTTGAAAAGCATATGTTGTATGGCTGAGCATTGCAAAACACATTTGTGCGAGAAAAATTTTGAAAGATAATGAAATGCGTTATTTTTTAAGAAGCACTAATAAATGTATTTTTAAAAATGCTGAGTCGAAGTTTTCTTTGTTTTGTTGTTGGTGTTTTTTTTTGTTTGTTTGTTTTTTGCGGGGAAGTCCCAAACAACGTTCAAGTTCAAGTAGTTAGAATATATAGCGACACGTTTAATGTATATTTCCTGCACTTGGTTAACCAGGTATATTTGCTAGATAGTTTTTAAAGTTCTGTTTACTGACTGCGGGTACCCCTTAAATGATAAAAAACATCCTAAGATTCTCATTTCTTTTCATGCCTTTTACATAGAACTTTGGCATTTCTGTATCTTATTTATTAAGTTCAGAAAAAAAGGTATTGCGGAATTTTTATTTCTGATTCCAAATGATGTGTTTTCGAATAAGTTTTGTTATAATACTTTTACTCTGTATATCATTTTAAAGGGCGTTTTTCGCTCTATTTCATTGTTTAAATTACAACCGTTTTAAAACAATTATGTTTTTATTCCAAACGTTGAATACAAGATGGAGAAACCAAATACGCACAGTTTTCTTATTTCAATCTAAGCTAGGCCGATCAGTTGCTGAAACAGCTTTCCATATCAACGAAGCATTCGGTTCAGGGACCACTAGTAAACGCACACCGCAATGGTGGTTCAAGAAGTTTCCTGGCGGCGACAGGAGTCTTGAAGGTGATAAGCGTAGTATTCGGCTATTGGATGTTGACAACAATCGATTAACATCCTTAGTCGAAGTCAATCAACGCTGTTTGAGAACTTGATTCTGAATTAGACATAACGTATACGACGATTTTCAACAACTTATATTGATAGATTAACGATCCCACACTACCACTTTGCATTAATTAACCCTTATCTTTAAGTGACCTTCGGGCCTTGATAAATAAAATATTTAATTTCATACAATCGACAACAGTTTTATGTTCATAAAAGAATTCCACTACGCCTTTTCACCTTTGTATAATAATACTCTATTAAGATAATAGTCATATTACCTATGGTTATGCGTTCAATTTGTGCTGGATAAGTTGTTACGATCTACCACTTTGTTTAAGCGTGAGTTTTATACATAGAAATATGCAATACTATAAACGGTCCCCATGTGTTTGTACTAGATATTGGCAAGCGACCCCGGGAAGAGAAACATCCGATGAGTTGCAAATACGCGGATAGAGTCCATGTGAGGAATGCGGGATTTTCCAGCATTGTCTAATAGAATGCAGAAGTTGACACAGAAATATGTTAGAGAATATCGGTTCAATATTTGAAACAATAGACAATGGAAAATATTAAACATTCCAATAGGAAAAAATGTTTATATGAAAAAAGAAAAACTCGGGCAGTCGGTCAGAGAGATGTGAAGATGTCACATTTCTTCACCTTCAACACCCGACCCACCCACTCACTTACTTCACGCGTAGTCAGGAATGTCAAAAGCTGATTGATATATATTTTTATAGATCAACTGTGTTGTGTTTTACTCGCTGTCAGTGTGTATATATCGTAAATCAGCAACAAAAGTAGATGTTAACAATTATATAAATTGGAAAACACAGTTTGAACAACCGACCGCAGCAAACATAACATTAATAAGAGAAAAACAATTACAAAACTGAGCAAATAATTTTATCAGCAGTGGAAGAAATTGTTCATCAAGGTATACCAATAATATCTTCATCTAAGACAAAGTAAAAAATGAGGCTCTAATCTACTAGATTCCACACTATCAACCAAATACGAACCCCTGTCCAATCACCGCAATGTTTATCCCTGTCGATTTTACAAGCATTTTAACGGAATATATTCTGATGAACTCGCAGCACTTGTACCCCCTAGATGTATACAGCCCCGTAAAACCGGTTTTTGCAACAAGATCTTCATGAAAATAATTTAATGATTACATTAGGTGATATTAATGCTACGTGTATAAATGGTGTAATGATATGAAGATATTTTGGAGACAGCACAGTTTGAAGTTAGAGTTTGAGTCACGTTAGCACGGGAGATATCGTCTCCGCTTTTGGAAGCTAGGACAAACGCAACCTTAGCATGATGTAGAACTTACAGTTTCTTACAACTTCGATAAGAAGTCGAGAATAAAGTTTATATAAAACTAGCTGAACGTTCGGCCGGTCGTACTATACGCTAAAACGTGGCCTTTTAATCTATGCAGATTGTGTACGTATGTATTATAGAATAAATCGTCTATTGAATATCATAAATTACGAGGAATAATTTGACCCGATGTACTAATTTGATTTTTTTTTAATAATAATAATGATACTGTCGTTTATCAAATTTTGTTTATGTTTGTTTACATTATAATGTCAGCTGATATTTGGGCTTGACGATGAGTGCTTTAGAAAAGTCATTTCTTATTAATGTTTTATTTGGAAATATGCAAACGACGAAATGAGTTCCAGCAATTTTAAATGGTACCTCTTCTTTTATCGTAAATTGAACTCATTAATAAAAAAATATATAAAACAGTGAGGTAACCCCGGGCTTGAAGAGTCGAATATTTTACCACTCATGTATATCTCAAGATGTTATTAATTCAGTTTTTGTTTTTTTTTTAATAAAAAATCACTTGCTAAAATGTCATTGTCCCTTTCGTAAGTGTAAGATAAACTATTTTCTTGTAAAAAATACTTGTTTTACCTATAGAAAAAAAAAACGATTTTTAGGATGGGATTTGTTCGATTTTCGATACTTATGGGATGAATTTCTGCACAAAATACATTTAAGAACACTGCCAGACATATAAATTAGCTGTGTGAAATTTGCAAAAGATTGGTTCAGCTGCTTCGAAACCTAAAGAAAGGAAAGAACACACACACACACACATACACACACATACACACACACATACATACACACACACACACATACACACACACATACATACACACACAAAGTAACTTTTATATAATTGTAGAAATAAACTTGGTATTTTGGCGTTCCTTTCGAGGGGAGACATTTGTTTCAGGATTAGAAGAAACAGACCAGAAAGGTGAGACAACTATTCGTGCCTGTGAGGGAGGTATGTTTTCCTTTATCTAGACCAAGTGGACAAAGATATTATTCGTTGTAGTAAAAGATTGTCCCACGTAAGGTTGTTCTGTTATGATGTGAAATAAGTTATATGTGAAACAATCACGCATACATACAAATAGAACATTTTAAACAGTAGATGGTGACGCACTCATATGCATACGTTTATATATGCAATGCCGCCACAATATAACATCCTCTATTCTTTTCTTTGTTTTCTTTTATGATATGTATCTGTTCGATGCACACTAAGTGAAGGGAACTATTATGGTATCTAGTCCAGTCACAGTTATGGATTAATAAGGGTAAATAGGGATTAGTTACCGCAAATTTACCATATTCGGAAACTACTAGACCGATCTAGATGAAATTTTGTATAGACCTTTGTAATGATAAGGTGCAGCTAACTAATTATTATGATATCCGTTCGATGCACAGTTAGTGATTGATAGGGAATAATAGGAATTAGTATTTAATGCAAAAATGAGACATATTTTATGATAAATTACAGCGAACTAAGTATTATGGTATCTGGTCGATGCACAGTTAGGGGTTAATAGGGATTAGTATTTAATTTTAAAATGAACACAAATTAATTCATACTTAACTAGCATAAAGCATTTATTCTAAATCAACAATTTTTCTTGAAGTTCTTCACTTTAAATTTGAAATATTTTCTAGAATTCAAATAATGACATGTAATTTAATCAAACTGTAAATATAGACACTAGAGTGATATTTAAATGTAATGTAAATTAACATCTTGTTAATCTTTCCTAGGTATGGTCCTAAATAGGCGCCGCTTACTCAAAGTTGTTAGGGATAAACGTAAGTAAAAAAAAACCTTTCACTCATAAGGGGCGTTAGCAGCCTTTCCCGACTCTGCCGATATCTTCATGGTAGATGCCCAGCTGAGATTCAAACTTTGTTCATGATCCCCGATGAAAAAAACTTGGCAGCTTGAATTCAGCCTGTTACTAATATTGCAAAGAACGTTCCTATTTTTTCCTCTGTGCACCTTCTACGAAGAAAGTGTTTTCCAAGAACTTTCCACCTCTGAAATGTTTCTATACGATTTCAAGTCAAAACTCAACAAATACGAAGACACTTAAATGAGTTTCCAGACATTTTACTATGCACTTTTATTGATAGTACACACATGAACCTTCCGTCACCTTTGAAGTAATCTCCTCCAGCTGCCATGCACCTTCGGGTCTTGATAAGTGGTGACTCCCAAGTAAAAAAGGATTGGTTAATGACCACTATTTTAACGAAGACACGCGAACTTTGCTATTTAGTTTGACTATATGCCACATAGAAGGATGAAAGAAAAGAAGAAATACGAAAGGTAAATCCCTGACGAAAAATTTGGAAACAATAACTTTTTCGCCCTAAAGAAAACAACTTACAGCTTTATTTTAAAACTTCTACTGAAAAAAAAAACAATTCATGTATCTTGATTGTGTAGTAAAACTGACATCTATTCAATGTAGCCGCCTTCAGCGTCAATCACCGCCTCGATACGGGTCCGGCATGGGCTCGGCGAATACTCGGCGGATGGTGGCAATCAGGTTAGCTTTTGTGTTGTGGGAGGTCATGTTGGTGATGATTTTGACGTATGACAAAACGAAGCAGTCCAGCGAGTTCAGGTCGGGAGAGCGGGGGGGGGCAGTGAGAGAAGAGTACAAAGTCGCAGCACTCCTTCTGAAGCCAGATATGGGTCTCTTTGGGCGTGGGTCGGCGCCGAGTCCTGCTGCCACACCTAGGGTTTGCCAGCGGTCCATTGATTGCACCAAGGGATCATTACACTCTCCAGTACATCCAGGTACACTTTAGTGTTAACTTTCAAGTTGACTTCGAAGACGTGATGTGATGTGACTCTTACTTAAAACCACGCCAAAGACCATAACCGTAGCTGGAAATTTCGTTGAGTTGTGCTATCAAGCGTTAAACCATGCAGATTTGCATTCTGGGGGTGCTTGAAGTGGTCCTGCTGTCATAACTTGGGTCGGTAGAGAGCATGAGTTATACAGCGGCGCATCTCCGATCTCGCTAGATAAACATAGTGTCAGTTCCAAACATGATAGAAAGCTCCTATCGCTCTTAGGATTTGTACAAAACTGACTAACTAGTAGATGGTTTGCAACGGAAAAAGAAAATCGGTTTTCGTCAAACGGAAATGGAATCATATCCTCTTTTCTGGAGCTAAAATTTTATCGACCCACCTCATAATTCTAATTATAGAGTATAACCCAGACATAAAAATAAGGAAGCTGCGTTTACTTCCCCAGTCGGAATTTCGAATTGTTGGTAATCAAACTGCTGCTGATTGTCATTGTAAATAATAAAATCGCCTTGATCTGTAAGACGCCATCTTTGATTTCATGCAATCCGACTTTTATCAGCGATTTATTAGAGCCACTCAACAGGCAAAGAGACATAGTAGAGAATAGTTTTCATAAGGAAATACGCAATGTATTGCTTGCAAATGCTTCTTGAGGTCACGGTTTCTTGAAGTATGTCTAATATACTAATGTTATTGATTCCATCTACTTTCGAGTACTTGCAGTTTGCGGTGTCAGAATAAACATTGACTTAGTAAATTAATCTATTTTACGTCCAAAAGATATTTGCACAAGATGAAAAAGAAAGGATATATTTGATGGCAAATTTTGCATACACACATTCACAGACAAAGACACAGACACAGACTTTATATATATATATATATATATATGTGTGTGTGTGTGTGTGTGTGTGTGTGTGTGTGTGTGTGTGTGTGTGTAACGAGAGAGTGAGAGAGAGATAAAGAAAGAAAGAGGTTCGTATTATAAGATCAGAAAAAGCATTCGTACAGTTAGTTTCAAATACAAAACAAATGGAACCAACATTTGTTAAGGTTGTTTATATGTATAACAATTTGCTAGACACCAGTTCCGACTTTTACACATACAAACAGAGACTGAAAAGATTCCGGCATAGATGACTGGATGTTTTTATGATCTTTTCTAATATCTGAATAAACATTACGCTCTTGTTCTTGAAATTAGCTTACTAATTGGGCACTCCACTGCTAGAATAAAGCTTGCTACAGAAACAATCTATGAATATATTGTTGTCTGTAAGAAACAGCTTACTACTGTATACTTGCATAAATTGTGTTTATCGAGTGCATGGGGCGTATAATTTCAGCCTTCAGATAATACTAGAACACCAGGAAAGAATATGCACTGTTACGCGACCGTATATATAATATATGATATTATTGCATGTATACAAAAATATTTTTTTTTATTGCGGACTATTATCCTCAGCTTTTCTTAGTTGTTTCACGACGTTTCGGCCAACTATTCGTCAGGATTAGGAACTTTGAATTTCCGAATGGCCGAATCGTTGTGAAACAACCAAAAAAAACTGGGGATAATAGTCCGCAATAAATAAAATTACTAAATAATTCTTATCTTAATAATTCCAATTAAATAAAAATAATTATATATATATATATATATATATATATATATATATATATATATAGAGAGAGAGAGAGAGAGAGAGAGAGAGAGACAGGTAGACAGAGAAGGAGATAGATTTATAGATAGATAGATAGATAGATAGATAGATAGATAGATAGACAGATAGATAGATATATAGATAGATAGATAGATAGATAGATAGATAGATAGATTAGTTATGGGATGATTCCACCCTTTTTCCTTATTTCGATACAATCACCGATTCTGTTCTAACTTCCCCTTCTGATACAAATACCGATTTTGGTTCCAATTCTTTAAAAAATGTTTAAATAGTTGTATCCCTACCCTGTAATATTCTCATATATTTTTCAAAACGTAAAAAACAAAATACATTGAAAGGTGGGGTGGGGCGTATATTACAAGCGTACCTCTTTTTAAATATTTTTCTCAAATTCTTTGTAATTGATTGAACATTGTGTAACAAGATTTCTATTTTTCTTTTTAAAACAAAACTGATTTGCATTTGTTTGTCGTTAATGCTATTTGAAATTTTCATCAATAATTAAAAAGAATCAGCGATTGGCAAGCAAAATAAAAAATAAACAGTTTAGGGAGAGAATAGTTAACAAAACCCGTCTCATGGCAAGAATGAGTTTCTTCATAATAATTCTACGATTTAGAAAAGCATTCTTGATATTGGGGGGGGGTCGCTCTGAACGATTCTCTACCTTCCTGTCTAAAAAGTACAGTAGAACCCCAGATATGGCATTACAAATTAATAAGAAAATACAGTACAGTATATAATACACATGTATATAATCAAATAACATTATAAATAACACCGTATACTAGGGCCACTGTATCATGTATCCCGAGGTTCTACTGGGTTCTCTCAATTATAAAGATTTCGTCGGTTGTAAGATAATAATAATAATAATTCTGATTTTGTTTATGAACGTCTCTCTGGAAAGGGATGGGATTCATTTCCAGAGGATTTCCCTTAATCCCGGCTTCAAACCAGAAGCTTCAAAGATCAAGGGTTTTCCTAAAGATGTTCGTGCTACCTATAATTGCAGAGGTGTGAAGGCCGCCTAAAACATCGGGGATTTGTATTTTTTTTTCAATTATCCTTCCAGATGACTTGATACTACTCCTAGTGTATAAACTACGACCGGGATTATTTGTGTTTTAACCCCGTGTATACGCTTTATCTCCAAGGCCAATCGAGCATTATTGCTCCACTTCTCATTCTTCTTCTCTCTCACATTCCTGTCCCAGGGTACTGAGAAGTCTACAATCTGCCAGATTTTTGAAACCTTGTCAATGACAACCAAATCCGGACGATTATGTTAGCATTGCTTGGTCGTTATGACACTTTTGTCCCACCATACCCCTACCTTGCCATCCTCACTTGTTCTCATTTCATCAGGCACCTCCTCAAATCATTTTCCAGCACACTTCACCCCAACCCTCTTACACACCTCCCAATATATCCGGAGTCCCATGTAAACGTGTCTTTTGTGGTACTCTCTCTGGGCCAGTCCACTACACCCTGCTGCAAGTTGCGCAATTTACTCTGAGGTCTTACCACAAATGCAGCATTCTGCAGCAACTTCTTCTCCCAGAACCACTTTTTTGAACAAGCGTGTTCCTACTGCTTACTCTTGTGCTGCACAAACAAAAGCTTCAGTACTCTTAGCCAGATACCCAGCTCTAAGCCATTGCCATGATCTTTCATCAGCCACTTCTGCTATATCCTGGAAGAACCTTCTACATTTTTCTCCTAGCCAGTTCCTCTGCCCTTTCTCTATCCATACGTTTCACATAAGCAGCCTTGGTCTCACATAACTCCACTTCATTGGCCACAACCTTAAGCATCCACTCCTGACTTCAACCACATGATCCTTCAACATCTCCTCGGTTCTAACACAATATTTTACATTTCCCTCTTTTGATACAGCCTTGTTACGCTACTTCGAATGTGAAATATACCAAACATTGCTAAAACTTTTCTTGTTTTGATATCCATGGCATGCAGATCCTTGTCAGACCATTCTAAAATTCCCGCACTGTATCTCAAAACACTGACTGCCCATGCATTTACTGCTTTCATTAGGTTTCCTCCATAGTTTCCACTTTGCAATTAGTTTCACTCTTCTAAGATACTCCTTCCTGACTTTTTCCTTCATCTCTCTGTTCATGATGCCTACACCATCCAGCACTCCCAAATACTTATATCCTATATCTTCTATTTCTTTCATGATTTCTCCATTTGGCAGCACTATTCCATTCGAATGAACCTTTACTCCTCTTTTCATACCCAGCACCGCGCATTTACTAATCTCAAATTCCATCCCAATGTCTTCTTAGTATGTCCCCACAAGTTCTACCAGTCTCTCCATTTCCTTTTCATTTCTACCAAATATTTTCAAATCATCCATAAACAGTAGATGGTTGAGACATCTGTAACCAGATCCAAAGTTATACCTCAGTTTTTCTCTCTTCAAGAGGATGCTCAGTGGCATCATTATCATTACAAAAAGAAGTGGCGATAACAAATCTCTTTATAACATCTGTTGCAATAATGCAAATTCATTTGCAAATGTTATCAGAAGACGTGGAGAGCACTGGAAAACTGGGGAAAGTTGCTGTCACTCAACTTCCAGAGAACACCACAGGCTATTTTCAAGGACAAGGAGAGATCCTTTATGACCTGTGTGATAGCTCCTTGTGAGCCAATAATAATAAAAATTAAAATAACAAAAACAATAATAACAAAATAAGAATAATAACAATTATTATTATTATTATTATTATTATTATTATTATTATTATTATTATTATTATTTGTTGCATATTTATTTTTCATATCCGTTTCGTTGTTCTGCTAGTTACAGTAACAAATGTTATATAGTCAGGTGGGGGATATATATTATAAAACGTGTCATAATGTTTGATCCATGTCCAAAGAACCTATATCTAAAACTTCAAGTGTTTAGACCCAAAATTGGCAGAGGAGTTTGGTAAAGTTCTTGTTGTATATCGAGATAAAACGTGCCATATGTTGTATATGAAAATATTCCATAACGATGTACATGTTTAATAGTTGGGTCATACATTTTTCTGTAAATTCATATACGTCGTATCATTTAGTTGATCGTCTAATGTGTATATTTTAAGATTTATGGAACAGTTATAACAGGTAACGATTGACGTGGACGTATTGAAACAGTTGCAGACAACAGTTCTTTTTTAATACAACACATACCTGAATTATTTATGAACATTTATTCTCATGATCTGGCCGGCATTTTGCAGATTACACGTTCCTTATATCTTAGCTGTCCGAAGTAACGCCACTTCTCACGTCATCTGGAGTCGTCCGTTCTCTCTGATGTCCAGCTAACGACTCATTAGAATCTCCCCAAATCTACATACATCACATGTTTCTTTACGTCATATCCTTGCGTGTCTCAAACCAACCTAATATCCCCAATCTACTTATTTGTTTATGCAAACCCAAAAATGATGTTTACATCTATTTTCTATTTTCACATTCCTTTTGCGATTTATATGTCAATCAACTTTTCGCCAATTAATTGTTCATTCTTCTAATCATAATAATTGATCCAGCAACCATCTGTCGCTCAAAGTAATAATAATAATAATAATAATAATAATACTAATAATAATAATAATAATAATAATAATAATAAATAATAATACTAATAATGTTTTGACCCTCGGCCCTGCTTGACACAGCTAACACAGATACTACGCTATTATCACATTATGGGCGGGGATATTTTCGTTGACGCCAGCTGTACATTGAGATATTTTTATTGGTTTCTTCCGAAATAATTAAAGTTTTATGGAACCTTTTTAGACACAAGGAACTCTCCAAACCTAATTTAATTTGTGTTTATTAGTTTTTATTGTAGCCAAAGTAAATATTTTAGAGGCTAGTTACCTACTGAATATCACAGATTTAAAAAAAAAAACTTTTCCCACCTATTTGATAAATGGCCATATGGCGTCTATTAGAGACTTAGGACTTTAATATAAAGGTTTAACATGCTTTGAATTTTTTTCTAGTGTTGGTTTTGTATGATCACCACATCCTTTGAAATATTTCATGTTTTCTTATATTTTGTTTGGTTTTGGCCCAAGTGAAAAAATAGATGAAAATCTCACAAGTTTATCAAAACTTTGGAAAGGCAAAGATTGAGAAGTTTGTTAACTTAAAATAAATTCATTTACATTTACACATGTGATTCTACTTCTTTTAGGCGATTATGTGTAAGCACACTGAAATTTTAATTTAGAATTTAGAATGGGGGTTCAGTTGTGCATATAAATATAATGTAACCTGACCCCATTTTTAAGCACTAATTCTAAGACCGGTGAACAAAATCATAAAATCGCATGTAATTGCTATATTTGTCGTATTGCCACCCGTACTTAGGGTTAGTAGTAGGAAAGGAGCGTGTTTTTATGACTTTTAACAATATTATATATTAATACGATAACGTGTGTCTTATTTATATAAAGAATGTTCATACATTTTGGTTTCAATTTTGAGGATAGCTGAAGGAACTCAAGCTGATGCACCAAAGGCATATTCGCATATGTTTTATATTTGAAATCTCAACTTTATAACATATAAGAATCGATAGAACAGTAATTTAATAATGATATATACGAAATCTACAAGAATTAAAATATCATATTTAAGCGTACTTTACGACCTGACTACGCCAGGCGTCCTTGCTAGCTTAGATAAATACTGATATAATATTTCCAATATACGAGATGCGGACAATAAGTAATGCCACTGACCCACTTCCAGTTGTCTAATCTAGCTGAAATTTTGCATGTGCAATGATTTATATCTCTACGGGTTATGTGATAAATTACAGCTCTGAACTAATTGTGGTTTCTGTTTTACAGGTGTTTGAACTGAGTCAGGTGTGAAATGGAGCCTGTTGAATGTCGAGCAGTGATCCGGTTTTTTGTATTTAAGAGGACGCACACCACAGGAGACTTTTGATGAAATGAAAGAAACTTATGGTGATAATGCCCCATCATATGACTTTGTAAAACGCTGGCATCGTGAATTCATACATGGCCTAGTCGCTCCCCTTCTGCCATTGATGGGGCATCTGTCCGTCAAGTTAAGGCTGCCATTTTGGAAGATCGGCGCACTACTATTCGCCAAATAGCCCAAGATGTCAAGATTAGTACAGGGTTTGTGGAAACTATAATTTATGACCATTTGCATATGCATAAGGTGTCTGCCATATAGATTCGGAGGTTGGTCACACCATTCCAAAAGCGAGAACGCGTCGAGTGCTCGAGGATGAATTTGGAGATGTGCCAAGAAAATAAGTCAAAGTTTTTCAAAAGATTGATTACACAGGATGAAGTCCATCACTATGATCCAAAGACTAAAGCCCAGTCAATGCAATAGAAGCACTTGTACTCACCACTTCCAAAGAAGGCAATTGTGCAGCCCTCCGCTGGTAAGGTCATGCTCACAGTCTTCTGGGACCAGGACGGAGTAGTGATGACAGATTTCCTGGCAAAGGGTACCACAATTACAGGAGCCTATTATGCTTCACTTTTGAGGAAATTAAGGGAAGCTATCAAAATCAAGAGGTGGGGCAAGATCAGCAAAGGTACCCTCCTCCTGCAGGACAACACTCCGGTCCACAACTCGCATGTCGCCAGATCAGAAGCACGGGCGTGTGGTTATGAAATCCTTCCCCATCCTCCCTACTCTCCTGACCTTGCACCCTCTGATTTTCACCTCTTCCCAGCCATAAATTGTTTTGGAAAGGAAAGCGTTTCCCAGATGATGCAGCCTTGATTTCTGAAGTCATGTCGTGGTTGGAGGACCAACCTGAGGTGTTCTACAAAAACGGTATTCAGAGCTGCATCAAATGAAGGGAGAAATGCATAACTCTGGGTGGTTCCTATGTAGAGAATGACTAATAACTGTGCCAAGTTTCGTTGCTCTACTGCTATGGGAAGTGGATCAGGGGCATTACTTATTGTACGACCCTCGTATATGTTGTTTTGATAAAATGTTTTTTCAATTATATTTCACTTTCTGTTTAATGACTGTGGAAAAGAATCATCAAAGAAAGTTTTAAGATTTTTGAAGAGCAGCGTGTAAATCTTGCTGTCTTTAAACATTTTAAGAAAAATATGTCAGAGAAATTACAACAGGAACTGAAGTGCACTTTATGTGGCAGATACTTTTTGTCAAAAGCTGGTTTTGTAAATCATCTGAAATTACACAATCAAAGACAGGAATGACAGTCTTATAAGGAGGCTTTTACAGCACATCCAGCAACACTAAGTTGCCATATTTGTAGACTAATATTTTTGCATAGAAACTTTATGTATATTAAATATAACAACAAAGCATATAAAAAATAACAGTTAAATTCAAATTTTAAATTCAATATTTATTTTTCATGCCTAACAGCTCCTCAAGTATGTTAAAATTTTGCTACATTTTTACAGATTCGTTTCGTTATGCAAAAACAAATGATTATAAATATGTCAATGCATGAGATTTAATTCTGCAAGTCTATGCATGAGATTTGATTCTGCAAAAAGAAAATAAACGTATCTGTAAAAAATGTACCAAACGTTTAACATGCTTGAGAAGCTGTTTTACATTGAGAATAAATATTTAGATCTTGAAGTGTACTCATACTGTTATTCTTATATATATATATATATATATATATATATATATATATATATATATATATATATATATATATATGCTACTGGTACCATGTAACCCAGTACTACCTGCCTCATGGTCGGGTCACCGGCGACTAAACTGGTTCCCCCCACCAGACTTGTTTGGTGAGGAGGGCGGCTAGTCTCCCTCAAGGATTAAAAACAAGACCTTCCAAAGGGCGAATGAACTCTTTTTCTGGGTCAACGGCCAACTAGCACCGTGTATATTTGTGTGCGTGTGTGTATATGTGTATTGGGGTAGAGAGGGCTCCCGTAGGCCGTGGTGAAGGCAACCTTTCTAGGAGAAGCAAATCTCTTATTTAAAAAACCATCAAGCGGAAGACCAGTACCCGCATTAAGCTGGTCTGCAGTTTAATTTGTTGCTGGCTATCTTGCTCTTGCTTGTTGCTGGATCTCAACATTTTGTACCGAGAGAGAGACTTAGCTGTCGTACAATGCTAAGACTCTGTAACTTCATATTTGTATAGATCCTCCCTCAGACATTTGGAATCATGGATTTTAAATATCTGAGGGAGTGGCACTTGTCTAACAAGACGTTGCAATCATATATATATATATATATATATATATTAGCATTTAACATTTCATATATATATATATATATATATATATATATATATATATATAAGTTTCGTGGTTCAATTTTAAATTCTGAAAAAACAACATATAGAGACATATATTCGATTTAAGAATTTATTGTTTGACAAAAGAAATATATAGAAGGGGTTATTTTAATTTCCTTAATCCATGGATTTTCAACAATGGCCCATATCATCAGAGGAAATTAAATGCAGTTAGCAAAAAAAAACTATTTTCAATAATTGTGCTGAAAAGCAAAATAGCGTCCATTCGCAGCTGAACATTTTACTAACTGCATTTCATTTCCTCTGATGATATGTGCCATTATTGAAAATCCATGGATTAAGGAAATTAATATAACCCCTTCTATATATTCCTTTGTCAAACAATATAAAGTATAGATCTTAATTTTATTTAACAACTTGAAGCATTGCTTCCATGTGAATAAATAATATAGCAATTTCATTTAGATAGCTCAATAGTGCAATACAATAGCTATGTATCTTTCTTTAAATACACCCGTGTTAATGGGGATAGATACACAAGAATTTACTCATTTTCGGAACGTTTTGTCTATTGGCCATATCATTGCGTTCAATTGTTTCACTTTCTAGTGTTAGCATAAAAAATATAACTGTTTATGAAATTATTATTTGCACAACATTAAGCTTCATCAGCACGTAGCAAAAAATATGATATTACAATAAATGTTCAATCCATGAATAGAAGTTTTCCAGTTAATACAACAGGTAAATGATTTTAATCAAGAACAAATGTATTTAGTTTAGAACAGAATTTATCTACATTTTACGTTTGGACAAACTTGCAATGCATCTGAAACAATTATACGCAATGTTGCGACAAATAAGAAAAAAACTTTTTTGAAAATTAGTATATTTTTATGTATCTATCCCTATTAACGTTGTGTCTTATAAAAAAAAACATAGTATATATATATATATATATATATATATATATACCCATTCATATACACCTTTCGCGATAAAGCTAGAACCCAGAATTAGATAGAATCGAGCAATTGCATCGACAACGGACAACGCCAGACCCAAAGTGGGTTTCGATGTACTGCATCTCATCAGTGACGTGCTCCGACATAGGCGCGAACCCAGATCGTCGCTCTCATGAAGTGTGCAATACTGACGACCTAACCATATGGGCCACAGCGCAATCTATTGGCTATGCCTCGATCTTTTTTAAATTCTTATATTTTTATCTAGTTCTACATTCTACGATGTTATAATCATTAGATCACTATGGCCGACTGTTACGACATTTAAAAAATAAATGTTCAACTTTCAACGATATTTCTCTCGGCTGAGAGTGGCTATGGAGCTTGCTCCTTACCAATGGAGTCAGAAATGGCTTCGTGGCCGGGTTCGAATTTCCCGACCGGTAGTAATCGTGTTACCCTGTACTGATAATTTCCGAAAGAATGAAACACTAATTTCTGTAGGTATTAAAAAATTATTTTTGTAATATATATATATATATATATATATATATATATATATATATATATATATATATATATATATAAAGTCTCAGCCCAATGCTCCCTGTGTTATAAAATGGTGCTTTTGTTGCATACAAGGCATTGTCGAATTATCCGAGCCTGAAGATTATTATTACTATTATCATATATATATGAAATTACATTTGTTTTAAAGAAAAAAGTTCTATTCAAGGACAAATGTGGTTAAATGATATTTTATGAATTAAACTTAATTCTATAAACAATAACTAGACGGAAATTTAGATAAATAAAAACAAATATATTTTAATAGAAAAGAATATTAGAACATAAACATAATACGTGACGAAGGTAGATCTTCGATATATGTCTTTGGTCACGTGGAGTTAATGATGTAATGAGAGAGTTTGAACGATACGTATCAGTTAGTCAAGTGTTAGAAGTCAGAGAGTTAGCAGACGCGGTCGTTAGTCAGAGGAAAAAAAGGCGGTTGTGGACAGTAATGGCTCCAAGCAAAGGAAAATTTCGATAGTAAAAAGCGAGGAAGAACGCCCCAGCTTTCTAATAGGGAAACATCCGAAATAAAGCTGTTGTATATACTAGTAAGCCTTCGGGTCTTACGAATCTCCGTTTGCAGCTTTTCCGAGGATCCGTAAAATCAAGTTCAACCAAAACTGAACTAGGTATATTTTCCCATTGGTCGATGTAAAACCCAGAGACTGTTATTTGTCTCTTAATGTTATAATTGTTATATGTCCTGTTTAAACAATCACTAGATAATCAATAGGCACATTCATATCTAGACGATCAAATATATGCACGACAATAAACACATCATATATGCACTCCTCCGTGTCATACAGAAGCCTCCGACAATGCAACACCTTCAGCATTTTATATTCATCATTGTAATTTCATTAATTTCTCTTACGTAATGCTGTAGCGAGACAGCTACGGGCGAAACAGGTATCCCCATACAACTATTTCATATGAGAGCCAATTTTTAAAACAGCAATTCTTTCCCATTTGTCAGACATATCGCCATAGAATGTTAAAAGTAAAACACAAATTATGAGGGCAGCGCAAATTAGGAAACTGCCAAATGTAAACGAAAGTTCCGCCTCCGACTTTCCAGTCTAGAATATACGTAATTGTTATACTTATTTACATGCCCAACATTTAGCGGCTGTATGCCAAAACAGTGCGTTTACCTTATATGTACAGCGATCCGCTTAGTATTATTAATGTTTAACATAAAATATCAATTGTTTTGGTAAGGAGGCCAAAATAGCATCAACTTTTGCCTTTCCATACAATCGGATTTCCAACATGGCGTTTGAATGTTACCGATTTACTTTGATTTGTACGACGGGAGGAAAATGGCGAAGCTAATGCGTTCAAAACACGGCAATGATCACGGCACATTTGATCGCATAATTTATCGAAGGATCGTTTCACAACGTATTGATGAAACGTGCTTCCTCGCAGTCTGCGTTCGCATCAATTGGCCGTTTTTCTTGATAGTTCATCAGTGCTGATAAATTATTCAGTCCATTTATAATAACGATGTACGATGGACTGACTTCTAATGTTATTTACTGTTATCAAACCGCGAACATAGACTTCCTGGCAATGACTCAGTAATTTATGAGTATAACACATCTTGGCAGATACGCAGACGTTTTCTTCCTCTGTGTCTCCCGAATATAAAAATTGACGGTGAAATGTTTATCGATAAAATGTTTGATAAAAGAAACTCCTTCCACTCTGGTATAAATTGTACGACGCAGAGGTTTTAGTTCGGTCAAATCGTTCTCCAGATTCGTTCAACGGATCATATACGCTGCACGGTTGATTTACCGTGAACTAAACAAGGGAATAAGAACCAGTGGAAATGGTTCAAGAACAATATTAAGGTTTCCCTTAAAAACAGTTCGACTCGTATTCTAAATCATGGGAAAAACTAAGCCGGCAGATGTTACTGTCATGCTGTAACTCAAAAAGGAGCTACAATTTCTTTATCGGCACGCAATGAATAATGCAAGAGAAAACGTGGCATTAGAAAAAACAGCGCAGCCAACACTAGAATTATCCTACAGGTGTCCAACATGCGGGAAATATTCAGAGCTTGAATCGGTCTGACAAGCCATCTTCGAACCACTAAACAATTGCCTGATCGCGGTCATCTTCGCAAGCTATGGGCGAACACCATGACGCATAAAAATAGCATATGTCCAGTCTATATGTTTTACACGAAAATAATATCCAAGTTTCAAACAATAGCTCGCCTTAAAAATTGACGGATTTTAGGCACCCCATTTCATGCTTAGGTAATAGAAATGATTAAACAAAATGGCGATCAAAATACAATATTTTGAAAAATAAAGTATTTTTCTGCTATCCGGGTGATTTTAAGGCAACATCAAATCAACCAAAGTAGATTAGCAGAGTAAATTCAAATCTACATCAGTAATACAGAATATAATAGACAGGGTTGGGCATACATACTGTTACAAAAAATATCAGATTTATCCTAACAAAACAATTTATTACAAAAGCTAATTATAGAAAATGATTAGCAAATATTGAAACAAAATATTTAATAAGTTATATTAAAAAAGTTACGGGGTCTTTTTAGGCAATCACTTATAGAAGCACACACAACATGAAAGAGTGATTTCTCCCGGCATTTGTTCCATTTTATCTGAAAAGCTTCAATATTTTGACAAGCTGTAGAGCAGTCTTCACACTGCAGAATTGACCACAAAGAATAATCAAGCACTTTAAGATCAGGTGATGCGATGGGGCATTCTTCTTTGCTGGTCCAGTACAGACAGTTGTTTCTACACCACTGCTGTGTTAAATAAGCAGTGTGGCTTGTAGCGTCATCTTGTTGGAGAGTCCAAACTTCATAATCGTACACTATATTACACCATGAGGTCCGTGCACCTTCGATAATGTCCTCGGTGTAAAATACTTGACTTGATGAGTTTAGGCGGTCTGAAGATGCGGGGACAGCCTGACCGTTTTCGATCTTTGATCGACGAAGTTTCCAGGTAACTATCAATCAAAAGTTTTTTTATAAAATGAACTTTATATATTCATTATTTTGCGGACAGTTATCCTTATCAGTATTGTTGTTGTTTTATCACGTTTAGGCCACCCATTCTCTGGCCATCGGGGCTCGTGGCGCAGTGAATAGAGGCGCTGAGTCCTTGCGGTTCCAGGTGACCATTGTCTGAAGATAGCGGTTTCAATCTTACGTAAGCAGATCAGAGGATTAGTTTACAAGAACGTGGCGACACAACAACTATGGAAGACAGTAATACAGTTAAGAGATTCTGCATTCCTATCCCACCGCGTTTAACAACATGAAGAAGGCCAGAAGGTGAGTTGGCTGAAACGTAGTGAAACAAAAACAACTATGAGAATGAGGATAACAGCCGCAAAAGAATGAATACACAAATGATCAAACCTCATCTCAAAAGGATGTAAATTATATATATATATATATATATATATATATATATATATATATATATATATTGTTTTAACAAAAACCAAGACTTCAAAGAATGGTTTGATAGCAACAAATAGTGTATATCACCGTTAGTTACAATTGTTTCAAGACCATTTTGACAAATCCAAACATTATGCCGTTTGAAAATTTTCACAAGAACAGCCTTTCTTCAGACTTATTGAATAAAGAAACACTTTAACAATAAAACATTATGGAAACCATTTCCCTTATAAAGAAAAAGAAAAGTGAAAGTTTTTTTTTACCTATATCGCATCCTTGCAAAGTACCCTATTAATATTTTTAACCCAACATTTTTATATATTAAAAAATATATAAATAAAAAGTGTAATAAACTTCAGTAATGTTCATATGCAAATAAAAATTAAAGTCAAAATTTACTCAATTAATAAACTTCAAGATTATCAGTTTTTCTAATCGAGAATGCAAATAATATTTTCACAAAACCAAGACAATAAAAATAAAAAATGATATCATTATATTGTGTATTTTCATATTCGTTACAGGTGTTTCATGATCATTGCAAATATTGGAACTTAAAAAAAATCCAAAATAGTCGCAGTTCAGATGACGAAATGCACTATTTATACACAAATGAACATATTTCTAATCTCTATTAAGGAGAACAAGCAGTTAGACTTATCTTCCATATATATATATATATATATATATATATATATATATATATATATATATATATATATATAAATATATATGGAATTTTGTCTGCGTGTAAGACAAAGTTCGTTCCCATGGATTTGGTAACGACTGAAAGAAAGTCCGATTTGGCTCGAAGTAACCACTTTTATACACCACAAGTGCATTTAAGAAGTTTTATAATCACACAAACATAAAGCTACAACCTATAAAATTAATGGAACATTCTTTTATAAAACAGGGGCGCGTTCGAAATGGATGTTTCCTTTTTAGCACACTTGAACCATGATATTTCAATTGGTATAATATGCGGGACTTTTTGTTCCTGTTTTTAGGATGATGGGGGTTGATCAACACTGCTAGAGACCACATTTCAATATACTGTTTTGCTTTATAAATTCTCCGAACCAAGATCTGATGGTAAACAACTAATGATTCCTAATGTTATAACTAGCGTAAGTGTTTCGAGGAAAACTTGTACAATGATTTTGGAGGATGATCTATGGATTTTAGCTTTACTGGTATTTTTAATCAATAAATATTTATTATTATTATTATTATTATTATTATTATTATTATTATCATCAGCAGCTTTAAACAAAATAAAAAAAGACAATTAAAAATATCGTTTTGGCATCAGAAAATAGGCATCTATTTTTTCGATTCTGATACTGATTTCCAACCCACAAAACTAATATATATATATATATATATATATATATATATATATATATATACGAAAATAAAAATAGATTGAGAGAGAGATGAGATCGAACTCGAAAACGTTCGCTAACCATTAGGTCAAAGTAAATTCAGTGAGTTGATAATTACTTAAGAATCATAGTAGTCGCCATGCATGCACAGAAATGAACGTTGCTTTTCAAACTGGCCAGAGGCCAGTTAAGCTTTCCACTTTCTGTCGTTTTATTTATTTGTTTCCCCACAAAAGCAAATTAGACACAATGTCGTTTTTAATGTGAGGAAAAAAAAGGGGCACTCTGGCAGTATTCAAATAAATAGTAATTGTCTCAGTATGAAAAGTTTCCTCTACATTGACCAAGGACCAATTACAGAACAGATCCTACCCTGCTGCAAGGCCGGGAGTTCACAATTGCGTTCTTGTTCCACTTTATTTATACGAAAAAGACAAACAAACTCTCGATCAAAAAAGATAGAGATAATGTCCGTTTGCAAATCTTATATATTACGATCTAGGAAATATGCGAAAACTTCTCTCGAAATCTAATCGACGTTAGAACCCCGACACAAAAGGCTTTATGTGGACATCCACAAACGCTCGTGCCTATTTTGGCTTTATATAATAGACTAGCCTGGGTGCCCGGCGTTGCCCGGATGTTTGGAGGTGCGTGTTGAGCAAAAAATAAAACAAAGAAAAAGTGGTAATAAGCAGGCAGGCTCGAGCCCCAACCTCGAAAGAGAAAAGAACGTGAAAAAAACGTGACGTCTTTGCCGTTGCGTCCATCGCCAAAACGGAAGTGACGAAGGTGTAAATTAAATCTAGTCACTCGAAAATAGGGGATGACTTTCGAAAATATCAGCGAAAAAAGCAAACCCTCTTTGTAAAAAAATGTCCAGTTGAGGATGAAAGAATTAATGTTTTTAACCAATTTTTTTTCGATATTTGTCGGCTGAAGGATCGGGCTTCAAAACGATATCGATCTTGTGAAAATCTGTCGCCTTTGTTGAAAGTTTACAGGCTGGTCAGATTTATATTATAGATGATGACTAAAATCTACATTGAAATTTTCAAGATGACCATCTTACTGTTTATTTGAGTACGTTGACATGCAAAATTCTTGACAGCATCTATTTAAAATAAAATCGGTGATTGTATCGTTATCAGGAAAAATTATGGAATGTGTGTGTGTGTGTGTGTGTGTGTGTGTGTGTGTGTGTGTGTGTGTGTGTGTGTGTGTGTGTGTGTGTGTGTAGCAAGATAAAAAGGGACAACAATTGGACTTTAGTAGACATGCCGCGAAGAAGGAGAAAAGGCACGTGTTCGACACGGCAAAGTTTTGTTAACCACATGGCGAACGAAAAATCTAGTAAAACGAATATTTAGACGTAGTTTTGAAAGTAAATGCCTTAATTTCAACAACAAACCCCCGAGTCATTGTTTGTTTGTGGCTGTATTTGTTGGGTCTGAGTAAAAATGTAAAGGCTAAGTTACATATCGACAGATGGATTAGAAAATGTTTGTTCTTTTTTATCTCTCTATATTGTCGGAATACTATGTCCATTATTCCCATCATATATACGTACATGCGTGTAGTTGCCGCTACTGTTATTTTCCAGATGGGAGTTTTATATATCCAGTGACTATTTCGTTTCATGAAACTTTATTAAAAATTTAAAATAAATGTCAGCTCATTTTAAATATAATTCCGATCAGTTTTTAGACCAGTTTTTACCAGCAAATATATTTTGCGACGTTTTTCGTATGAAAATCGCATATATCATATCATAATTATTCATTTTCATTCTTCAAAAAAACTGCATTTAAAATAAATCTTTGGAATGTAGCTTTTTGTTTCCATAACCTTTTTGATTGTAGTATTGGAAACCTTTAGTCGGAACATACATACATACATACATACATACATCTAAACAGACAGGTGATATTTATATTATAGAAGATTATAAATTTCGAGCAGATTTTAGACTACCAGCAAATATATATTGTTATGTTTTCCTTATCAAAATCGCATATAGTATTATTTATTTATCTATTTATTTATTTTCATTCTTAAAAAAAATTACATTTATTTAAAAGCATTTCTTCTTCGGTAAACTTTACGATACTTTTATTTTTCAAGAATAGAAACATAGAATTAATGATTTTAAAATGTATGAAACATTTTGAATGTTAATTTATTTTTATTTCGGGCTATTAGTCTCATCTTTATTAGTTGTTGTTTTTTTATCTTTTTATTGGTTTATTTCCAGATGAGCATTGTCTGAAGATAGCGGTTTCAACACCACCCAAAGCGTGCCAGAGGTTAATTGGTCAAAATGTGGTGAGACGACAACAACTACGGATGGCAGTGATGGCTGAGAATGCAGTTAGGAGATTCGAAGTTCCTATCCGTCGCGGTTACCGCCTGACGACGGCCAGAGGAAGTTGGCCGAAACGTTGTGAACCAATAAAAAGATAAAAAAAACAACAACTAATAAAGATGAGACTAATAGTCCGAAATAAAAATAAATTAATATATAATGCTCATCTCAAAAAATGAATTCCAATTAAGGAATAATATATATATATATATATATATATATATATATATATATATATATATATATATATATATATATATATATATATATATACCAATCGGTACGGACCCGACTATGGAAGATCAGATAATAAATAAACGTGGATTTATTTATAAGATCAAAGAATCCAACCTTGATCGCCCTTCGGGGCGCGTGGCGCAGTTGATAGAGACGTTGAATCTCTACGGTTCCAGATGAGCATTGTCTGAAGATAGCGGTTTCAACACCACCCAAAGCGTGCCAGAGGTTAATTGGTCAAAATGTGATGAGACGACAACAACTACGGATGGCAGTGATGGCTGAGAATGCAGTTAGGAGATTCGAAGTTCCTATCCGTCGCGGTTACCACCTGACGAAGGCCAGAGGAAGTTGGCCGAAACGTTGTGAACCAATAAAAAGATCAAAAAACAACAACTAATAAAGATGAGACTAATAGTCCGAAATAAAAATAAATTAATATATAATGCTCATCTCAAAAAATGAATTCCAATTAAGGAATAATATATATATATTTTGAATGTTAACAATAGAACTTGTTTTGCTTTCTACCGATTAATGTCATAAAATCATTGTTAATGGCATTGTTAATGGCATTATTAATGGCATTGTTAATGGCATTTCAAAACAGAAACCAGCTGTAAAGAACAATCTACTCACTTCCTGCTTACATTATGCACTATTTTAGATCTATACAAAATACGTATAGGCCAAGGATGCCCATTACGTCGATCGCGAAATCATTGTCGGTAGATTTTTTTACATAGGTATCACCACTTATATAGATAGAGAATTGCATCATCTATGAGATATCTACTGGATCCATAGTAGGATCCCACCATTCTCCAGCGGCCTTAGCAACAGATTTGATGTACGTGTTCCATTTCAGATCGCATAGCATTGAAAAAAGAAACTCATAAATTTAACCGATGCCAGTAATGGGCTTATTACTAATACAAATTCACTTTAAGCATTTAATAATTCTGGGTCTGTCTATAGCAGGTTGTGAAATGGAGGAAAATAGTGGTTCTATCATTAAAGCATTTCTCACGTGGAAAGTTATCGTGGTGTTTGAAAAAGTGGTTATTGATAGGCGAGAGATCTGGAGACTATGGCGAATAAAATAGAGTTTCGTAGTCCAATTCATTCAACTTCTGCAGGATCGGTTTAGCAACATGCAGTTGGGCGGAGGAGAATTTCTAAGTGTTGTTGTAGAAGTTTTGGATGTATTACATCTATTTGTGTACAATACTTACCTGCCGTAATAGTTTCACCTATATTCCAAACACTGTAATAGATGAAACCGGTCGCAGACCACCAAACTATCAGCATGACATTATTTTGATTCAACTCTGGCTTCGGGAATTTTCGTGGAGCTTCGTTGGCGTATAACCAACTGAGCTGAGTGTCACTGATTGTCGTAAAGAACCCAATTTTTATTGCAAGCCACAACAAAGTTGAGAAACGAGTCGTTCTTGTTGCATAAAAGCAGGGAAAATGACACTTCATAACTGCGTTTTCTTTGGTTGTCGTTCAATTCGTGAGGCACCCATCTCTCATGACGTTTTCCAATATCTCCCAAGTGTTGGAAATCGTCGTATACGTTATGTCTAATTTACAAGCAAGTTCTCAACATTTGTGCGTAGATTTGCGTCAACTAAGGCTCTGAATTTGCCGTTGTTTACATCCGATGGCCAACCACTACGCTCGCCATCTTCCCGACTCTCGTCACTTCCACAATATTTCTTAAACCACCATCATACTTTGCGTTCAGTAGTGGTTTCTGTGTCAAACGCTTCGTTCATATCGAGAGCTGTTTAAGTAGCTTTTCGGATTAGCTTGAATTGAAAAAAGAAAACGTGCAAATAAATTTATTGCAACCGTCGGGTTAGGGTTAGGGTTATCTTTTAAATGTCATTCTATTTAATTTTCGTAAGTCAATTAATTTGTTACGTAATGGTTTTTCAGGATCCCGTTGGTAGATTTTTTTTTGCCTCTATTATATGCTTGTATAAGGTTTTGACTAATGAACAAAAGTTCACACATCGTCGCTTACGTCAACATATGCGTTTTCACACGTGAGCAACCAAGAATACAAAGTACAAAAACAGTGTCTTCTTATATATATGTTTGGCATGGTCATTTCATCGGTGTTTCTTTCTCATTCATTATCCTTCAATGGTTGTTGACCCCTTGCCTCCTTTGTTTAGCTAGACGAAAAAAAAACTACTCGTGCATGAAACAATATAAAAATGAATTTTCCATGTTTTATTCAGGAAGTTTACTTATTGAGGGAGAGATTAATACGATTAATGTATTAATTAATTAATTATAAAAGTATCTTTATGTAATCTTAATAATGAGTACTGAGAAATACATACGGGCAAGCATTGAATTTGCATTCCCTTAGATCTTCTCTAATCAGAGTTAATTTCATTTGGTGTGGCGGGGGCTTTTGGGGTCCATTTGGTAAAGATTTTCATGGTGTTTTTTTATGATTTTTTTATATATATATATACGCACATATACACACACGCGCACACACATATACATACCACACACACACACATATATATATATATACATATATGTACATACATGCACTCACACATACACATGCATACGCCAAATGCCCCCCACAGACACACACCAAATGAACTTAACTCTAATTGGATCCACAACATGCTGACTATTGAAGACAGAAGGTCTGAGACAGACATTTCTCTGAAAAACACACTCAGAGTTATCAAATATAAAAATGTTCTCCAAAATAAAATTTCAATATTTCACTTAAAAAAATTATAAGAAAATATCTGAAAGGAGCTGATCAAAGCTTGAAACGCGTCATAATAAAAATATTTTAAAGTAGAAAATGATAAAAGTCTAAAAAAAAAATACAATTGTTGATGGCTACATTCTTTTAAATATATATATATATATATATATATATATATATATATATATATATATATATATATAAAGGTATACAGTAACTGTTATGAAGTATAATAGCTCCAAGGATATACACTAATAGAAAACTTAACGATGTTATATATTTAAATATCTAAGTATATTTAAATATATAAAATGTGTTACTTGTTTCGAACGTGTTTATTTAGCAGAAACATCGAAATCTATTTGTCACTTCATGGTGTAAGTTTTAAAGAAGGAAATAATTGCAATTCTCCATTTCTAAGCAAGTATCTCAGATGTAACCAACGATAAAAAATATCTTCACAATCTAGGTGTCAGCTGTAAGGAATTATACGCCTCATTTTTTGCAGCTGAACAAAAAATGGAGTTCGTTTCGAAATAAAATTAAAGAATGAACTTGGAAACAAACAAAAAATAAAAATACGTACTTCTCTGCATTTTCTAACTTTCTCTGTTCCGTATGGGGCGCAGAAATACTTACGAGGGAACACAGGCGTAAAATAACATTCACAGGTAGTTGCATTCATTTTTGTATATCTGCTGTGTTTGATATACTTATATAAAAAAAGTTTATTTTCTGTAACAGTTATAGATGGGTGGTTGTCAGAAGGAGATGATTTTTTTTAGACACTTTGTCTAGTGAAATATACGAGGTGCCTTCAATAAGTTCCGGGCTTTTTATACAGGCATTTAAAATTGTCGAGAAAAATTTTATTGCTGTACATCTTATGATATGGTTGACCATTCAGGTTTGAATGAACAGCTACAACAGGAATCGGAATACACCCTACTTTGGAAGAATGATATGCAATAAAATACTGGTGTTATCCTGGGAAAATGCTGCATAAATGTATGGAATGCTTTAGACTACATGTAGACTATCTTACTTGAATCGAGCATCAGTTTTTGAGTGGCATAATAGATCTAAGGAGGCAGCGAGTCTGTGAGGGATGCTGAGCGGTGTGGAAGGAGTAAATCAGTCAGAACACCTGAGTTGATTGGCCAAATAAAGAATTTTATGAATATGGACCGTCGTGCGTCTACAGAGATAATAAGTGCACAGTTATATGTCAGTGTGGGGGCACACAATTATTTACGAGAAATAAAAGATACGGAAGATTTGCACGAAGTTTGTCCCAAGGGTGCTGAGGAAGGATCACAGACTATTTGCTCAAAATGGGTATCAAAATAATTTCTTGCCCTCTTTATAGTTCAGACCTTGCTTCCTGTAATTTTTGGTTATTCTCTAAGTTCGAGGAAACCCTTAGAGACTGTCGTTATAAGACAATTAAGGAAATGAAAGAGGTTGTGACGTCATACCAGAGGACTTCGATGGGGCCTTTCAGAAATTATTGAAATGGTAGAACGGTTAACTACTTCTGGTCTACCTGGTTCATTGCTCGTAGGCTGACAGGAACCTTGCTTCCCCCAATCTCAGTTTTTTTTCCTTTAATTTTTAATAAAATTCTCCAACACAACGTCCCTTTGTTTGACAGTCTAAATGTCTCACAATTAATCTCAGGCAAATCATTACTTCATCTTTAATTTATTCTTATGAGAGCTTCTATTCGTTACAAAATCAGAACGGTATCGATACCGCCGGTTTCTATTTCTCTAAGGATCGGTATACTTCTCTCAATCCCTGTGTGGTTTCTCTTTTCACAACCATTCTTCAAGTTATCTCAGCATGAGCGTTTCTGTCTCTCTCTCTCTCTCTCTCTCTCTCTCTCTCTTTCTCTCTCTCTCTCTCACACACACACACACACACACTTATTGACCATTCTATCTCGTGGTGCCTTATTCTCAAGAGTTTTCCCGTTCACCAGTGGGTCACAGTGTCTGTCATGCACTGCGGACCGGGCGGAGAGATCACATATCCATGATATTCGTATTCTCAAATGCCTTTTTTCCATAGCATCCCACGCAGACACAGCCAGTGTCTCGTTAAATATACCGTCAAACTCCATGTATTACAGACCGTGCATTCAGCACTTTTTCATACACGCTCCGCGGGGTTTGCATCACATTTGGGACAATTCTCTTCGGCTTCCTCGCCGCATTTTCTCAACAGAGGTTTTAAAAACAACCTTTCATGTTAACAGGTATAACGACAATGAGATAAAAAAAAAAAAAACAATTATTCTTTGTTTTTTTTCTTCTCTTGTCAAAATCCCATAGAAATTTCTGCCCTGTCCCAATCAGGCATCTTCTGCCCTCTCTTTCTCTATACCGTCCAACAAACACCCCTCTCACCGCAATATGTATCTCGCTGCATGCATTCATGACACCAATTAGTGTCATATATATATATATATATATATATATATATATATATATATATATATATACAGATATATATATATAAATCTATAATATAAAGCAGAATGTCTGTGTTTGTGTGTGTGTCTAGTCACGAATAGGCTCCTATATGGTTGACTATTTAAAAAAACTGACTACATATTATGATAGAAGATGCATCGAGACACAGGAATGGATATGTTTGATCTGGCAGAACGGTGGTTCATTAAAATTGTGGGGTCTGCGTTCGCGCTTGGTCCACAAAGTATGGAAATAAAAAATTTAAAAATTAAAAAAAACGTTTACAAGTGTTTTTGATATAGATGTACATAAGAATACTTTGATAAGTATGTTTTAACTTCAATAGGGATGTATATAAAATTGTGGGGTCTGCGTTCGCGCCTGGCCTCCATAGAATGGAAATAGGCACAAACTTTAATAAAGACTTTTCATATCTTTCTGCGTAAGTATACTTTGATAATTATGTTTCAGTTTGAAGAAATATGGTATAATAAAATTATGGGGTGTTCGTTTGCGCCTGACCTTCATAGAATGGAAATATGTCACAAATTTTAACAAGGTTTTTTAATATAGATCTACCGAATATTGTAATAAGTGTTTCAGTGTGAACAGGTATGGTATAATAAATTATGGGGTTTATCTATTTTATTTTTACTTTCATCATATTTTGCTTTGGTTTTGATACCCCCAAATTCAAAGCTATCTCTTTACCAGCCTTCCTTTTCATAACCTATCATACTTTCATAAATCAGAGTCCATTTTCTGTAGGCTTTTTTTGAACCCTATAAACGACGAGTACTTTTGCTAGTATATATATATATATATATATATATGAGAGAGGAAGAGACTTCGAGGTACATGTGTTTTTCAGTATATTCCTTAAAAGACCCCCTTCTCTCTCCACTAAAACAAAATCTCTTTGTAAAAATATAATCCATTCGCTTTTTTTCAGTATGTTTAATACAACCCAAAGTTTATAAACTTTGAATAAATTCGGATCTTACACATGCATAGACATATGTAGCGTATATATATATATATATATATATATATATATATATATATATATATATATGTATGTATACATACATACATATATATATAAGTACTTCATTTACTCACATAAATTAATATACGAAAGTATAAATTTATGCGTAAACTTTAAGTATTTACTTCAACAGTGCTCAATACGTAGGTAGAGCTAGTTAGTACGTTATAAAATATATATGGCGATTAAGCTACACTGAATATTCTGCGTTTCATCCACTCTATGATTCTTCGGGCTTATGAAACGCGGAATATTCAGTGTAGCTTAATCACCATTTATATTTTATAACCTACTATTTATATATATATATATATATATATATATATATATATATATATATATATATATATATATATATATATATATATATATATATATATATATATAGTCTTGGAAGAATTATAAAAATATTTTTTTCTTTCTATAGTTTTAAAGGTTTTTAACCTTTAAAACTATAGAAAGAAAAAAATTATTTTTATCATTCGTTAGAAAAATTTAGTCAGTAAGTCATTCAATCACCTGCAATATATATATATATATATATATATATATATATATATATATATATATATATATATATATTCTGTTCATTCTCTTTTTAGGTTTTTATTTTACTATATTTGTAAAAAAAAATTAAAATAACACCGTTTAAGCTGGTAGAATTTTGGCTCCGAGAGTGTTTCACCTGAATATGCGTTGTCTTATTCAACGCCGGACCAGCTGTGATTCAAAGTTACTTAACCATTGCTATAAGACAATTGCAACCATAAGAAGATAGCAAGTTTTTAAGCTGCCGTTTTTCTTCCTATTTTTTTAGAATTTTGATGTTTATAAAATAACAAAGGAAATATGAAAAAATCTCTACATTCTAAGGCGATTTCATGTAAAAACTCTAAACACATGAAGAAAAGAAAAATATGAACCAACTTTAAAAAAATAACATTATTTTAGAATATAAATAGAGGGATTAGTTTCATATATAAATTCAATGAAAAATAGTCACCTTTTTCTGTGGAAGATTATTCAACTTTTTGAAATTTAAACATATATTCGAGTAGTAAAGTCGTATAATACCACATGTTAGCCAAGAAATTGATGCCCAAAAAAATAAAATATGCATCAAATGTATCCTTCGTAGCCTCATTATCATAAGAAAATGGTAATTGCTCTAAAACACTAGATTATCCGAGAAGAAGAGGATTATTTTGCATTTAATTCATACGCGAAACGAATGCTCACGTATATTTGATAAATATCGCGCCAGACAAGACATAAAACCATTAGATGTATAAGGTTGAAATATTCTTATAAATCAGTTACAATGCCAATGATGTATGTAAGATGGATATGTTCTAACTCAGTAAATAATAGTTCTTCCTCCTTTGTCAGAAACAAAGTTTAGGAAATGTGAGGACTAAAGGACAAAAAAAGAGAAGCGAGAAAAAAGGTTTTGGAATGTGAGCCCAAATTCCAGTTTTTATTTATTTTTGTTTATTTACATTTATTTATTTTTGTTTATTTACATTTATTTATTTTTGTTTATTTACATTTATTTATTTTTGTTTATTTACATTTATTTATTTTTGTTTATTTACATTTATTTATTTTTGTTTATTTACATTTATTTATTTTTGTTTATTTACATTTATTTATTTACAGTTTCGCTTTTATTTTACAATGACATTCTTTTTATGTCTTTTTGAGAATATCACTTAAAAACGGTTTTAAAGTTTAATATTTCTTTATCAATCGAGTTTATCTACAATACGTTCGCAACCGAAACTCATTCCCAAATTTCCCGATGCGGACTGAAGCCACAATTGATGATGTAAAAATCACCCCGTCTTATGTCCGCGATATCATAAAAAAAACTTTGAAACTCCAAGGTATGTGAGCTTGATCAAATCCCTGCTATACTAATTAAGAAATGCGTAGCTGAGCAAGCCCCATACTTTCCAAGCTCTACAGTAAATTCCTTGCTGAATCTTGCTTCCCTAATAGCTGGAAGATGGCCTCTGTGGTACCAATGTACAAGAATTCTGGTGAAAGGACTAACCCTCTCAGTTATCACCCTATCATCTTCCTCCTCTTCGCTAAAGTCTTTGAGACGTTAATTAATCAAGCACTAGTCAACCACCTCCCAAAAGCAAATCTTCTCTCTGGCAAACTGTATGCATTCAGGCAATATCATTCTACTGCAGATATTTTAATAGTCATCTCTGAACGTATATACCATGTACTGGATAAGGCTGGCGAAACCACGGCTCTAGCACTTCATATATCTCACGCCTTTGACAAAGTCTGACACGAACGGTTGCTCATGAAAATTAAATCGTACGGTATAACTGGACGTATACAAAATATAATTATATCCTTCTTAGACAATAGAACCATCCAGATTGTCATTGATGGACGTACATTCAAGCAGCATAACATTAGTGCGGGAATGCCTCGGGAGTCGATCTTTGAACCACTATTATTTCTGATATTCATAAACAACCTCTCTGATAATATAGTTTCCGAGATGGATGCTTTTATAACATTCATGAGGGAAGAACACATGTTCATAAATCTGAAACAATAGAAGAATCGTTAAAAAAAATGACCTCGAAACAATAGTGGAATAGAGCCGCAAATTACATTAAGTTACATTTAATGCTAGTAAGACAAAGCTGCTCTCTTTTAACAATTACAAGAAGCCTCTCCAACCCTCTATATACAGGACAAATAACACCCTATTTAAAAATTCTTCCGTCAAACTTCTCGGCCCAACATTCCGGGACAATACGAACTGGAACAAATACAATGAGGACATTGAGAGGGATGTTGTAAAGAAGGTGGCTGCCCTATATCCAGCTAGAAAACTTCTCACACATAATAGTAGCCTGAACCTCTAAAAGGCCACTATTCGCCCATGCATGAAGTATTTTAGTCATATCTGGGCTGGCGTATTTACCACTAGCCTCTCCGTCTTGAATAGGGTCCAAAAAAGAGTTTCCAATCTAATAGACCCACTTTGTCAACTAAGCTCTAGCCCCTGTCCCATCGCCGCCACGTTGCATCCCAATGCCTGTTTTACAAATATTTTCATGAAATATCTTCGACAAATCGACTTAGCAAAAGAATCTCGCCCTTCAGTGTTGAGGTCCCTAAATGCCAGAAATCTTTCTATTTTGATAGTTTCTTCTATTGGACATCTAGACTTTGGAATTCCCTTCCTTCTACCTGCTTTCCTGGCTCTAATGATATGCATCAGTTTAAATGTAATGCAAACAAACATCTGGTTAATCTTTCCTGGACATGGTTCAAAATAGTATCTCCTTATGCGCAAGTGCCGATATGCTTTGCAAGAAGTAAACATGAATCAAAAAGAGAGAAAGAGTATTTTAACATCGAAATTTTCCGATTTTCGATCTTCATCGGATGAATTTCTCTACAAATGCATCTAAATTACATTTGTGTGAAATCTGAAACAGATGGGCTCAGCCGTTTCGGAACTTATGAGGAAAGAACTCACACACACAAATAGCCTTTTAGTATATATATATTATTTCTTCCTAAGTAAATCATTTATTTTTCTGAAGAGCATATGCTATTAAAAAAAGCCGGTATTGACATGATAATAACCGTTTGTTTCTACATGACGGAACGCATCTGTAATATATATACTGAAATTTTAACATAACGGAAAACCGCAGAGGTCAATTTTTAAATTTTTTTAAACAATTTTTGCCCCTTAAAATTTAATATTTAGGACTCAAATCAAATTAAAAAGTTTGATCCATGTCCAAGGAACCTACATCTAAAATTTCAAGTGTTTAGACCCAAAATTGGAGTTTGCTAGATTTTCAAAAGTCCAATCATTGAACTTTGACACCTTTACAGCTAAATTTCTGGTCGAAAACGGACTAAAAAAGAGTTCCCCGTATCACAATACCCTTTATGTCAAGTCTCGAGTCTGTAAACTGAAAATTGAGTAGTTTGGTAGAGAAACTTACACACACAGACATACGCAAACAGACAGACAATTTACCTTTTTTTTTATATGTGTAAATAAATATATATTTTGGGGGGGGGGAGAAACAAGGATTTTAGATTCCAAAAATAAGAGCATATTATTTATATTTTTATTTATAGAAAATAATATCAAGCTCCCTTCCTCATATATATATATATATATATATATATATATATATATATATATATATATATATATATATATAAGTAGATAGATAGAGAGAGATAGACACACACGGATATATATATATATTACCGTTTTATCTGCTTAGTTACACATGTTTCGGTTACCGAATCGTATCAACGATCCAGTGACTCCATCAGAAATAACAGAAATGGCTATTATGATTAGAGAAACAATATTAGAGGTAGCACAAAAGAAGCAGGGGAAAGAATTTCAATTCTAATTCGACAACAGTCAAGTTTTAAGATTTAATAGATATTGGAAGGTGGTAAAAGACGAGGAGGGGTTTAAGATATTCAACCAGACACGGATTGGAATAGAAGGAGGGAGAGATAGATAGGGGGAGAGAGAGAGAAGGTGGAAAAGAAGGGAGTAAGATGGGTAAAACTTTGAAGGCGGATGTAAGGGGACAGAAAAAGAGGGTCTTAAAGGAGAAGTAGAAAGACAAGCAATTAAGGATGTGGCGCTAACCTGGGGAATGTCGCGGTTAGTTGTTGGACGCATGTCACATGGAGTTTGACACGTTAAGGATATATGCGGTTTAGGAAGGGGCCGTTGTTTGCAACAACTAAGATGCGTCCTCCCAAAGCAAAGTTAGTTACATCCAACTTAACGTTTTTCTAATTATAATAACCATTTCTGTAAAGTCTGATGAAGTTAGTGGATCGTTGATACGAGTCAGTAACGGAAACATGTGTAATTAAACAGATAAAACGGTAATAAAAATATATATGTTTGCTCTTTAATAGTATTGACCATTTTCCCATTTTCTTCAGGTTTTTCGTAATTACCATTTTGATATATATATATATATATATATATATATATATATATATATATATAACGTTGCTTTATTTTAATGACCTCCTCCTTTTTTCCTTAGACATAACGGAACGCAGCGTAATTTTATGTTAAATGCACATATTTCCATCCCCCTTTTTTTTTTTAAATCTCTCGATACAACATTGAGAAAGGGCGAAACCGGTCAGCTGACTCCTCACTTTATTTTTCTTTTCCCTTCTTCGCCACTTTTTCTTTAATTTAAAACGTATTTTACTTTTAATCGTGAATTATAAAAGTTTTCCCTTCATGACTGCCATATATATATATATATATATATATATATATATATATATATATATATATATATATATACATATATATATATATTGTCGAACTAGACATGGAAACAATTGTAACGTAAAATGAAATACACTTTTTCTTGCCATCAACACCTTGTCTTGAAGTCTTGATTTTGTACACACAGTATATATATATATATGTATGTATATATATATATATATATATATATATATATGTATGTATATTATTTTAAAAATATAATTATCCACTGACACGTGTTTCGTCGTCTTCGACTCATCAGTGTCAGTGGATAATTATATTTTAAAAATAATATATATACGCCGCTCCCCATTTAGGGAGTACCAAATTGGTCAAAGGTAAAATTATTCCCAACTCGCATTTAGGTAAAAAGGCACTTTCGTATAAATAATTGAATTTGTTCAGTGAGTATCGCTAACAAAAAGCAAATAAAAACATCTATATATATAAATATATATATATATATAGTCATCCACATACAGTACTGTTTCGCTGTTTCACAGCTCATCAGTGCGGCTAGACAGGCAACTACCTCAAGCCAGGATTGAAACCCGACCGTCTGTGAGAGATTTTTTTATATGTTTTTTGTTAGCGATACTCTTTGAACGAATTCAATTATTTATACGAAAGGAAGATCGAAGGATCGGTCGAAAATTATGTGCTTTTGAAGGAAACATTCTTGTTTTTTTTTTCAAAAGACTTTTTGTATTCCTACACATCAACACACAGGAAAAAATACAGAAAAGATATAAACATTTATACATTTTTCGCATTAATTTTTTATTCATACATATTAATATATATATATATATATATATATATATATATATATATATATATATATATATATATATATATATATATATATATATATATGGAGAGAGAGAGATAAATAAATACTCGTTTCAATACGTGTAATCGTTTGCTCCACTAAAATGTAATTTATAATGCTCGCATGCGTTTGTTTCGATCAGTTTTCGAAGCCGATGAATTTGATCTAAAGGAAAGTGTCATTTATAAACACGAAGATATTTTCATATTACAATCGACAAGGAAAAGACTCGTTTAAATATTTAGCAGCAATCTGTAAGAACGTGTCAATATTCTAATCGCCCTGTTAATTAATTGCAAATGAAAACACCTGCTCTTGTTATCAATTATGTGATTATCATCCTCGTCGAAAAAAAAAACTGAAACTGGCAAATAATTACATATCAATGACATTGTCATTAAATAATTATCTTAGAAAGCAATTCCTATTGAGTTAAGCTTTATCACGCCTCATTACCGTAATTTATTATTAAAATCATTTTTTTTTTGTTGTTTTATTTTGTCTTTCATGGTCATTTGTACTGATGCATTGTTTATAATTATTATGATCAATTAGTCTGCAAGGCTTTTACGCTTCTGATTTTCGAAAATAATGGCTTTCGTTTTAAATTTTTTTGCTTTTCGATTTCTACATTATCAGAAACATCAGAAGCTGCCAGATTAAGTAGATTTTGCTTTGTCTCAACATTATGCAGCAAACGTGAAACACATTGAACAATTTACTAAGAATATAGTTAGAGTATATCTACAACTATCATAATTATTTTCGTACATAAATAATTTAAACAGGTTTCCACCACTATAATCAGATTTCTTTTACGCTGAAGGATAGCCAGTTTTATTTACATTGATTTAGATTTTGCTATCATGATGGGCAGAATTGGTTCATCGACTTTATATCGAAGTTATACATCACGTATAAAAAAATTATTAATTATGTTAAAAAGTAAAATACGTAAAAAACGTTTTTAAAATAAAGGGATAATAAGATAAAAGAAACATAAAGGGGGGGTAATAAGACCGGTTTCGCCTTCTCCAACGTTGTATCAAGGGATTTTAGAAAGGACAAATCGAAAAAATGTACTTTATTAAAATAAAGTTACATTGCATTTTGTTCATTCGTAAAAAAAGAATAGGGAAGCGATTAAAATAAAGATGTTATGATATATTTGAAGATCCTAGAGGTTAATCAATTAAGCTCAAATTTAAGAGAATTCCCTCTGTTTTAAGAGAGAAGGCCTCCACAACCGAACGTGAATAGTCTCCAAGATCTTTAATTGCAATGTGGAGAGAGCACAACTCAGAATTGAAAAAGAGTTAATGCTGGTCCGATGCAGTCAAACATATATCTACTATATGTATGTATATATAGAAATATATATATATATATTTCTATATATACATATATATAGGAGATATATGTTTGAGTGCATCGAACTTAAGCATTAACATGTATATAATATATTTATATATATATATATATATATATATATATATGTATATATATATTAACATGTATATAATATATATATATATATTACGATAGAACAATTGGAGCATGAAAAATGATATGATTAAGCTTAAACATGAAAAAGACATGATATTCAAGTAAAAAATATATTAAATTTATAACTTAAAATATTGCGGCATTATGAATTGATTATATAATGTTAAATTGAAATTTTAAAATATTCTTAATGTTGCAATATTTTAAGTTATAAATTTATTATATTTTTTACTAGAATATCTTGTCCTTTTCTTTTCCACTTTTAAGCTTAACCATATTACTTTTCATCCCCGCATTTTTCTATTATAATCCATGATTTTTCAAGGCTTTCAGTAACTGCACTTGTTCTTTGTTTAATTTTACTCTTTTTTTTTTGCCCCATAAACATAACATACACATATGAAATACAATGTACGGCACTCGTCTGCTTTCAATACAATCCCCATAATTATCTCCTTATCATTCTGTCATTCTCTCTCTTTTCACGAAGCGACGTGTTTACTATAGAAACCAGTCGTAAAAAACGTTGCTTGCCTCCTTACGTTTATTTACGATTTTGAACACCAGTAAATTCATCATAACTTTTGTTTTACGTAAAGAAAATTGAAATGTTTTTTCACAATATAGTTGAGAATGTGATCTATAAACTGTAATAATTTTTTGAAATTTGGTCGAAAAATGAGTGAGCGGTGAAGCTTTAAAGCAGTTCTAAACGAAGAAAACTGCCACTAAACCATATGTTCAAACAGTACCGTGTTTGAATTGTATGTATATATATTTATAAATATATATATATGTGTGTGTGTGTGTATTTATATATATGTGTATATATATGCATATATATATATATATATGTATATATATATGTATATATATATATATACTAAGTGCCTTCAATAAGTTTCCAGACGTTTTTCGTATGTGCACTCTTATTGATAGTACACTCATGAAACTCTATTCCCCCTTCGAAGTAATCTCCTCCAGCTGCAATGCACTTCTTGCGCCATTCCAACAACTTCTGTAAGGCCCTATGGAAGTCCTCTTTCATCTCTTAATTGTTTCATAACGACAGCCATTAAGGTTTTCCTTGAGTCACAAGGAGCAAGGTCTGGACTATACGGAAAGGTGGGGAACTGTCTTGATGTCCATCTTGATCAAAATAATCTGTGACGATGGTCCAAGTTGTGAACTTTTCGCATTTGCAGTTCCTCGCGAATAATTGTATGTACAGTTCCCACACTGACATCAAACTGTGCAATTATTGTCTCTATAGCCACACGATGGTCCTTATCAAAGAATTGTTTTTATTTAGCCAATCTACTATAATGTTTTGACCTCCTCTCACACATCTCATCATCCCTCACAAACACTCTTCCTGCCTTTAATCTCTTATGTCACTCAAAAAACTGATATTCGATTCATGCAACGTGGTCTAAAAAAAGCAGTCTGAAGCATTCCATACGTTTCTGTGGAATTTGTTCAAAGTTTTAACCAACATTTTATTGCATCTCGTTCTTCTAAAGCAGTTGCTTTCAAACATTTTGCCACCAACCCCTTCTCCATCAGATAAAAATGTCAGCGACCCTCTCTTCTAACAAAAGTTTGAACGGCGCTAATGTTAAATGTTATAAAAATTGGTTGATTCTTTAATTACAAACAATTTGAAATTAACAAACGTAAAATCGTTAACATCTATTTTTCAATCACAAATATCTTGAACTAATCGTGAAATAAATTGTAAAACTGAACGAGTAGTCGTTAACAACTAACCTGCTTAATGGAATGGGTAGGCTTAACGCATTGCAATCAAACTGTCAGCATCAGGATGAAGTTTTGTCAAGAGCAGCTTCAGATCACCACGCTCTGTTTAAGTGAGTTTATTTATTTGCTTGGTGAGGATCCCAGACACAGTGCTGAATCCCTCTTAACATGGTAGGGAGTCGGAAAACCAATGACAAACAACTTAATTGGGATTGCTGTTTGCATCCAAAAAGCTTGGTAAGAATTTTTTTTTTAACTTACAAACATACAAGTTTCACGTCTGAACGCGTATATATATATATATATATATATATATATATATATATACATGAAGAAGATGTTACATTTTGTATTTAATATTTTTATTGTTATTTTTGATATCTTTCTTTTTAGGTTTTTCTTTTTCATTTTGTGATTAAGAGCGGAGGTCCGCTTGAAATAAAAAAAAATAACAACAAAAATATTAAATACAAAAAGTAACATCATTTTCATGCTTCAATAAACCCTCATAATCTTCAAATCACCACACACACACACACATATATATATATATATATATATATATATATATATATTTACTATAATAATTATTAAATACCTACACACACTAGTGTTTCATCCTTTCGGGAATCATCAATGTATGGTGTCACGATTAACATTCGAACCTGGCGACAGAAGTCACTCCTGGCTTCATTAGCAAGAATCTAATCCATTCGGCTACCGTTAACCGCGAGAAATGCTGTTGAATTTTAAACATTTATTTTTTAAATGCTTTTTAATGTCTGTCAGAGTGATTTAATTATTATATGATGATCTGCGCATAAGGCTAAATTGACTGACTTTTAATTCAACTGAAAGTGTTCAACAATAAGAAACGGGTTTCTTAAAGGGGCTGACATAATTATTTACTATATCGAGGCCAATTTGATTGAATACGACAGTTTCTTTTCTTTACTTTTCTGATGATTTCCTTGATCTGTCCAGCATCACTTTTAGTTTCAGTTTGTAAATTGTGTATGATGAATGAATTTTGTCAGCCATTTTTCTCTAGCGCTTTCAATCAGTGATCGTCATCAGGAGTAATTTTATTAAAGAAGCCTATAAATGGGGTGCAAGTTCGACCTCAAATTATACCAGAATTCGACGGTATTTGACTGGGTAGAGAAGGTGGAACTACATTGCCTGCTGTCTAGTGTGAAAAGCATTGAACACGTGGTTCCTCTACGTCTGTCCGGCGGGACTTTCGCGGTATTCCAACAGCTTAGTCCTGAGGAAAAAGGATTATGAAAGAATCAAGGCAGCATTATACAAGGCGTTCACTATCGACCCCGCCACTACTTGGGAGCAATTTGGGGCAAAAATCTTACATCCCGGCGAAACTGTCGACCTTTATTTGGCCGAGCTGACGAAGTTGACGGTGTTGTTTGGTGGGCTGCTTGAGCAGGTCTTGCCATGCACATTTTTGCCAGGCCTCCAAACCGGAGCAAAGCAACTCCTGCGGTCTAGCTCAAGCATAGCTTCATTGTCCCTTAATGACCTGGTAGACCGGACCAGGACCGTGATGAAGAATACTTATGAGATTAGAGAACCGGTAGTCACTGCTGCACAGCCCACATCAAGTGAAGATAGACCGTCCAAGGGCCCGGCCTGCGTGGTGAAGTCGTGTGTTATAGGTGAAATAGTCAGGGCCACATTGCGTGGAACTGCCGGCGGCGACTGACAGCTATTCGCTGCTACCGATGTAATGAGACTGGTCATATGGCCTGGGATTGTTCGGGGTCAGGGACAAGTGCCATCGTCGAACTCTTCCCCAAACAGAAATTAGACGAGGCGCTTCCGACCATTCTGGTCTATATCAATGAGACATTGTGCTCAGCACTCCTCGACTCGGGGTGCTCTCGCACCATAGTGAGCGCGGACCTCTGCCGCACTTGGAAGAAGAAGACTACTAGAGTAACCACCCTCAGTGGAGCGATGCGGACACGTTGCGGAGTGGGCGCTGTGAACATTTGCACTAGAACTGGAAATTCGGCTAACGTCAAAGCGCTGGTAGTACTCGAGAAACCGCTGAGCTTTGACTTGCTACTAGGCTATGACGCCATCAGAGCCCTAGGTTATGCTCACATAACGCAGATGGGGGCGGTACAGTTTCAGGAGAAGGTTCCAGTGTGTGCTGCTTTGAAGATTGATCAGCCAGACTTTATTGTTGGATTTGACCAGCAGAAGGCTTGGACAGCCGCGTGGAAGTGGCCGGAAAACCAAGAACCAGCCAAACTGCGAAATGAGATAACAGAGTACCAAGTGCCCGACCAAATGAGGCCTGCATGCGAAGAGGAATTTTGTGATTGGATCAAAGATGGCTGGTTAATCCTCTACTCCTATCAGAAACTTGAACCGCCCAATTTTGCTGATGGCGGTCGATCAGCACAACAAAGCAAAGATGAGGCCAGTGATGGACTACCGTGAACTGAACGCGTATGTTGATGCGTTCACGGCAAATGCTGACGTTTGTGCCAGCAAGTTACGAGAGTGGCGCCAGCAGGGTTCCAATGTGTCCCTGCTGGATCTAAGAAAAGTATACCTGCAGGTCCGAATCAGTGTAACAATGTGGCCATTTCAGACGGTGGTTTTTGCTGGCAAGAGGTACTGCCTTACCAGACTAGGCTTCGGCTGAACGTGGCAACCCAAATAATGAAGACCATTATTAACGCTGAACATTGGTGTACCTTGATGTCATATATGTGAACGAAGACATTGTGTCATCATCACATGTAACATCTAAACTGGTTGAGTTTGGTTTGACGTGCAAGGACCCAGAACGTTACGAGAATAGCCTCCGTGTCTTGGGCCTGAACGTTCGACAGGAGCGAGGGACTTTGAAATGGATGCGCGAAACTGCAGTTCCTGAAGTTCCTAATGTCTTCACGAGGCGATCAGTATTCTTCCTGTGTACCAGTGTGTGGATGGACTCGTGTGGCAACAGGCACAAGAAAAGGAGGGAAAGCACAGTCACCAAAGGCTGGGATGATGAAACAGCCGACGATCTGGGGGGTTACAAGGGGATCACCACTTATCAAGGCCCGGAAGCCACTCAGGGATAAGGGTTATTGCATGTACAATACGTTAGTGTGGGGATTTAATAAAGGTGTCTATTTAAGGGGGCGGTTCATCAGGAATTTGTTTACGTTGGACTTGAAGACATCCAGGTTGTAGTCAGGTGGGAAGCAGGCAGACAGAACAGAGTTCCACAGGCGTGCAGTTCTAAGAAAGAAGCTTTGTTCATGGAATCTACGTTTTGATTTAGGCACAGATAAAGAGTGGGGAAAATTTTTTACAGTGGTTTCAGCTAGACGGGTGTTTTTCGTAAAGATTAGCGAGGGGAAACTACAGATTGGAGCTCAGACGATCACCTGCCATGGAAATAACGATAAAACAAAGATAGGCTCGCAACGTCTCTTCTGTGGGAGAGAGGTTGCAGGGAAGAGAAAAGGGCATCCCCCACTAAGCCACGAAGTCTATTTTGTACTCTGTCAGATATGCCAGCAGTATTCTAGCCTTGGGCGTACTTGGCTTTTATATAGAGAGAATTCAATCAGTCGTGATATATCTTCTGGAGCGGTAGAAGGATCCCACCATCTTTCCAGCGACCTTGGCAACAGACTTGATGTACGTGTTCCATTTCAGATCAGGGGTGAAGGTCAAGCTCAGAAACTTGTCAAAACATGGGGCTTCTCCTAGACGAGAGCCATCCATTTCAATTGATGCCAGATGGGGATGAGAGCGTTAATGATGTAAAGATAGGAGTTTGGTTTTAGATCTATTAAAGGTAACCAGCCACGTCTTTCCTCACTGAACCACACGTTCGAGATCAGAGGAGAGAGAATCAGAGAGAACTTTGTCATTTACAGCCGTTGATGTGTTGCCGTAGATGGTCGTGTCATCAGCATAGATGTCAACGAATGATTTAAGTATGTGTTTAGGGAGATCATTGATGTAGATCAGGAAAAGAGTTGGGCCTAGGATGAACCCCTGAGGGACTCCAGCATTAATACTGCAGGCTTCTGATTTTTGTCCATCTACCACTAATCTTATGAGCCTATTGGAGAGAAATGATTTAATGATTGAGAAAACATTTCCCGTTATACCGTAGCTGGAAATCTTGTGAAGTAGACCCTTATGCCATACCTTGTCGAAGGCCTTTGATATGTCAAGAGCAATTGCCCTAGAAAGGAAGCCTTTGTCAAAAGATTCACTAATCCTATGAGATATAACCGTTAGCACATCTGCGGTAGATCTTGCAGAGCGGAAACCATATTGTGTGTCACTAAGAAGGTTATTTCTGCTGAGGTGGTTGATTATTTCTCTATTTAATATGGATTCCAGCAACTTAGTCATGACACACAGGAGACTTATTGTTCTGTACTGAGAAGGAGATGACTTATCACCTGAATTCTTAAATACAGGGCATACTGATGAGGTTTTCCAGGGTGTTGGAAAGCACTTCTCCTTAAGGCAACGCTTAAACAATTTCGTAAGTATGAGAGCAAGTTCTGATTGAAGCTTTTTTAACACTATAATTGGGATGCCGTCAGGGCCAGTTGCTTTACTGGAATCAAGGTTCTTGATTAGCTTGGCGACCTCATTCACAGATATTTGTATGTTACCTAGCGTGTTCTGTGTTATAGGAGGAAATATGGGGAATGGATGGCCTTCGTCGCATAGGGTAGAATTAGCTGCAAAGTCCTTTGCAAATAGTTTGGCCTTGTCTGATGCTGACGAGATGACCTCAGGTCCATTGATAATGGTTGGGATAGAACGCACACTTCTGTTCAGGATCCTATTTGTTATTTGCCAGAACTGGTGGGAACCAAGCCGCTGATCAGCTATTTGGATTTAACAGACTGGGCATATAGCTCCCTTGCATTTTTATTACTCTTTTACAGTGGTTGCTGACAGTCCTGAAAGCAGCTTTAGTCTCGGTGCATCTATTACGTTGGTAGCTATGGAAAAAGTGATTTCTGTGCGCGATGGCAGCAGCACATTCTGGGGAGAACAATGGCTGGCTGTTAGGTTTTTGTTGAAATTTTTTAGATGGTATGAATTGGTCTATGCCTACAATTAACCATTCGGTCAGATCTGATACTATAGAGGACACTTCCTTTTTAAACATGGAGTGCAGAGGTAAATCAGATATGAATGTACGGAAGCTATCCCAGTCAGCCATAGAGTATCGGTATACAGTACGGTGGAGGGGTACGTATGGGGTCTTATTACATTTCGTTTTTATCTTAACTGATACAACGGAGTGGTCGAAGGATCCTAGAGGAGAATGAACGGAACATGAACATAGCTCAGGGAAAGTTGAGAGAAAAAGGTCCAGGGGGCTTGCATATTGACTGGGTATATCGGGCACACGGATGGGTTCGCGAACAATCTGAGTGAGGTCATAAGCAATGGCAAAATCATGACAGAACCTCCCCTCATCGTCTGTCTTATTTGAATGGATCACCCATTCCACGTTATGGACGTTGAAGTCACCACAGATGTGGATGTTAGCCGAGGGATGTGCAGACAGGATGTGGTCTATTTTCTCAGATATGCTCTTAAAGATAGTAACTGCGCTGTTTGGGGCCGATAGAGGGCAAATATAAATGCAGTGATGTTAGCAAGTGCGACCCGGAAGCACATATAGGGTAAATTAGGATCTTTTCTAGAGATATCCCTGCCACACGGGAAGCCATCTTTAATGTAGGCACATATTCCATGCCCATGGCGATCTTGGGGGTCAGATTTAGCGGTTAAGTTAGAGTATCCGTTAATTATGAACTCATCTAGGGAAGTGGTCGGCCCTATTCCAGTTTCGCTTAGAAATAATATGTTCGGTTTCGTCTCCTGTAATTGGGTTTCAACCTCTGGAAGATTGGAACGTAGACCCCTGATGTTGGAGAAAGAGACCTGGTAGTAGGGGTCTACGTTGGAAGATGGGGGTCTAGGTTTATTCTTAGTTTTTAGGACCAGGATAAATTATTAAATGTAAAAGTTGAATCAGCTTTAAACTGCAAACACTTTGGTAGCTACGCTTTAAAAAAATTATTAATATAAAATCTAATAGCTCCTCCCTCCATAGTAGTCACCATAAACTTATAACCCCCTCACTCCCAATATTTTAATTAATTAATTAATAAATAAACCAAATTCAAAGGAAATTGGATACAAACTGATCCCGATACACCACTAATTAATAACTATACTCATTATTATTAACGAACACACTCTTAATTAATAACGACACTCACCTAATCATGGGAGAAGACGCTTACATAAAGCAACTTCTCTAATTTTTAGGTAAGGACCATCCCCTAGCAACACATTTTGTCAACAATTATATTACGCACTTTACATATTTAATAATTATACATCCGAAAATGTTTAACTTTAATTTGAATGTTGATATGGAGCTACAGGAATTATTATCGAAAAACAGTGTTACATTAGGAAATTAACCACATAATTAACCCCGAATGATAACTTAACACTCCAACCAGGAACTAAATTAACTGAGCACTCCACAAAGATGAATAAATATATGCTATTTATGCACCCATTTACATGTCGATAGTCTAAAGATCCAACCCCTAGAACTAAACATATTAACCGATCAAATATATACATTATATATATTAAATCCGACGATATGAAATAAAATTGAGTATCCAAGTCCTTCCACCTCCATTTTATTTCATATATATATATATATATATATATATATATATATATATATATATATATATAATATAAATCGCAACCAAAAAATGTTGCAATTTTAAAATGAATTTAATATTTTATTTTTATTACTGTTTAAACTTTTTTGAATGTTATACTTCATTTTGTTAGTATTAATCTCGGGAGAAGCCTCCTTGATAAAATAAACTGTCAGCAAGCTTGGACGATGTGTTGTGCTTGGATGCACGTGTCTTAATAAGGAAATTTGTCTTAATAAGGACATTTGTCTTAAGAAAGAAATATCTTTGGAAGCGTCACATATGAATGAATATTTAAAACAAAAACGAGGCAATATTAAAATGAATAAAATATTATAATTTACTAGCTGGGAGGTCTCACACAGATCATCAACAATGACTACTTACTGACAACAATCGGTTATATTCTCTGGTGTCTATGTGACAACAAGTCTCCTCAGATCTCCAGTAATCATCTTTTTAATTACCTTTTCAAATGAAAATGCGTTATCACAACAACCGCTTGCCATTGATTACTTGTTCGCACCACCACCCCCGCATATGAATGGCAATAAACCTCCCTATGGTCACTGTCCACATTACACTCGTTAAGTAGACGGGTTTCTTATTCTTATTCTTTTTCTTATTATTATTATTATTATTATTATTATTATTATTATTATTATTTTTATTATTATTATTATTATTATTATTATTATTATTATTGTTGTTGTTGTTGTACGGCATAATTACGTTGACACACCGGTTCACGCTGGATCACCAAAGTTAATGAACGTTGAGCCTGGTCAGTACTAAAATGGGTGACCATTTTGGACTGTATGTGCTCTCCGCTTATCTCGGAATTGTCTCCAGTCGTCCTGAATCTCTCCTTACCACTGGACTCACACATTGCCGATTCGGTAAAGGTATGATTGGAGATTGCGCAACTTTTGCCTCACAGTTGCACGCGAAACTGTCCCTATAAAGGGTATCTTTTTTTCTGTCGAGACTGGACGGAGGCATCGAATGTTGTTGTTATAGTAAGAATTTATCAATGTATAAAGGGATTTTAATTGAGATCATGTGAATGTTGTAAGAGTTGTCTCCTTTTCGACGGCTTCAGATTCATGCTTATTTTTCAGTGACAAAATATTTGGAGTAAATTAGAGTTTGTTTTTCTCGTTACTATATAAAGTTGTGATTACGTGTATTCTCTCTCTCTCTCTCTCTCTCTCTCTCTCTCTCTCTCTTCGCCTCAGAGTGTAAATAAAAGCAGGCGTGTCTTCGTATCTGCGTGTTGAACGAAAACATAGTTACTTGCTAATTTCTTTTTGCTGATGTCGATTGCCTTCTACTGTTTGAATCCTATTTAAAACGAACAATGTATGTTTTATTTGATTCTTAACTTTCATAATTTACCATCACTTATTGTTATTATTATTATTAGTAGTAGTAGTAGTAGTAGTATTTCTGTTGTCACATTTTTGTGTATGGTTGTTGCTATTGCCAATTTCATGCTGATAGACGTGCTATAACAAATAGCTATAGGCTATCATTATCTTTTCTCAGGCCTCCAGTGCATTTGTCAGGCTTTTGGCAGTTCTCACTAAAGTAGTCTTCTAAGATTGCAATGGATCCCAATTTTCTTAATCCAAGTGCAAAATCCTTTCGTCACCCCCCCCCGGCTCTCACTACAACAGGCACAAATTCTATCTTCTTCAGCTTCCACAATTTTTATGTCCTTTTTTAAGTTTTGGTATTTTTCAACTTCTGATTTTTTTCATCCACGTTCACACAAGCTGACACTGCTATCTCAACGATTATTATTGCCCCGTAATTCTTTTTTATTTTAACAAAAATAAAACTGATCTCCTTGCTTCAATCAATTTTTTTACATGCATATATATACAACAATAATTTCACATTATCACTCTCCACCATCCCGTCTAGAACATGCTCATATAATTTCCCGCTGTATTCTATTTTCTTACATACCTCCAAATAGACAAACATTGTCATGACGCCTATTGTATTCTTTTGACGAGGGGTTGTACATTCTATTAGGAGACTTTCAACAATTTTATCAATGTCATAAATGACATAATGTACGGCACATATTAGGGCTTCTGTCCTAATCTTCAAACCACATTTTGACAGCCATCGCCATTTTATTTATTTGTACAGTGCCCTGTCAAAGCAAGACTTATTTGTTTAGTATTTTTATTTTACTATTCATCACGTATGGTTATAGTGAGGCGAGTCTCCAGTGGAGATAGAAAATGCCATATAAATCAGAGAGAGCAAGTAACACAAGAGTGGTAAATATTATGTTTATAACGAGTGTAAATAGAAGACTAGGTATAAAAAAATTATGTATACAAATCTTGTTTTCCAATTGTCTAAGCTAAGATTATTTTAAAACAAAAATCTTTATAATTATATATGTATACTAATGATACATTTCCTAAATGTACTTTGTTCGAACTTCTAGGCTTAAATTTCAAAGAGAACATCAGTTGGTACAACTACATCGAGGACAATGCCAAGGCTGTTAGAAAGTTACTTACGCCTGAGTACCTCTACAAGGCCAGCATTCATCATTGTATGGCGTATCGTGGCCACATTTTGCGCTTAGTGAGTATAAAAAAGAGAGTCCCCAAACTTATAGGTCCCGTACTGTCAGCTAGGCTTCATCCTCTGTCCCATCGACGAAATATTGCATTCCTTTGCCTGTTTTACAAGTATTTTAATGGAAGGTGCTCCGACGAACTACAAGCTCTTGTACCCCCTCGACGTAAATACACCCGACAAACCTGAAAAGCAGCAAAATTCCACCCCTTCACAGTAGAGATCCCAGATTTCAGAAAGCCTTCTACTCTAATAACTTCTTCCTTAGGACTGTTAGACTTTGAAATTCCCTTTCGGGTTTCTGCTTCCTAACTGTACTGACATGCAGAAGATCAAGGGTCATGTAAACAAATATCTTACTGCTCCACTCCCTACATAATATCCCTGCAAGTTGTCTAAGATAGTAGCTGCTTACACTAAAGTGCACTGTGCTTTACTTGGGGTAAAAATGCAAAACAAATGTATATAGGCATATAGGAAAGGATAAAATGATATAAATAAAAAATGTACACACTTTATTGTGCAAAAACAATGAATATATAGAGTTTCAAGTACAAAGTGGAACGATAAAATTGTAGCACTAGAAAAGACGACATGATTCCATTTCTGTTTGATGAAAACTGGTTTTCTGTTTTTGTTGCAGACTACTTACTAGTAGGCCAATTATAGAGTGATAGGAGTCTTTTATCATGTCTGAAAGTAACACAATGTTAAATGAGCGAGATCGGAGATGTGCTGCTGTACAACTCATACTTTCTACCGATCCAAGCTATGGCAACAGGACCATTGCAAACACCCTCAAAATGCAAATCTGGACGGTTAAACGCTTGATGGTACAGTTGAACGCATCGGACGACACACATTTATGTGTTTTGGTGTGATTTCAAAGAAAGGCCACATCATGTCCCATTATGACACCTCACACCTTCCAGATCAGCATGAAAGTCAACAGAAAAGTGTCTCTGGATGAAGAGTGTAGTGATCCCCTGGTGCTATAAGGTGGGTGTGGCAGAGCCTGTGTGTTACAGCAGGATTCAGCGCCAGCCCACAAGTCCAAAGAGACCCTGACTTGGCTTCAGAAGGAGTGCTACGACTTTCTCACCGGCCCCTCTCTTCCCACGATCTGAACCAGCTAGACTATTTCGTTTGGTCATATGTCGAGAACATCACCAACATTATCTCCCACAACACCAAGGCAAGCCTGATTGTAGACACCCACTGAGTATTCGCCTAGCTCCCGCGAGCGCTTGTAGAAAAGACATGCTTCCAGTTCCGGACCCGTAGCGAGGAGGTGATTGAGGCTGAAGGCTGCTACCAGCTCTACTACATAATCAAGCTACCTGGATTGATTTTTAAATAAATACTGTCGTGTTGTTTTCTTTAGGGCGACAAATTTATCGTCCCAGTGTTTATGTCTAGCAATTCCAAGTATTGAATTTCTACAGAAATTCTTGTTGAAAACTTTGGAAATTGTAATGTTTAAAAAAGCGATTTAATTTGTAGATTAAGAATAATATACATGAATCCAGACAAAGCAAAACTGGTTGATAATCCGGTTAAAGAATCCAAAGCTGTGAACAGATCCAGATTACAATCTCAATTAAATTTCTAATGGGGTCATTTAGTGAGACCTTTTTTGGTATTTAAGACAGATAGTGTCGACACTTTAAACATTGAGTACAAAAATTCAGAGTTTGAATCAAAACGTGATAAACGCCATTATGAGAATTGCAACGTTATCACTACAAAAAGTGTTGCATATAAATATTTGCATATATAATATACAAGCATATTTTTTATTTTCAATTAAAACAAGTTTTTGTTTGAACTTTAGATTTAATAGACTTTCATTGCATTTTGCATGCGAATTCTTCAAATATGGATGGTGTGAAGAAAAATTCAGAATGATCTGTGAAAAGGAAAGCAGTAACAAAAGTTTCTATTGATATTTTTACATTCCCATCACGAAAAGTATGCTTTTACTCGTTTACGCTTCCATGGCCGAGGGAAAAATGAAAACTGAATATCTAAATATATAATTTGAAATGGGAAAGGAAATATAAAAAAAACATGAAAATAGTTTGAACGATTACAAAAAATAATTAATAAAAAGTGAACAGAACAAAAACAAAAGAGAGGCTATATATATCATTTCATCTTAAGAAAACATGCCCACACACACATATATATATATATATATATATATATATATATATATATATATACTTTCTTAATTATATTTCGACTTTTTATTTATATAAGTTCTTTAATTTATGAAGTTCAATGTACCTCCAAACTATATATATATATATATATATATATATATATATATATATATATATATATATATAGTAATTTATAAAATATATATGGCGATTAAGCTACACTGCAAATTCCGCGTTTCATCCACTATAGGATTCGTCAGGCTTATGCGCATAAGCCTGACGAATCCTATAGTGGATGAAACGCGGAATATTCAGTGTAGCTTAATCGCCATATATATTTTATAAATTACTAACTAGCTCTACCTACGTATTGAGTACTTTGGAAGTAAATACTTAAAGTTTACGCATAAATCTATACTTTCGTATATTAAATTTATGTGAGTAAATGAAGTAGTTATATATATATATATATATATATATATATATATAAAGCTGAGCGTCTGTGTGTGTGTCTGGTCTCGAATAGGCTCCTATATGGTTGACTATTATAGTAAACTGATCACATATAATGATAGAATATGTATCGAGACATAGGAATGGGTACGTTTGATCTAGCATAATGATGATTCATTAAAATTGTAGGGTATTCGTACGCGCCTGGTCCACAAAGTATGGAAACAAAAAAATTTAAAATTAAAAAAAACGTTTACAAGTGTTTTTGATATAGATGTACATAAGAATACTTTGATAAGTATGTTTTAACTTAAATAGGGATGGTATAATAAAATTTTGGGGGCTGCGTTCGTGCCTGGCCTCCATAGAATGGAAATAGGCACAGACTTTAATAAAGACTTTCCATATCTATCTGCGTAAGTATACTTTGATAATTGTTTCAGTTTGAAGAAATATGGTATGATAAAATTATGGGGTGTTTGTTCGCATCTGACCTGCATAGAATGGAAATATGTCACAAACTGTAACAAGGTTTTTGTTATATCGTAGATTATATGAATAACAAGTCATTACTGGGGTTGTACAGAAAGGGTTTATTTAGGTAAAAAAGGTACACACATTTCTAAGCGTCCATTGACATCTTAGTACTAAATTCTGTCTCCCACGTGAGGAGAGTTTGCTTGTATTTTTATAGACGTAACAGTCCATTCATTTGAGGGGTGTTGGATCAGTCCATTATATCACCTTCCTCCCAAGCTAAATTCTTCCCTAGAATTTCGCTTCACCATTTTTTTCTTTTTTGACTTTGTCCAAAAAATTCAGTCCTTTTTCTTTTTCTTTCACTTCTCCTTAAAATTTGCGTTTGCGAATTTTTGGATTTTGGAGAGTGACTTGTATTTTCAGTTACTGGCGCTTCCTTTTTTAGAGGCTCTATGTGAAAAGTGTCATACAGTACTTGCATCGGTACTTCATTGTTTTTAACTATTTCAATATATCGGGGTCTGAGTTGGTTTATATGTTTTTGTGGGAAAATGTCTGACCTTTTATAATGTAGACCATTCTTCCAATTCTTTTTGAGATTATGCCTTCTTCCCAAAAACTCTTCCCTGCCCGATAATTGTTGAAAAAAAACTTTATCCCCGTCCTTGTATATCTTGTAGCGTACATTATCTTTTACACTTTTTTTTTTTTTTACTTTTTTACTCGGAATTAACCGGTCGAACACAGAGCACACTTTTCTGGCAAACATTATTTCCGCTGGGGATAAATTTGCATTTGTATTCGGATTAGGCGTTATCCTGTACACTGCTAAAAATTTCTGAAGACTTTTTTCTTCAGTGTCAATGTTATCGTTCTTTTTTAACGCTCGTTTAAAAGTATCGACAAATCTTTCAGCTTGTCCGTTAGATCAAGGGCCAAAAGTTGGTGTTGTGATATGCTCTATGGCCAGTGACTCACAGTAGATCTTAAATTCTTGACCTTTGAACATGGTGCCATTATCACTAACAATTGTTTTTGGTACGCCAAAACACCCAAATACATCGTCCAACGCCTTTATTGTGTTTGCCGCTGTAGGATGTTTGAATTTAAAAATTTCTGGCCATTTCGACATGCTATCTACTATTACCAGGTAATAATATCCTTTTAGAGGTCCTGCGTAATCTATATGGATCCGCGTCCATGGTATATCTGTTTTAGGCCAAGGTTGCGTCTTAATGGGCGGCGCTTTTGCTGCTAGTTGGCAACCCTTACATAATTTTATCATTTTTTCTATGTCCTGATCCATTCCAGGCCAGTACGTATATGCTCTCATTAGTGCTTTCATTCTGGAGATTCCAGGATGTCCCATGTGGAATTCTTTTAAAATTCTCTTCTGTAATACTTGAGGTATTACCACTCTATCTGCGTACATTAGAGTTTCATCGCACTTTGAAAATGGAAAAACTGTTAATCCTTTCCTCTTCTTTTCTTTTTGTCCCACTTGTTTTTTTATCGATAATGTATTCATCTGTTCTTGCTGCTTTCTTTATTTCCTCAAGTGTTACCGGAAGTTCCCTAACAGTATTTATTAATATATCTGTTAGTTCATTTTCTTCTTTTAGTGCAGATATAACAGTTTCTTCAAGTAATTCAGTTTTATTTGGGATCAACCTGGACAAACCATCTGCGTGTGCAATTTTGCTGGATGCTAGGTGTTTCATTTTAAAATTGTAGTTTAACAGAATCATGCTCCATCTTTGTAACCTATTAGCCGTATGAGTAGGAACTCCTTTTTTGGAAACAAAAATCGATAACAAAGGTTTGTGGTCCGTTTCCAATATAAAAAATCTTCCATGGATGAACCTATGAAATTTCCTCATGGCGTATACAATTGCCAGACCTTCTTTTTCTATCTGACTATAATTTTTTTCTGCGGGTAGCAAAACCCTTGAGGCATGAATAATTGGTTTAGTCGATCCATCTTTGAGTCTGTGTAGTAGCACAGCACCTAAACCGTATTCGCTCGCATCTGCTGCTACAATTAATTCTTTTTTTCGGATCGTAGTGAGCTAGTGCTAAATCCGATAACAGACATTTTTTAATCTTTAGGAATGCTTCATCACATTCTTTTGTCCGAGCCATTTTTTATTCTTTTTCAATAATTCGTTTAAAGGTGCTCTTAGTTCATGCATCTTTGGGATATAAGAATTATAATAATTTGCTAGTCCCCAAAATGACTGTAGCTGCACTATATTTTCTGGTCTAGGCATGTTTTTGATTGCTTCAGTCCTATTAGGATTAGGTTTTCTACCATTTCGATCAATCACTTGTCCCAAATATTCAATTTTGTCCATCCCAAAATTACATGTTTCGAGAGCCACTTTCAATCCATAGTTTGATATTCTCTCGAATACTTTGCCAATGTTGATTTTATGCTCTTCCACATTTTTACTTCTTATAAGAATGTCATCTAGATAAGCCATAGCAAAATCCAAACCTGCTAGCATTGTATCCATAATTTGCTGGAACAAATTTGGGGCTGCTTTTAAACCAAAAGGCAAACGTTTTAGTGAAAATAGTCCTTTATGGGTATTTAATGTCAGGTACTTAGCACAATCTTCCTGGACTTTTACTTACCAATACGCTTCAGACAAATCAATTTTTGTAAAAAATTTTCCTCCGCTTAACTTCGAAAAAATTTCCTCTGGGGTAGGAAGCGGGTAGTTATGCTCCTTGAGACAATTATTTAGACCTGTCGAAAAGTCCGCGCATACTCTGATTTTATTATTTTTCTTCTTAACGTAAACCGTGGGTGAAGCCCATTCAGAGTAGTCCACTATTTCTATTACTCCAATATCTTGAAGTCTCTTTAATTCTTTCTCTATAGTTTCTAATGCTGAATATGGAACCTTTCTTTTGGGTTTGAAAACTGGTTTAGCTTCGTCCTTTAGTTCAAATTTCACCTCCGTTTTCGTGCAGCAACCCAAACCTTCAGAGAATACCTCTTTAAAGTCTTTTTTTATTTCGTCAATAAACTTTCCTGGTAGTTTAGACTTTTCTAAACCTTCCAGACTTACTTTATTTCAAAATGAGCTGATGGGTTTTCCCCATAAATTAAAAAGAATCATTAAGTCTATACCGAACAAATTAGAATTTTTCCCCGGTACGACATATAACTTGGTTTTCACAGCATTCTCCTTCAGAGACACATTGGTAAAAAATTCACCCTTAAATTTTAGTTTATTTCCAGACACACTTCTGGCAATTCTTTTTGTATTTTGTAACTTTGGAAACCCAATTTTCTTCCAAGTTACTTCGTCAATTATACTTATGCCGCTTCCCGTATCTAGAAGACAGTTCACATTACAGCCATTAATTTTAATTTTAATATATTTTCTTTTATCACACCTAGACTCATTTTTAGAACCAATGGTCTTTATTTCTGCTTTTCGGTATTTTCCTTTCCTGCATACCGTTGATTTATGGCCTTTTTTATTACATTTGTTACATATTTTGTATTTAAAGTAACAATCTTTAGTGAAGTGGTTTTTTTCCCCCACATGTCTTACAGGATTTTTCGTGTGCACATTTCATCACCGTTTCCATTTTTTTTTCCATATTTTTTTCTTAAAAATTTTTTCCTTCGATGCTTGTATTGTTCTGCTTTAAATTTAGCAGTTTCTGACACTCTTCCGTAACTTTTTGTAACGTTATTTCTGTGTCTTGGTTCATAATGGATAATATCCTTGAACGAATATCCTCATCTTTAGAGGTTGTTAAACCTTGCACAAAGATTAGACTTTTAAACATATCCTCTTTGAGGTCTTTTAATTTAAAGAATTCACAATGAGCATTCACTGAAAATGTTTGACAATATTTTCATTGTTTCACTAAAAGAAATCTCTTCAGGTTTCTTTGGCAGGATAAAATTCGTATACTTTGTATTTAAATGAGATCCAACTTTTTGAAGAAGAAGGATAATCTTCTCTTCGTCTGTCCAAGACTGACATCTCTTAGCAAAAATATTTTCGTATCTCCGAAAATATGCCGGAAAAGTTAACCCATTTGTCGGCTCGTATACAAATTCGGATAAAGAATTTGCTATTCCTTCAGGTATGAAACGACAGTCTTTCTGCTGCGTTAAAATACTCTGTAGTATTTCGCTTTGCTTCAATTGTTGTTGCTGAAGTAATTCCATTTGCTTTTGTTGTACAAACAATGCCGATTGCATAGTTCTAGTGAATTCCGCTAATTGCTCCATGTTAAAAAAAAATTTATTTTACAAAACCACACAATTATACAAAAGATTAACTCAAATGTCCTATAAATTCAATGAATTAAAAGCACAATGTCCTTCCGAAGAGAAAAAAAAATACTTCTAGCCGAATAAAACTTGAAATGGACATTTCTTTTTTTTTTAAATGTTCTTTTCAAAAAATATGTTCGCTTCAAAATGTCAATTTCTCTTTTTTTTTAGGACCGTAACAGACTGAAACACTTACTTTGTAAATGTTGGCTCTGTCGAAGTTTTTTTCTTCTTCTTCCTTCTTTGGATTTCTTTTGTTTTCTGCTCGTTAATCTTCTTGTGTGCTTATTCCTTCGCTTTGTTTTTTAGTGAGTTTCGTTCGAATTCTTCGTCGCCAGTTGTTATATCGTAGATTATATGAATAACAAGTCATTACTGGGGTTGTACAGAAAGGGTTTATTTAGGTAAAAAAGGTACACACATTTCTAAGCGTCCATTGACAGCTTAGTACTAAATTCTGTCTCCCACGTGAGGAGAGTTTGCTTGTATTTTTATAGACGTAACAGTCCATTCATTTGAGGGGTGTTGGATCAGTCCATTATATCAGTTTTTTAATATAGATCCACAGAATATTGTGATAAGTGTTTCAGTGTGAACAGGTATAGTATAATAAATTATGGGGCTTATCTATTTTATTTTTATTTTCATCATATTTTGCTTTGGTTTTGATACCCCCAAATTCGAAGCTATCTCTTTACAACCCTTCCTTTTCATAACCTACCATACTTTCATAAATCAGAGTCCATTTTCTGTTGGCTGTTTTTGAACCCAGTCAACGACGTGTACTTTTGCTAGTATATATATATATATATATATATATATATATATATATATATATATGGTTTCTATCATAACATTCTCAGCCCGTTAAATAAATTTATATATATATATATATATATATATATGTGTGTGTGTGTGTGTGTGTGTGTGTGTGTGTTTGTGTGTGTGTCTCCTTTCTTTTTGAAATCAAATATGTCCTCGTAAAACGTTTTTCTACATGTGTTGGAATTTAAATAATTTTGGGATGGGTGTGCTAATGTGTTTTTTAATATAATTAATATTTTTGCAAGTTTACATGCCTTCGTTTCATTCTTTCTTATTAAAAACCATTTTATTTTACAAAACAAAAACTTTCTAACAGTTCTTTTAGGAAAAACACATTTTTCTCCGGGTAGTTGTTTGGTTGTCTTCCGCTATTAAATGAAAACATGTAAGATGTACTAATTAAACAAACTTATCATTGTAAATCGTAAATGTAATGTAAATATCTAAGGGTTTATGAATCAAAATTAATTATATATATATATATATATATATACAAATATATATATATAATTATATATATATATATATATATAAGTATATGAATATATATATATACAAATATATATATATATCATTGGTTTATGGATGTACGTAATATTTTTGTAAATATTTTCAGTATTTACATCAACATTGCTCTGTACATAAATAAAGCTCGGTGGTAAATGTTTTTTTTTTAAGCGTTGGAAATATATGTAGCAATTAACCTACACAAAATTTATGCGTTTCATTCTCGTGGGGATTCGCCAATAGCCTGACAGCTCTGCATGAGGATGAAGCGTGGAGAATTCTGTGTAGCTTAATTGTGATATATATTTTCCAAACTTAGTATCTATCACGTTGACTGGAAATTCCATACGGTTTTAAACTTTTAAATTCAGATTAACATATCTCGTGTCAAAAGAAATATTTATTGATTACAATAAACGCCATCAAAACCAACACAATTTTTTTCAAACGAAAAACGAATGTGTTTATACCAGTAATGTAAACAAATCTTGCGTTCTGGTGGCGATGAAATCACTGAAGACATTTTTTTTTATATCGCTTAGCCTTTAAAAGTATTTCTCATGCAAAAATTGGTTGAGATGCTTGTAAAAGTGGTAGTCGTTAGGTTTGAGGGCAGGAGAATATGGCAGATGGGACAGATTTTTGTAGCCCAATTCGTTTAACTTCTACGGAGTCGGTTTAGCAACGTGCGGTCGGGCATTGTCATGGAAGAGAATTGGGCTTTTTCTGTTGACTAATTTATTATGCATTTCATCCGTTTGATTTTGCCTACATTAAAAAACAATAATGCATAAAATCGGTTGCAGACCACCAAACACTCAGCATGACTTACTTTTTGTGCAATTCTGGCTTCGGAGAGTGTCGTGGAGCTGATCGTCGTCAGTTGTCATAAAGAATCCGATTTTTAATTTGAAGTCAAAGCTCGGTCCAAAAACGGGTCGCTTTTGTTGTGTAAAAGAAGCGTTCATTTTGGTTGTCATTTATTTATTGACGCACCTATGTATCAAGTTTATTTTGTTTTTCCAATGTCTTTCAAGTGGTTGAAAATCGTCGCATAAAGATTTGGTTTCCGCATAGTGTGTACGATTAGTTTTTTTTTGTTTTTTTTACTTGAATGGCCGTCGCTTATTAATGTCCAAAGGCCACTTCAGGTTATTCAGGTTAGGGCAAGACAATTCCATGATGATCAATAATGGTGGGACTTGGATAGTATATGATCACATAAAAGGACGGTTTAACAAGATCTAGTTTACATTACACTTGAAAATGGATATGTTATATTGGTATGGATCCAAGGTTAGAACCACGTAAGGAAAACACGGAACATGGATAAAGTGTAAGGAAGATATATTGACCAAAAATGTTGCAATGATAGGTTAAAGGGTAGGTGGAGTTTACTATCCTGTGATGTCCAATAATCGTACACACTGTTCATTACTAGTACTCCTGCTGATTATAAGGTATTACAACACTGCCCCCTTGAAAATGTTATCTCACATCGTAATATATGGTACTGTAAAAGTCCATGACGCAGGTAAGTTTCGGTCTCAAAACAAATAGTCCGATTAGAAGCAGTCCCAAGGTATTTTGTCCCACGAAGATGTAATTCTAAGAAAGAAACTATGTTCATGGAATTTTCGTTCAATTTTGAGTAGTATAACTATTGAAATTCATGCCATCTACTAATGTTCTACAAAGCGACCATAAATATAAACTTAGTAAAGTTATGAAAATGAGAGTAGAGCAGAGATAAACAAGCAAAGTCTTTGTTGATTCATTTCTGGTGCTTTTTTTTAATCCATGTAAAAGGTGTTTCTATTTAATTACTTGGGGAAATAAATAAAGTTGGAAATTATGTCCGTCTCATTAAACATATTTCATAATCGACATCTTAGCGTTGATTTGCTGCTGCTAGGTCAGATTATTTACACTTGTCATGATAAATAACATATTAAGAACGTCGATTTCAACCAGCATCGGTTATCAATTTCATCTGATGACACATGTCCATATTTTATATATAGTTCTATGTTCAATCGAGTACTGTTTAAGAAAATTTTCAGAGGCGGTATATATACAATATCTATCTATCCATCTATTTACACATATATATATATGCATATATATATATATACATATACATATGTGTGTATATATATATATTTCTGTATGTATATATATCTTTCTAATATATATATATATATATTTCTATATATCTTTTTATATGTATTTTTTCTACATATATATATGAATATATACGTATACACACACACACACACACACACATATATATATATATATATATATATATATATATATATATATATATATATATAAAGGCAAAGTGAATGAGGAGTTTACATGATACAAGCTAGGATAAACTTCAATCTGATATATATATATATATATATATATATATATATATATATATATATATCAGTATTTATATATTGATATTTTAATCCCAACCAAATAAAAAGCTCAATACAAACACAATAGAGAGCAGAGCTTGTTATAAGAGAAAACAAATTAAAATTTACAATTCAATTTATTATTCGACAGAATACATCTGAAAACAATTTTCAAAATTTTTATTTCGCTGAATTTCAAAGAATGCTGTTCTTTCTATCCTTTTTGTCAGAGGACAGAAAGAAATCCGCAAATTATAATTGTAGCAATGGCAGAATTTGATGGTTGAGTCATTAGAATAAACTACAATTTATGATAGCCATAAATTTCAAAATGTTCATGTTCGTTAAGAAACGTGTAAAGAAATGTTGACAACATATTTTAGCCAGCTACAAGTATAATTTGCTGATTTCTTTCTGTCCTCTGATGAGAAGAATAGATAGAACAGAATATTTTGAAGCTCCTCGAAATAAGGACTTTGAAAATTGTTTGCAAGAGTATTTTGTTGAATAATAAATTTAATTGTAAATTGTGTGTGTGTGTGTGTGTGTGTGTGTGTGTGTGTGTGTGTGTGTGTGTGTGTGTGTGTGTGTGTGTGTGTACATATATATAGGGGAGTTAAGGAAGAGAATAAAATCAATTATTTAAGAGGATACATATCGGGATAATACAAAGCTCAACAAAATGTTTTGGAGCTTATACCAAGGTATAAAGAATCCCCACTTATACCACACCCCTAATTAATGCACACCCTTAATTAATAAATGAATAAATCTATATATATATATCACTATATAGTTTTTATACTCTTATTTTTCTCTTTATCAACTCATATATATATATATATATATATATATATATATTAACTATAATCTTAATGCCAAATCTACTTATATATAAAGGGCAATTTGTGTGTCTGTGATTTCGTTTCTTATAAACGCCGAAACGACTGGGGTGATTTTTTTAAATTACACACAAATATACTTCATATGTCTGGGAGTGTTCTTACATAGGTTACAACTCATAATTAAACAAAGCCGATGGTGAGACAGTCTACTTCCTCGGAACAACGCATATTAAAATTTTGTTAATATGATAAATTTGGCCGAAATAAAGTTACTATTCAAAGTTAAAAGTCAAAGTCTAGATATAAAATAAGATGTCGTCCTTCTTTTATTACAATGCGGGCCAAGTAGCGAATCTTCCCAGATGAACTAAACTGAATTATTGGCAAAATTTTTAGTTTTACTTTGTGTTATAACTTTGGTCTTTGACAATTTGGTGTATATACATCCCAGAACTAATTAATTCTATAATATACAAAGATCACGATTTAAATTGGCTGACGACTGGTCAGGCCATGTAAATAATACGGTTGCACGCAAACAAACATAGCGACAGATTTGATCGGATACATGGATATCTTTACTATTATATAAAAAGAATTTTGTGTATCTTTGTGCCTGTGTGTCTGTGATTTCATTTCCTATAGACTTGAAAATGGCTTTGTCGATTTTTATGGAAGTTCACACCAATGTACTTCATGTGTCTGAAAGAGTTTTTAGATGGGTGTTGTCCCAGAATGTATTCCATAAGTATCGATAAACGAGAATCAATAATCGAAATAATTCGATGAAAGAAAGAACAGGCGATTTTGACCAAAGTTAACACCTTACACAGCTAAATATCGTATACGGCATAATCACGTTGACACACCGGTTCCAGTCAGATCACCGAAGTTAAGCAACGTTGAGCCTGGTCATTACTAAAATGGGTGACCAATTTGGGAAGTGCAGGTGCTGTATGTAGGAGGACGTTGACACCTCCCTTGCAAGAGTTGCAAAAACCTAACGTCGTCATCTCTCCTAACGGGGATATACATGCGACTGGGGCCCGCTGTGAATTTCATACTCCCGTGAAATTTCCTCCTTCGCAGGAAGCCGGTTAAACCCTGAATAGGGTTGGTGCTGACTGCATACGCACACAGTCAAATATCACGTACAACATATAAAATCAACAGTAGGTTCTTTGACATAACAGGGGCGCATTGAAATGTTTCTGTTAAGAACACAATTGAAGAATGACACTTGATTTTTAATTAAAGCCATTATATATAAAAGTGTGTTTATAAAATGAACAGTATGTTCTCTGCAGTGCAATGTTTACTACAATGTATTGTGAACTTAGTTATTGAAAAGGTACATGAAGATTCGTCCTTGTACAGCGCGTGTAGTCTCCTGTGCAGGCAATCTATTTGATTGAAAATATGGTTGATTTTACTGATTTCGATGACAATAAGAATGTGGTTGCGTGAACATTTATTGATTATCATTGAACGTCGGGTTTCCTTGCTAGTTTTTAAATCAAATAAATCTTATTGCGGCAATTTTGGCGGTAAGATCAGCCTTACAAAACGACATTCATAAGTAAGTCTTCTTTTCCGAGATGGGAGACATGGATCAAATTATACGTAAATGTAAAAGTGAAGTCAGGAAGAGAGAGAGAGAGAGAGAGAGAGAGAGTTCTAAAAAACGATTGAAGAACGTTTTAGAGTTAAAGTCTATTTAATATTAGCACAGGAACACTGAAGACTAAAAACTAAGGCGTAAATATGCTAGTATTATCAGCATTCTTCCAGAATCATTGCATGAAGAATCGGTAAGAGTTATTAGCTAAATAGCAGAATAAAGTTTTATACTATAGAGTCACCCCTTATCAAGGCCACGAGCCACTCAAAGATAAGGAATAATGAATACCAACAATGGTGGAAATTGGATTGGAATTAATTTAGTTTACCGGACTGCTCAGCAAAAACTTGTTTACATTAGACTTGAAAACGACCATTTTATAGTCAGTTGGGAATTGGCTCCATTAGATTATGTTTCACAGACGAACAGTTCTGCTAAAGAAGATCTGTTTATAGAATTTAAGTTCAGGTACAAAGTAAAGAAAGTTGCTGGTAGTAGTCGTAGCTAGGCGTGTTTTTGTCGCGAATACAAGAGGAGGAAAACAGAGTGAAGTTGAGCACCTGCCAAAGAAAATAATGAGAGAGCAGAGATAGGCTCGCAGCGTTTCTTTTACCAGAAATAAGTAGTAGAGAAGAGAAAATGACATTGCCCACCAAATATCGAATGAAACCACTAAATTGATTTTTAACCCCAAACATTCAGCATGTCTTAATCTTAAAAAAATATTTTCATCGCTTACATGCGATGTTGTATTACTTTTTTCTTTTTTTTTTTTTTCAAAAATTTCTGCCGATTCTAATTTGTTCGTATACAAACATTATGTGTTAAATAATTAATATCTTCCAATAATGATATGATTCGTTAACTTTATGTTGCGGATTATCTCTTTAGTTTTATGAATAACTAGCAGGGATACCCGTGATTGCCGGATTGAATGATGATGAACGAATTTGTCATGCTCCCATATTTTTATTGTAATCGAAATCGGTGAAATTGCCATCTTTTCAACCGATTCGATTAATTCGATTAATTGCCTGCTCTAGTTGGGGATGTTTACATGCCTCCCAACAATGACCTAGTCTACAATACACCGTCTTCTACATTACACTGTAGAGAATTTACCGTTGATTAAAAAAATATTTACATATAATTGCTTTAATTTAAGATTAAAATGAAAAAGTCAAGTATCATGATGCAACTGTGCTTTAAACAGAAATATTCATTTCGAACCTGCCCATATCATATCAAAAACCTACTGTTGATATTATGCCTGGCCTTTCGGCTTCTGTGGTAATAGAACTTCTCAAACGCATTTGCGATGTTCAGGTGTGTAAGGTATTAACTTTGGCCAAAATCGCCTGTTCTGTATTTCAGCGGCTTATTTCGATTATCGATCATCATTACTTATCGAAGACATTCCGATACAAAACCAATCTAAGAACACATTCAGACACATAAAATAGTTCCGTATAAAATGTCATCAAAATTCGTCCAGCCGTTTTTGAATCCATAGGGGATGAACTCACACAAACACAAAAGCAAAGTGTTTATTGTATAAGCTCTACTATTATATAAAAAGAACTTTGTATATTTGTGTGTCTGTATGTTTGTGTTTGTGAATTCATTTCCTATGGACTCGGAAACCGCTGGACCGATTTTTATGAAATTTCACACGAGCGTACTTTATGTGCCTGTCAGTGTTCTTAGAAAGATGTTTTTATCGGAATGCAATCGATAATCGATAATCGAAATAATCCGATGAAAGAAGGACTAGCAGTTCTGACGAAAGATAACATCTTACATAATCTAACATCACAAGTGCAGTTGAGGAGTTTTAAATTTAAATTCAAGCCATTATCAACGCAAAGCAGTAGAGCCAGTCATATATAATTAATCTTCTGTTCTTTGATATGACAGGGGGCGTTCGAAATCAACGTTTCTCTTTAAAACACAATTAAAGTACGATTTTAAACTTTAATTCAAGCTATTATACATAAAAGTATTTTTTTATAAATAAAATACACAGTAGGTTCTCTACAGTGCAATGTAAACTATAAAGTTATTGTGGATTAAGTCACTGCGGGGAGGCATGTGAAGCTTTCTCCCCGTGCAAAACGATGCGTCTCCAGTGGCCTCTTGGCCTTGATAAGTGGTGATGCCTATGTAAAAAAAAAGTGCAGCCAATAAATCGATTTGATTGGAAAAAGAAACGATATCATCGATTTCGATTAGAATAAAAATATGGGAGTGTTAAACATCCGTTGATCGTTATTCAATCCCGGACAACATCGGGTCCCCGTGCTAGTAGTAGAGATAAATTGACACAAATCATTCGATTTAATATGTGAATTATTTGAGCCACTGTCTTCGTCTTGGATATTATTCTCATCGCCTTTCAGAACCTCTTAGCAGATCTTTGGCTTAACAGATTAAGTGCTGAGTAATAATAATTTCTTAAATTACAAGATTTTGGATGTTAAAAGTGCAACCCTCAGTGCGAGTGATACTTGGAATACAATTATTAATTATTTAAGCCCTCTAATGAGCCATGGCTGACGTAACGAGACAACGCTACTACCTATGGACCATATAAAATGTTCCGTTAGAAATTCCATGCATAATTTTGAGTTTGACAGAAAGATTCCCGAATTCAACATAATGCCCCTGAAGTTATCTCACAAGTTATCTCAGCCAAACCTATGTGAAAATGACACCCAACATGGGAACAGTTGTTCTCATCTTGGGTGTCATTTTCCATTCCGGTGAAATCCAGAAAAACAAACTAAAAACTTATCCCAGGCAAATTCAGTTTTGCTGCATTCCTCTTTAAGTGTTGATGGCCGAAAGACTCGATTACACACTTTGACCGGATCCTACTACGAAAAAGTCTCGGCCGCATCGACGTAAACACTCCCGACTAACCTGAAAAACAGCAAAATCACACCCCTACATTGTAGAGATCCCCAGATGCTGTAAAATCTTCTATTCGAATAGCTTATTTACACTACTAACGATTACTACAATATTGTCCCATTAACCACCGTACATAAATTGACCCTTATCCTCGAGTGGCCTCCGGGCCTTGAAATTCGTGACTCCTTTGTAAAAAAAAAGAAGCTTTTTCATTCGAACTGCTGTACTTTGAAAATTCTTCGCGGGTCCCTGCTTTCCTGACTGTACTGACATAGGGAAGATCAAACGTAATGTAAACGCATATATCGCTGCCCAACTCCCTAAATAGTATCCCTGCAAATCTGGTCCCAAATAGTAGCCCTTCACGACTAAGTGGACCTGTGCCTTGTTTGGGGTGAAATGACAAATAAAAAAAACAGTAGTACGAATAATCAAAATAATACAAACTATTTATGTCTAAAAAGTTTCGAAACTTCAAATTATTATAATAGTACATGTTATCTGTTATGGTAAACTGTACACAATCGAATACATTATATCTTTTACAGTGTTGTGTTCGGCGCTGTCGGTGGGGCATTAGAATACGCCGACTGCCCCCCCCTGCAGAGGGTAAAAGTCCCTCAATGGGGATCCTGGATATGACCTTAAACTATATCCAGTGGTGAGGCGCCAGCTTGTGGGCTTTGGGGAGTGTGGAGCCACCCTTTAATTACCATTGCTCCCAGGTCCACTCTGACCCGAAGTGGTAGTACCTGTTAGGGTTCCAACTATGGGTTGAATAGAAACCGACGTGAAAACAACAAATATATTCTATTAAAAAATGTTTCTTCAAAAGCTTTGGATTCGGCATTAAGTAACCTGAAAAGGGTTGATATGCCGTTAAACAAAAACAACCAACCAACCAACCAACCAACCAACAGTGTTGTGTTATTATATTCGGAACAAATTTTGTTTATTTATTCGTTTTCCTCTAGTGTATTTAGTTTGCTATTCATTGTGTATTTACCAAAGTATTATTTCATCTTTTCAATTAAAAAGAAAGTTGTATGAACGAATACCAACTTGCGACAGTTTAATATTTTACAGTCTTTTCACCCTTAACAAGTCGCAGTACCACTCAGGCGTATGGGGCTACTATTTAGGACGAAATTTTCAGGGACACTATGTTGGCAGTTAAGCAGCAAAATGTTTGTTCACATTACACTTGAACTTCTGCATGACAGTACATTCAGTAAAAGACAGGGACGGGGGGGATTCCAGAATCTAGCGGAAACTATTTGAGTAGAAGGCTTTCCAGCATTTACGGATTAAATTATTTTTTAAATTGTATTCTTTGGTTCAAACAATATTTTTTTAAGTAGTTTTTAATGGAATTTTAATATATAACTCTAATCTTATTTGCTCTGTCTAGTATTTTTATTTGCCTGGGATTATCTTATCTAAATATTTACCGCAAATAATATTTTGTAAGACTTGAAACCACCAGATTCACTAACCTAATCAAATTCATTTCAATATCTTGAAGTATATATATATATATATATATATATATATATATATATATATATATATATATATATATATATTTAAAGTGATGGTTGTGTAGTTCCAACGAGAGAAAAAAATGTATATTTAAAAGAATGTAGCCATCAACAATTATGGGTTTTTCAGCCTTTTATCATTTTTTATTTTAAAATATTTTTATAACGCGTTTCAAACTTTGTTTCGCTATCTTCAGATATTTTCGTAAAAAGGTTTTTTTTAAATGAGAGTTTGAAATGTTATTTTTACATCTGCTGATACCAAATGTGTTTTCCAGAGTGATGTGGTCTCAGACATTCTGTCCCCAACAGTAAATGTTGGTAGTGTCCAGTCAGAGTTAAGTTCAAAGAGGGGGCTTTTGGTCTATTTGGTGAAGGTTTTTATGAAAAAGAATTTCAACAACTACCTGGCAAATATATTATGTAAGCTAAGTGCAAGAGAGATACAAACGTTGCTGTTAAAGTAATGGTTAGAATCTTAAAAAGATCTCTTAATTGGAATATTTAAGATAGTGAGTGAAGGTTTAGCATCCCCAGCTAAAAAAAAAATGTTTAATGAAAACGAAATAGTATACAGATTGAAGAAAACAATAAAATAAAAGTTTGTTTTATTGATGCTCAAAAACTATTTTATTTCTATCGCCATTAATTTTGTAAAATGAAAAAATAAACAAATATTAATTAAAATGTTGTTATCTTTTTCTCGGTTTATATTTCATTTTTTAATTTTAAACAAAATGTAAAAATAAACATTTTATACCATATAAACCCAAAAAGTAAAATATTTTGCTCTGAATTCATTTTTAGTCATTAATCAACACATAGTTCACATTTCAGCACAAAATTGTCCTAACTTGATTTTAATTTTCCCGCAGAATATACCAAATCACTATCACTACAATGGAAGGCACATTAAGTGCTACAAGAGAAGGAGAAAGACGAAAACATCAGAGACTACGAACTGAAGAAATGGATAATATCAAATTTCAAAGGAGAAACGTATTAAGACAAGAAATAAATAGCATGAATGAACAATATAGACAATTTTATTTAGAAAAGGAAAGAGCCAGAGGGCAGGAAAGAAGAAATATAATGACTGAAGAACATTGACAACATTATCTGAAAAATAAAACAGCCAGACAACGGAAAAAGAAAAACAATATGAATGAAGTAAAAAAAAAAATATCCCGTATTATTTTATAGGTGACATGAATATCATTTTTTTTTCATTTTGATTCACTTAGATTTCTAAAAGCATTGAATTGTTACAAAAGAGGAAAATTTCTCCTCCTTCCTTAGAAGAGTATCCTCAGCTCCGAAGATTACTTAAAGTCAATGACCAAGAAACACTTAATTGTAAAAGTAATATACGTAATTACAACTCGTCATTTTCATTTGCATTATTTGGAGCAAATATAGTCGGCCATCTTGGAAGAGGTCCCTATTTTTTTCGCTTCCAAAATCCATCATTATTCCAGAATTCTGCACCCAAATAATCAAGAAGAGAGAAAACATGGACAAATTTACATCTTAGACTCATCTGAACTCAAATCAGATGTAATTTACTAGAAAATAATAAATGTCATCAAAGTGTCTTGGAAACCATAGCTACAGTTATGGAGAATAATCCTTATGCCAAAGCTTACAAAAATATAAGAACCATTGAATTAGAAGAGGAAGCATGTGCTGAAAGGAGAATTTTGATGCATTTCGTCGCTGGTCCAGATATAAGATTTAACAATCGAATAAACAACGAAGTAGCTGAAGTATTTTTTGGTAAGGATGGTGCTCAACCTGTTAACAGAGATATAATTGTTTACCCCCATGATCAGGAAAAACAACGATTTTCTAATCACTTGGATTTGATGATATATCCCATATTATTTCCAAGTCTGGCACATAAACATGCAACATAGCCCAGAACAGTAAACAAGAGTTTGCAATAAAGTAGCAATGCAAGAGTATTACAGTTACCGCCTTGCAATTAGAGATAACTTCAGTATTATCCATAGATCTGGAAAACTAATCTTACAATATGTAGTTGATGCATATGTGAACGTTGAAGGCTGCAGATTGAACATCATTAGAAGCCAACAAAGTCAACTAAGAACTGCACAATATTCTGGCTTAAAGGATTATTTGAACATGGAATGAAGATAGTGATACAGTTATTCTACCATCCTTATTTTCAGGAAGTCCTGAGAATATTCAACACTTTTTTTCCAAAATGCAACGGCAGTTTTCTGTAAATACAGAAAACTAGGCTGATTCCTTATATACACATGTAATCCAGAATATTCTCAAATAGTAAAAAAAAATTCGTGCCATCAGAACTTAATATCACGTGTGTATCATGCACATCTAGTTGAACTTTTGAAATACATGAAAGACAAAAATGTACTGGTAATTTTATTTGCATATGTTTATGTTATTGGATTTCAAAAAAGAGGGTTACCGCATTGTCACATGATTATAATGCCGCGGGATCAGGATAAATTTAGAACAGTTCAACAAATTGATACAATTGTGTCAGCATAGATACCTGGACCTAGAGATCTAGGTTTAATCTTTAATGGTACATCATCCATGTGCAGCAGCTAATCATATTTTTTTACGTGGGTGGGGGGGTCACCACTTATCAAGGCCCAGGAGCCACTCAGGGATAAGGGTTATTGTATGTACAGTAATCAATGGGATAGTATCGTAGTAATAGTTAGTATTGGGGATTTGATAAGGTGTCATTACTTAAGGGGGCGGTTTATCAGGAATTTGTTTGTGTTGGACTTGTATGAATAAAGGACAATGCCAATGAAATTTTTCAAAGGCATGCAGAGAAGAAACTAAAAACATTAATGGATATCCGGCTTACCGACGTAAAAAGTCGGTAATTTTAGTGCTGATAATAGATACACAGTCCCTTTTAATAAATTTATTCTGAGAAAATATAGAGCTCATATAAACTTAGAAGTTTGCTTTTCAAGCAAAAGTAATAGACTATATGTATTTAAATATGTCTATGAAAGAACATGATAGTGCTATATTGAATCAAGAAGAAACAAGCGATCAGAGCAAAGAGCTCAAGATAAGCAATATCCCATTGTACAGATGTGTGTGTGTCGCCTCCAGAAGCAATTCTGCATCTTTCTATAAAAGTTCCATGTTGTGTAGCAAATCAAAACGTGGATTCCATGAACAAAGCTTCTTTCTTAGAACTGCACGCCTGTGGAACTCTGTTCCGTCTGCCTGCTTCCCACCTGACTACAACCTTGATGTCTTCAAGTCCAACGTTAACAAATTCCTAATGAACCGCCCCCTTAAGTAAACACTTCATCAAATCTCCACACTAACGTAATGTACTCGCAATAACCCTTATCTCTGAGTGGCTTCCGGGCCTTGATAAGTGGTGACCACTGTGTAAAAAAAAGCTTTTAGCTGTACACATGTCTGGAGAGCAATATGTTTACTATCGACATGGGCAAGCTGAACAAGTCATTCAGAAATCTTAACAACGTCACACATTTGACTGCTTCGTTCAAAAATCAGATTGGTGCTAAATCAGTATGATGTTACATCTGACCAATATTTTTACTGTGATATTCCGCATCATTATGTATTTAATAAACTTACTACAAAATGGGCCAAAAGAGAGTGGTCAAATAATTTGATCACAAGAATGTATTCAGTTTCACCAAACCAAGGTGACAGGATTCTGCTCCTTCATGTCTCTGGAGCAAAGTCATTTGAAGAGTTGAGAAGAGTTCAAGGGCATCCATTCCCTACATTTCGACAAGCTTGTATCAGCCTTAGATTATTGCAAGATGATGCTGAGTTAGAAAATGCTCTTACTGAAGCTGCTACATTTAGAATGCCACAACAACTACGTAGCATGTTTGCAACGTTGTGTCTTTATCATCATGGATAACAGTGGATGCCTTTCAACTATTCCTAAACGATAAACAGGGAATTATCGAAGACCTCATTTCCGCTAATGTGAAAACATGGCACTTCATTTGATACAAGCTTTATTTATTGAAAATGGTTCCTCTTGTCAAGCAATGGTTTTATACTTCTACAAACAGGTGACCCTTCAACAGATAATACGACTCAAAATACAAACCGGCCTTATGTTGAATTGCTAAATAATGAACAATAAGAGGTTTTTAATACTATCATCAATGCTGTTGTTACAACTGAAAAAGAAGCCCCACCCAACTAGTGATTCTAAAAGGTGTCCCAAAAGAAGCTGATGGTTAACAAAATTTACAACTTTCTTAATTTTTTATATTTTTCTTTTATTTTTTCGGATCATCTAGAGTAACCCTTCCAAGGTCATCCTGAATCGGTACACTATCGAGAAGCGGATATTTATCGTAGAGTCGTATTTTCAGGTAAATGAGTCGATATCAGAAACTCAAAGAGAATTTCGACCAAACTTCAACACAAGAAATTCCCTACTGCCAATGCAATAAAAGCTATGGTGGCTCGATTTCATGAGCAAGGGTCTGTATGTAACCTCCTTAAATCTGGTAGACGCTGTACGGGAAGAAATGATGAGAATCGTCCGAGATTAGCAGAGAGTGTGGTCGAGGATCAATCAACATCAGTAAGAAGGAGATCAAGTCAAATTAGGGTCTCTCGATCATTTCTGCACAGAATGCTTCATGAAGAGGGCAAATTTCCATATAAAATTCAATTGGTGCAAGAGCTTCAGCCAATGACAATGGACAATGCCCTGCAGAGAGCACAAGAGTGTGAAAATGAAAATGGTGGACATTTGAGTAACATCATTTTTCATAACTCAAAATTATAACTAAAATTAGACTTTGTGAAAAACATACCCTAGATTAAGTTGTGCAAATAAATTTAGAATAAGTAGACTATATCTTACTATATGTAAAAAATAATTACGGAGAGGCTCATCTACCTACATATAAAAATTTGTAAGCATAACTTAAATATTGAGGAAGTTAATCAAATTTAAAATCCGTCAGCTTCTTTTGGGACAGCCTGTATTTGGATGCTGTGGCTCGATCATAAAAAACTTTTTTTATTGAATATGTTGTATGATTACTTCACCTCAAACAGTAATGTAAGAACCACTGCTGCATAGACTTGCTTGCTACAATGCTACTAATTCCAGGGAAACACTCCACAGTATATTCAAACTACCTGTACTTCTTACAGAGAGCGGTGTCTATAACATTTCTCCTGTATCAGACCATGCTACTCTTTTAAGAAGGGTAAAGGTATTCATCATAGATAAAGCTTCTATGATGCCTAATTATGCACTGCTTGCTATAGACAGATGTTTATGGAATATAATGGGTATCAATATCATTTTGTAGAACATCTTTCATACTTGAAGGTGACTTCAGGATCACCTGCATCTATTATAGACACCTGTCTTAAAAGATGCACATTTTAGCATCAGTTCAGTCAATTGCAGAATTAACATAAATGAACTTGAGTTCTGTAGATGCCCCCTTCACGAGCAGTCTTAATTACGTTCCTGTAGATGTCATAGATGTTCCTGCTGATTCGGTCTGCAATGATTCTCTAATTTAAGAAATATGTAATTCCAGCCCTCAAGATTATAATCATCAAACCTTTAAAAATAATCAAACAAATGAACATATATCTAAAGTAATGGCAGAAACACTAGAGGATGACCTCAAATCAGTAGTGGAATGGGGACAAAAATGGATGGTAACGTTCAATGCCACCAAGACAAAACTGGTTTCATTCAATAATTACAAGAAACCTTCTCTACCACCTATAGCAATGGCCAACAACTCTTTAGCTGAGAGTACGTCTTTCAAGCTCCTTGGCCTAACGTTCACAGGAAACATGAGCTGGAACAATTACATCGAGGGCATTGCCAGGGCCGCTGCGAGGAAGGTGGGCTCTCTCTACCGTGCTAGAAAACTTCTAACACCCGAAAGTATCCTGTACCTCTATAAGGCCACTATTCGCCCATGTATGGAGTATTGCTGTCATATTTGGGCCGGTGCATCGGCTACTAGTCTCTCGCTCCTTGACAGGGTTCAAAAGCTGACATCTAAACTTCAGCCTCTGTCCCATCGTCGAAACGTTGCATCCCTCTGCCTGTTCTACAAGTATTATAATGGTGAATGCTCTGAAGAACTGCAAGCACT
>NC_136519.1:4580188-4647688 GCF_053919585.1 Euprymna scolopes
ATAAATTCATTATATTTAATTGATTTTCATTAATTAATTGCTGTTCTTTAATGTTATAAATTCATTATATTTAATTGATTTTTTTTAATTAATTGCTGTTCTTTAATGTTATAAATTCATTATATTTAATTGATTTTCTTTAATTAATTAATTTTCTTTAATGTTATAAATTCATTATATTAAATTGATTTTCTTTAATTAATTAATTTTCTTTAATGTTATAAATTCATTATATTTAATTGATTTTCTTTAATTAATTGCTGTTCTTTAATGTTATAAATTCATTATATTTAATTGATTTTTTTTAATTAATTGCTGTTCTTTAATGTTATAAATTCATTATATTTAATTGATTTTCTTTAATTAATTGCTGTTCTTTAATGTTATAAATTCATTATATTTAATTGATTTTCTTTAATTAATTACTGTTCTTTAATGTTATAAATTCATTATATTTAATTGATTTTTTTAATTAATTACTGTTCTTTAATGTTATAAATTCATTATATTTAATTGATTCTTTTAATTAATTACTGTTCTTTAATGTTATAAATTCATTATATTTAATTGATTCTTTTAATTAATTACTGTTCTTTAATGTTATAAATTCATTATATTTAATTGATTTTCTTTAATTAATTGCTGTTCTTTAATGTTATAAATTCATTATATTAAATTGATTTTCTTTAATTAATTGATTTTCTTTAATGTTATAAATTCATTATATTTAATTGATGTTTTTAATTAATTACTGTTCTTTAATGTTATAAATTCATTATATTTAATTGATTTTTTTAATTAATTACTGTTCTTTAATGTTATAAATTCATTATATTTAATTGATTCCTTTAATTAATTACTGTTCTTTAATGTTATAAATTCATTATATTTAATTGATTTTCTTTAATTAATTGCTGTTCTTTAATGTTATAAATTCATTATATTAAATTGATTTTCTTTAATTAATTTATTTTCTTTAATGTTATAAATTCATTATATTTAATTGATTTTTTTAATTAATTACTGTTCTTTAATGTTATAAATTCATTATATTTAATTGATTTTCTTTAATTAATTGCTGTTCTTTAATGTTATAAATTCATTATATTAAATTGATTTTCTTTAATTAATTAATTTTCTTTAATGTTATAAATTCATTATATTTAATTGATTTTCTTTAATTAATTGCTGTTCTTTAATGTTATACATTCATTATATTAAATTGATTTTCTTTAATTAATTGCTGTTCTTTAATGTTATAAATTCATTATATTTAATTGATTTTCTTTAATTAATTGCTGTTCTTTAATGTTATAAATTCATTATATTAAATTGATTTTCTTTAATTAATTGCTGTTCTTTAATGTTATAAATTCATTATATTTAATTGATTTTCATTAATTAATTGCTGTTCTTTAATGTTATAAATTCATTATATTAAATTGATTTTCTTTAATTAATTGCTGTTCTTTAATGTTATAAATTCATTATATTTAATTGATTTTCTTTAATTAATTAATTTTCTTTAATGTTATAAATTCATTATATTTAATTGATTTTCTTTAATTAATTGCTGTTCTTTAATGTTATACATTCATTATATTTAATTGATTTTCTTTAATTAATTGCTGTTCTTTAATGTTATAAATTCATTATATTTAATTGATTTTCTTTAATTAATTGCTGTTCTTTAATGTTATAAATTCATTATATTAAATTGATTTTCTTTAATTAATTGCTGTTCTTTAATGTTATAAATTCATTATATTTAATTGATTTTCTTTAATTAATTGATTTTCTTTATTGTTATAAATTCATTATATTAAATTGATTTTCTTTAATTAATTGATTTTCTTTAATGTTATAAATTCATTATATTTAATTGATGTTTTTAATTAATTACTGTTCTTTAATGTTATAAATTCATTATATTTAATTGATTTTTTTAATTAATTACTGTTCTTTAATGTTATAAATTCATTATATTTAATTGATTCTTTTAATTAATTACTGTTCTTTAATGTTATAAATTCATTATATTTAATTGATTTTCTTTAATTAATTGCTGTTCTTTAATGTTATAAATTCATTATATTAAATTGATTTTCTTTAATTAATTTATTTTCTTTAATGTTATAAATTCATTATATTTAATTGATTTTTTTAATTAATTACTGTTCTTTAATGTTATAAATTCATTATATTTAATTGATTTTCTTTAATTAATTGCTGTTCTTTAATGTTATAAATTCATTATATTAAATTGATTTTCTTTAATTAATTAATTTTCTTTAATGTTATAAATTCATTATATTTAATTGATTTTCTTTAATTAATTGCTGTTTTTTAATGTTATACATTCATTATATTAAATTGATTTTCTTTAATTAATTACTGTTCTTTAATGTTATAAATTCATTATATTTAATTGATTTTCTTTAATTAATTGCTGTTCTTTAATGTTATAAATTCATTATATTAAATTGATTTTCTTTAATTAATTGCTGTTCTTTAATGTTATAAATTCATTATATTTAATTGATTTTCATTAATTAATTGCTGTTCTTTAATGTTATAAATTCATTATATTAAATTGATTTTCTTTAATTAATTGCTGTTCTTTAATGTTATAAATTCATTATATTTAATTGATTTTCTTTAATTAATTAATTTTCTTTAATGTTATAAATTCATTATATTTAATTGATTTTCTTTAATTAATTGCTGTTCTTTAATGTTATACATTCATTATATTTAATTGATTTTCTTTAATTAATTGCTGTTCTTTAATGTTATAAATTCATTATATTTAATTGATTTTCTTTAATTAATTGCTGTTCTTTAATGTTATAAATTCATTATATTAAATTGATTTTCTTTAATTAATTGCTGTTCTTTAATGTTATAAATTCATTATATTTAATTGATTTTCTTTAATGTTATAAATTCATTATATTTAATTGATTTTCTTTAATTAATTGCTGTTCTTTAATGTTATAAATTCATTATATTTAATTGATTTTTTTTAATTAATTGCTGTTCTTTAATGTTATAAATTTATTATATTTAATTGATTTTCTTTAATTAATTGCTGTTCTTTAATGTTATAAATTCATTATATTAAATTGATTTTCTTTAATTAATTGCTGTTCTTTAATGTTATAAATTCATTATATTTAATTGATTTTCTTTAATTAATTGCTGTTCTTTAATGTTATAAATTCATTATATTTAATTGATTTTCTTTAATTAATTGCTGTTCTTTAATGTTATAAATTTATTATATTTAATTGATTTTCTTAAATTAATTGCTGTTCTTTAATGTTATAAATTCATTATATTAAATTGATTTTCTTTAATTAATTGCTGTTCTTTAATGTTATAAATTCATTATATTTAATTGATTTTCTTTAATTAATTGCTGTTCTTTAATGTTATAAATTCATTATATTAAATTGATTTTCTTTAATTAATTGCTGTTCTTTAATGTTATAAATTCATTATATTTAATTGATTTTCTTTAATTAATTGCTGTTCTTTAATGTTATAAATTCATTATATTAAATTGATTTTCTTTAATTAATTGCTGTTCTTTAATTTTATAAATTCATTATATTTAATTGATTTTCTTTAATTAATTGCTGTTCTTTAATGTTATAAATTCATTATATTAAATTGATTTTCTTTAATTAATTGATTTTCTTTAATGTTATGAATTCATTATATTTAATTGATTTTCTTTAATTAATTGCCGTTCTTTAATGTTATAAATTCATTATATTAAATTGATTTTCTTTAATTAATTACTGTTCTTTAATGTTATAAATTCATTATATTAAATTGATTTTCTTTAATTAATTGATTTTCTTTAATGTTATAAATTCATTATATTTAATTGATTTTCTTTAATTAATTGATTTTCTTTAATGTTATAAATTCATTATATTTAATTGATTTTCTTTAATTAATTGCTGTTCTTTAATGTTATAAATTCATTATATTTAATTGATTTTCTTTAATTAATTGCTGTTCTTTAATGTTATAAATTCATTATATTAAATTGATTTTCTTTAATTAATTGCTGTTCTTTAATGTTATAAATTCATTATATTTAGTTGATTTTCTTTAATTAATTGCTGTTCTTTAATGTTATAAATTTATAAATTTATTATATTAAATTGATTTTCTTTAATGTTATAAATTCATTATATTAAATTGATTTTCTTTAATTAATTGATTTTCTTTAATGTTATAAATTCATTATATTTAATTGATTTTCTTTAATTAATTGATTTTCTTTAATGTTATAAATTCATTATATTTAATTGATTTTCTTTAATTAATTGATTTTCTTTAATGTTATAAATTCATTATATTAAATTGATTTTCTTTAATTAATTGCTGTTCTTTAATGTTATAAATTCATTATATTTAGTTGATTTTCTTTAATTAATTGCTGTTCTTTAATGTTATAAATTTATAAATTTATTATATTAAATTGATTTTCTTTAATGTTATAAATTCATTATATTAAATTGATTTTCTTTAATTAATTGATTTTCTTTAATGTTATAAATTCATTATATTTAATTGATTTTCTTTAATTAATTGATTTTCTTTAATGTTGTAAATTCATTATATTTAATTGATTTTCTTTAATTAATTGCTCTTCTTTAATGTTATAAATTCATTATATTAAATTGATTTTCTTTAATTAATTGCTGTTCTTTAATGTTATAAATTCATTATATTTAGTTGATTTTCTTTAATTAATTGCTGTTCTTTAATGTTATAAATTTATAAATTTATTATATTAAATTGATTTTCTTTAATGTTATAAATTCATTATATTAAATTGATTTTCTTTAATTAATTGATTTTCTTTAATGTTATAAATTCATTATATTTAATTGATTTTCTTTAATTAATTGATTTTCTTTAATGTTATAAATTCATTATATTTAATTGATTTTCTTTAATTAATTGCTCTTCTTTAATGTTATAAATTCATTATATTAAATTGATTTTCTTTAATTAATTGATTTTCTTTAATGTTATAAATTCATTATATTAAATTGATTTTCTTTAATTAATTGATTTTCTTTAATGTTATAAATTCATTATATTTAATTGATTTTCTTTAATTAATTGATTTTCTTTAATGTTATAAATTCATTATATTTAATTGATTTTCTTTAATTAATTGATTTTCTTTAATGTTATAAATTCATTATATTAAATTGATTTTCTTTAATTAATTGCTGTTCTTTAATGTTATAAATTCATTATATTTAGTTGATTTTCTTTAATTAATTGCTGTTCTTTAATGTTATAAATTTATAAATTTATTATATTAAATTGATTTTCTTTAATGTTATAAATTCATTATATTAAATTGATTTTCTTTAATTAATTGATTTTCTTTAATGTTATAAATTCATTATATTTAATTGATTTTCTTTAATTAATTGATTTTCTTTAATGTTATAAATTCATTATATTTAATTGATTTTCTTTAATTAATTGCTGTTCTTTAATGTTATAAATTCATTATATTAAATTGATTTTCTTTAATTAATTGCTGTTCTTTAATGTTATAAATTCATTATATTTAGTTGATTTTCTTTAATTAATTGCTGTTCTTTAATGTTATAAATTTATAAATTTATTATATTAAATTGATTTTCTTTAATGTTATAAATTCATTATATTAAATTGATTTTCTTTAATTAATTGATTTTCTTTAATGTTATAAATTCATTATATTTAATTGATTTTCTTTAATTAATTGATTTTCTTTAATGTTATAAATTCATTATATTTAATTGATTTTCTTTAATTAATTGCTCTTCTTTAATGTTATAAATTCATTATATTAAATTGATTTTCTTTAATTAATTGATTTTCTTTAATGTTATAAATTCATTATATTAAATTGATTTTCTTTAATTAATTGATTTTCTTTAATGTTATAAATTCATTATATTTAATTGATTTTCTTTAATTAATTGATTTTCTTTAATGTTATAAATTCATTATATTTAATTGATTTTCTTTAATTAATTGCTGTTCTTTAATGTTATAAATTTATTATATTTAATTGATTTTCTTTAATTAATTGCTGTTCTTTAATGTTATAAATTTATTATATTTAATTGATTTTCTTTAATTAATTACTGTTCTTTAATGTTATAAATTCATTATATTTAATTGATTTTCTTTAATTAATTACTGTTCTTTAATGTTATAAATTCATTATATTTAATTGATTTTCTTTAATTAATTACTGTTCTTTAATGTTATAAATTGCATGTTTGTTTGTTTTTTTTATTTTCCCCCCTTTTATATTCCTAAATGTTTCGTTCATTATATTTAATTGATTTTCAATTACGAATAATTTCTTATTCTAATTTATATTAGATTATTGCCTATTAATCATTTAAGTATATTTCGATTTTTATATTAACTTTATATTTTAGATCAGCAAACTATTTTTTTTTTGCTTTCTATTATAAAAATATATATGTATTTGCAACATGAATGATTCCATTTTCACTAACTGAATTATTTTACCATCAAAATAGTTCCACATTTTACAATAATTTAATATTCTAAGTTAATAATTAGATTAATATATTTATTTACATTTATGCACGTTTCATTGAAGAGCAGAAACAACTCTTGTTTATTTTTCTTACAATCCATTTTTGTTTTGTGCAGACTAGTTTCACAACATACTGTTTAAGTGTAAGAAGAAATTTGCCGTATTCGCGAACCTCACAACACACGACACATCCAGCACGGAATTTAGAGACATACTAATAAAAATACTGCCATTTTAGCTGTCTAGCACTGTGGGACTTGATGGCCTCCGTGTCATAGGGTATAATTAGCTGCAAAGTTCTTTGCAAATAGTCTGATGCTGACGAGATGACCTCTGGTCCATTGATAATGGTTGGTATAGAACGCACACTTCTGTTCAGGATCCTATTTGTTATTTGCCAAAACTGGTGGGAACCAAGCCGCTGATCAGCTACCTTGGATTTAACAGACTGAGCACATAGCTCTCTTGCATGTTTTATTACTCTTTTACAGTGGTTGCTGGCAGACCTGAAAGCAGCTTTAGTCTCAGTGCATCTATTACGTTGGAAGTTATACGCCTCCTAATTATTGAAACCTTGTTAATTTATATTGAAAACGCAATGATTAACCAGGCTCAATACGAAACGGATGGTACACTTAAATGGTTAGTTTAAGTATTATAAACAAATTTAATCGTCTTCCAATCAACTCACTATTCCACTTTTTCTATTTTTTATTTTAATATTTTGTATCACTGGCCTAAGGATGACTTATGCAGGTCGAAAACGTTCGCGAATATAGCAAATTTCTTTTTGCAGTTGAACGGAATGTTTAGAAACTAGTCCGTCAAAAAGAAAAAAATGGCACTGTTATTATATATATATATATATATATATATATATATATATATATATATATATATATATATATATAGCAACAGTACCCGTCGTTGACTGGGTTCAAAAACAGCCTACAGAAAATGGACTCTGATTTATGAAAGTATGATACGTTATGAAAAGGAAGGGTCGAAAAAGATAGCTTCGAATATGGAGGTATCAAAACCAAAGCAAAATATGATGAAATGAAAAAAAATAAAATAGATAACGCAGCCCCGACAATTTTATTATACCATCCCTATTTAAGTAAAAACATATTTATCAAAGTATTATTATGTACATCTATATCAAAAACACTTATAAACGTTTTTTTTTTTTTTTTTTTTTTAAATTTTTTTTTTCGTACTTTGTGGACCAGGTGCGTACGCAGACACCACAATTTTAATGAATCATCATTATGCCAGATCAACCCTAGCCATTCTTGTGTCTCGATACATTTTCTATTATTATATGTGATCATTTTTTATAATGGTCAGCCATATAGGAGCATATTCGTGACCAGACACACCCATAGACGTGCAGCTTTATATTATAGATATATAAAGCGTTGTGTTTGAAAGTAATGGCAATAATACAGTCTTATAGCTAAACACCGTTAGGTACGAGACAAGGTAAGTAAAAGGAATGATAACAGTACGTTGTCTCGTACACACATTCATAGCCTTAAACATAACTCACTTCCAACTATGCACAATTCTCCAAGCAAACTACATTATCCTATATATATATATAAATATATATATATATATATAAATATATCCATAAAGATGTTATATATTTTTGCACTATTACTGAGCTCCCACACAATCCTCCCATAACAGACACTAATATTTCGTCTTCAAGTTATTCTTCTTCCCATCCTCCATCTGATATAGTTACTAATCCAATACACCATTCGAGCAGCCCTTCCATTTACAATCATACAACTAGTAATAATGATGATAATAATAATAATAATAATAATAATAATAATAATAATAATAATAATAGTATAAATGAGAATAATAATATTTCTCCTAACAGCCATCCTAACACTAACAAAACTCATTATCCCCTCCAAAATAGTCCTCATACAGACATTGTCCCACCATTTGTTGAACACTGTGAACAAAATTCAAACTATTTAACTAATATAAATCAGCAAATTAATATTAATACCAGACCTCGAGCTTTTAATAAAGTACATGCATATATCGGCGCTACTTCAACATTAATTAAGAAAAGAATATCAAACCACATTTCTTCTTTTAACAATACTATTTTTTCCTTGTACACATGTTTGTGAATTATTCCATGGATTTCTGCCTTTGGACTATTATGGACCATCTTCTTCCAATTACGGGATGTCTTTGGATTTTACTTGTACAAATGGAAATTCTTTTAAGTTTCTTGAAGTTTTACATTTGGATTTTACCGTCACTGGATTTTTTATCTTCCACCAGACTATCCATTCATGTGTAATCACCTTTTTCTTTGCCATATTCCCTCTGTTTAACTTATTTTTGTTTTCAAGTAAGATCTTTGACTTACTTATTGTTTCATCAAATACTTCTGCATGCCAAATCCGATCCCGCATTTTTCTAATTCCTACCCTCTGATGAGAAGGAGAGTATTTCTTCGAAACTCCGCGGATTAAGGACTATCCATTTATCTAGTGTTTCCTTTTCAGATTAAATATGTTTTTAACTCATTTCAAAGTGTTTTTTTTTAACATATTTTATTAACTGTTTGCTCATATATATATATATATATATATATATATATATATATATATATATTGTAGTTGGAAGTGAGTTATGTTTTAAGGCTATGAATGTGTGTACGAGACAACGTAATGTTATCATTCATTTTAATTACCTTGTCTCGTACCTAACGGTGTTTAGACATTACTTTCAAACACAACGCTTTATATATCTATAATATAAATCTGAACGTCTGTGTGTGTCTGGTCACGAATATGCTCCTATATGGTTGACTAATATAGAAAACTGATTACATATAATGATAGAAGATATATCGAAACACACGAATGAGCATGTTTGATCTGGCATAATGATGATTCATTAAAATTGTGGTGTCTGCGTACGCACCTGGTCCTCAAAGTATGGAAATAAAAAATGAAAAAATTTAAAAAAAAACGTTTATAAGTGTTTTTGATACAGATGTACATAATAATACTTTGATAAGTATGTTTTAACTTAAATAGGGATTGTATAATAAAAATGTTGGGTCTGCGTTCGCGCTTGGTCTCCATAGAATGGAAATAGGCACAGCCTTAAATAAAGACTTTTTCATATCTATCTGCTTAAGTATACTTTGTTCAGTTCAGTTTGAAGAAATATGGTCTAATGAAATTATGGGGTTTTCGTTCGCGCCTGACCTCCATAGAATGGAAATATGCCACATATGTGAACAGGTATGGAATAATAAATTATGGGGTTTATCTATTTTATTTTTACTTTCATATTTTGCTTTGGTTTTGATACCTCCAAATTCGACCCTATCTCTTTACAACCCGTCCTTTTCATAACGTATCATAGTTTCATAAATCAGCGTCCATTTTCCGTAGGCTGATTTTTTTTAACCAAGTCCACGACGGGTACTTTCGCTAGTATATATATATATATATATATATATATATATATATATATATATATATATATATATATATATATATATATATATATGGCGCACGAGTCGTTTTTTGTTTTTTTTAACTTGTAAATCGTTACTATATATTGGGTGCAATATAATAATAAATACGAAATCGGCATCAATCAAAATATCATATTTAAGCGTGTTTTACGACCGGGCAATGCCGGGTGGCCTACTAGTATATATATATATATATATAAAGAATTACAATTAAGTTTACAAAGATAATCCAAAATATAAATATTAAAGACTTATATATGTAGAAGCTCAATAATACTAAATAGGAAATAGAGCTTAATCCGCGAAGTTTCGAAAGAAATACTTTCTTCCTCATCAGAAGGGAGCAATAAGCAAAATGCGGAATAAGATTTTCCTCATAAACAAACTGCAAGTGAACTATAGAGCGTACTTGCTAAAAGTTTAAAAAAAAAAAAAAGAACAGTGAAGCAGAGGGAATAGGGAAAAAAATGAAACATGATTTCACGTGAATGGACATTCGATTAAAGACTAGAAGATCCAAGGACGATGAAATCCAAAAAAGTTGGTAAAAGTGGAGTATCCAGATGTAAAGAATCCAAAGGTATACCGTTACTATAAGATATATCGACGTCATCCAAATAATAAATATCTGATTAATTAAACTATTGTTTCCAATCTTTTCAAAGGTGTTGTTCTCGCCAACAGACAATGTAATTACCATTTATCCTCGAGTTGCTTCGTCTCTGGATATTTGAAAATAATTAATGTTTGTACTGAACATAGACATCATATAATGTAAATTTACTAAAAACAAACTATCTTGCTTCATTTTTATTTTTATTTTTACTCTTAAATTAAGGAATTCCATTTGGACTAAGGGATAAATATTAACTAAAAAACATGCATTGGAGACATTGCGAAGGCTGCTGCAAAGAAGGATGGTTCTCTCAATCGTGCTAGAAGATAATCACACCTGAGAGTATCCTGTACCTCTACAAACCCACCATTCACTCATGCATGGAGTATTGTTGTCACAACACTAGTCTCTCCCTCTTAGATAGGGTCCAAAAAAGTGTTTTACAGGTATTTTAATGGAATGTTCTCTGATGAACTCGTTCTACTTGTGCCCCCTCGACTTTGGAATTCTCTTCCTGTTACCTGCTTCCCTGACTTAACAGAATTTTAAATGTAATGTAGACCAACATCTTGTTAATTTTTCCTAGGCATGGCCCTAAATAGTAGCCCCTTACATTCAAGTGGCGATATACCGTTTTAGGGGATGAACGTGACTAAAAGGGAGGGAGGGGCTACTATTAGAGAAAGAGTCTAGCATGTGGAATGTGGAGATTTTAGCAGCGAGATGTTTGTTGACATTACATTTAATCTTCTGAAGTCAGAAAAGCAAGAAAAGGGAGGAAATTCCAACGTTCAGCAGTTAGGCGGAAGAGACTATTAGAGTATAACGCTTCTCGGCATATAGGGATTTAAACAGTATAGGGTGGGATTTTGCTGCTTGGCTGGTTAGTCGGGAGTATGCACATCAAGGGGGCACGAGGACTATGTGTTCATCATCATTAGAGCATATTCTATTAAAGTACTTGTAGAACAGGCACAGTGATGCAATATTTCAGAGATGGGACAGGGCTTCAGCTTGGCAGATGGTGCGAGATTGAAGACAATTTTTGGATTTTGTTTATGAGTTAAAGACTAGTGACAATTGCTCCAATCCAAATGAGGCAATAGTACTCAATGCATAAGTATATGACAACAAAACCTTTGAGACTATATTCCATCATACGTGCTGCACATTAAAGATAAAGATACTTACCTGATTATCCTCTGCCTGAAATTTGATAACGTATACTGGAGAGAGCATCGGTTTCATGAGGCAGCGCACCCTTTTGTAAAATCAAGTGCTAGTTTGATCATCTTAACCTAACAGATTTATCGAATCTTAGTAGATTAATCAATATAACTCTCTTTGTTTCCAACGTTTCTTCGTGTAATGAGATGTAGGGGTTTATCATTACAGCACACTAATTCCTGATAACTAGCAGCGGCTTTTGTCAGATAATTCCAAAATTTCAATTTCGGTTAAGAAAAACTTACAGATAGATCATGTTGAAGTGTGATTTAACAATAAACTAAAGTTTTAATAAACTAAAGTTAAGCAACATTGGCCATTATCAGCTTTTAGTTGGGTGACCATTTTGGAATAATAATGTACGGAAAAAAACGTGCTTTTTTTTTCAAATAAATACGGTTATCTGTTTATAAATACGATAGCGTGTTTATTATTTATTTTCTGTGTCACGTTTACATCCAATTCGTTTAATTGTTATGGACTTCTATTTCTTGTAAAAAATAATTTCACCCAGAATTCTTCATAAGTTTTGGTTTCGATTTCGATTATAGCTGAAGGAACTCAAGTTATATATATACATACATATATTTTTGCATAAGTTTTGGTTTCAGTTTCAATTCTAGCTGATGCACCCAAGACATATGGATATATTTTTTTTTATTTTTGAAATCACACCTTTATAATATATAAAAATCTGTAGAACATTAACTCTATAGTAATATATACGAAATCTACAACAATTAAAATATCATATTTAAGCGTACTTTACGACCAATCTACGCTGGGCGTTCATGCTAGCTTAGATAAATACTTTTGTAGTTTTAACAAAAGGGCTACAATGATATCAGAGCATCTCCATTTACGCTGAACATTCACAGAATGCCAACATGAATATATTACATACGAATGAGTCCGCTGTGAAATTTCCACAGGCCCCGCTAGTTTTTATTATTTGTATACTTCTGACTATTGATCTCATCTTGAGCTTGAAGGTTCAATCCTCAGTGCGCGCAACATCCAAAATACAATTGAGAATTAATTAGGTATGTAACATAGTGCAGATGCACATATGTAAATGCATGGGAAGTGGCGTCATCGGTAAGGGGGAAAAAAGGACTATAATTTGAAAAAAAAAAAAAAGAAAGTAAAAGATTTTGGGAGAGACGAGATAACGTTCGGGATCTCGTGAAATACGTGGAAATCATTCTAGATAACGTGGGTGACGACGAAGAAATCAATCTCGTTATGCAGAACCAAAAAGCAAATTAGAGTTATTTCGTATTCTTTGTTTTGCTATCCATTGCGACTAAAACTGCATACAGTGTGTGTTGCTTCATGGACAAAGATACAGATCTTCTGCTCAGAGCGTGCAACCTTTGTGGATTAAATAAAAGGTTCTGTTCAAAATCCCTTGTAGATTACCGAGTCTGAGAGAAAGATTCTAGAGTTCGGCAGATTCCCGAGTTCGATAATATACACCTGAAGCAGGTCGGTGGTTAAATTGGTCGAAACGTTGTGCAAAGAACACTCAATTGTCAGCAAAATCTAAATCATACGAAGTACGGTCACTTCACATTTAAATCTGACCGATTATTCAAAGTAAAGCAACGTTGATTCTTGCCAGTAAATACACGAGGGACCATTGCGGAACACTGCGTGCCGTAAACTACGATGCGCTTTTAAATATGATTATGGCTGTATCAGTCAAAACTCTGGATCGGGAGGAATAACCCAAGTTAAGCCAGGTTAGGTCTGAGTAGTATTTAGATGGTGACAACTTACGAATAAAAATTTCTGGAAAACTGAGTCATAATTTAGCTGTAATAATTGACTTTCTTTATAAAGGCATGCCTCTTATGAGTCTAGTTATAAATTAAATTGTAGGAGAAACTAGACTCTCAAGCCTTTGCAGGGTATTTTTTCAAAGCGAAATATAACGCTATAATAATAACATTCTTTTTCTTTTTTCATTTGTTTTGTTTTCTTTCAACAGACACTACACAAAAACACAACTTCGATTCGTCAGGTAATGACGATTTCAACTTAAACACTAAACTTAATCACAATTCAGAATTCTGTACTTTCATTAATGGGTCACCGATAATAAAGGTTCAGAAGCCACTCAAGGATAATGGTTAAAAAAGATTGTTAGTCAGATTATGTACGCCAACAGAAGACAATTGGAAACATTGGGTGGAATGGGAAGAATTTTATTATCCAAGCCGACTTAACGCGTATTTGTTAGCATAAGACTTGAAGACAACCATGCTGTCGTCAGTTGGGAAGCAGTCTCGTGATATTTTTTCTATATATCGAATGTTTTAGGATATGAAAATTCTGTTAATAGTAGTTCTATTTGGTTTGGGGGGATTGAAAGTTCTTTGCTGTGGTTGTAGCTAGACGAGTTCTTGCTGTGAATGTTTTATATGGGGATTATGCATTGGCGCACTTACCATGAATATAAAGTTAAAAGTTATTTACAGTTTTGGATTACTATGATTTTTTTCAAAAGAAATAAAATATTGTTAAATAATAGCAGGGTTAAAAGTGTTAATTATTTATCTATCTGTATATCTGTCTATCTATTTGTTTATGTAATTATTATCTAGCTGGCGAAGTAAACACAGAAAGTTGAAGTGTTATTGTTTTGACGGGCACATCAAGCTCAGTGACCGGAAGTGACGTGTCCGTTCTTCCAGTTTTTGAGAAGCTAAGTAAGTTTTGGATTTCGGACGCTGAAGAGAAAGGAGGGTACAACAGGGTCCCTTCCCCCTAGAGGGTTTGACGTGTCTGAAAATGAACAAGGAGAAACAGAAGCCAGAAACAGTAGAATCCCCGGGATACGGCATTAAAATTTAGTAGCAAAATACAGTAGGGTAGGGTAGGGTCAGGCAAGAGGCCCAGTCAAAGTCAAACGCCCACCCCCGGTTTCTCAGCCAGGTACGTCCAAGGATGGAATACTGTTGCCACATCTGGCAGGAGCTGCTAGAAAGGACTTGTCCTGCCTTCATAGTTCAAAATAGACTTCGTAGCCTCGTAGGAGATGTCCTTTTCTCTTCCCTGCAACCTCTATCTAACAGAACAGATGTTACGACTTTGTCTCTGATGTATCGTTATTTTCATGGAAAGTGTTCGACTGAGCTTCAGTCTATGGTCCCCCCTCGCCAAACTTTCACAAGAAACACTCGTCTAGCTGAAAACACTATTAATAATCACCCCCACTCTTTATCTCTGCCTAAACTTAAACGTAGATTCCATGAACAAAGCTTCTTTCTTAGAACTGCACGCCTGTGGCTTTTCAGCTGACTACAATCTGACTGTCTTCAAGTCCAACGTAAACAAGTCCGATTGATGAGCCGTTCCACTTAAGTTTAAAAAAAATTATCAAATTTCCATTACTAAAAATTACTATATTGTCCAATTGACTACTGTACATTCTTAACCCTTATCCTCGCGTGGCCTCTGTGCCTTGATAATGTGGTGATGCCTGTGTAAAAAAAAAATGGCAAAAGGCCTACCGGTGCTTTCTGTTTCTATTACTGTTAATAAAACAAAAGTGACGAACTACAAGAGAAAGACGGAGAATGAAAAATATGGGCATAGCATATTTTCCGGAGCCTTGAGGGCAGTCGGCAACGGTGTTCCTTTAATCCGAGCCAGCAAGGAGTACGGTGTGCCTGCTCGAAAACTTCGTCGTCACAGGGACAAGAAGGTGCTTGAACCTGGGGTGTTGAATTTCAGACGATACAGGAAGGCCCTTCCCACCGAGATAGAGTTTCAGCTGAAAGAGCATATTGTTAGAATGCAAAGACGTCTGCATGGGCTGAGAGTGTAGGATCTACAGCGTCTTGTATTTGAAATCGCTGAAAAGGCAGGCCTTCATTATCCTTTCAATAAAGAAACAAGATTGGCTGGAACTGCCTGGGTCCACAGCTTTCTCGATCGGCATAACCTTAGCATTCGGCAATCACAAGCAACAAGCCTTTCCCGTGCAGTGGGGTTCAACCAGGAGCAAGTCCAGAATTTTTTTCGCCTGTACAAAGAGCTCCTAACAAGCATGAGTACCTACCCTCACGCATTTGGAATATGGACAAATCGGGACTCTCAACTGTGCAGAAACCTGGGAAGGTCATGACTCCAAAGGGTGCTCGCCAAGTTGGGAAGGTAACCAGCGCTGAGTCTGGGTCTTTGGTAACATTTGTGTGTGCATGCAGCGCAGCAGGGGTATTTTTACCACCCATGTACATTTTCCTCGAAAGAGAATGGTGGGCGTACTGATGAATGATGCCCCAACTCAAGTGGTAGGTTATGCAAGCCCAAGTGGCTGGACAGATTCTGACCTCTTTGTGGCGTGGCTGGAACATTTTGCGAAGTTTACCAACGCCTCATGTGACAACCCTCATCTCATTCGGCTGGATGGGCATCACAGCCACAAAACACTGGCAGCTGTTGAATTCCGCAGAGAAAATGGCATAGAACCTCTGACACTGCCGCCTCATAGCACACACAAGGTGCAGCCACTGGATAGAAGTTATTTCAAGCCTCTCAAAACAGCCTTAAACACGGACATGGATAGCTGGATGGTGGAAAATTCCGGCAAGCGAGTCACCATCCATGACATTGCTGCCCTTTCAGGAAAAACCTTCAGGACATGTGGTATCTGGCTATATGATCCAAACGTCTTCACTGACGTCGACTTTGAGCCAGCCTTGATGACTGAAGAAGATCTCCCAGAGGTCAGCCCCCCCCAACTTCCTGCAGTTCTGCCCATGTGACTCCATCTCAGCAAGAAGATGCAAATGGTGACCGTCCAAGAGTCAGAAACCAGCCAACTAACCGCACCCATGACCAACAGGCTGCCAATGTAGAGACTCCAGCTCATCAGGAAGACGTTGAGGTCATTACAACATCAGGAGACGGCCGGTGCCTGTTTAGAAGTCTAGTGATAGGATTGGACAAAAGGCTTCAAACTGCCCAAAGGGATGAGCATGGCAAACTGTTGTGCACAGTTCTGCATGTCGTGGAGACTGGCAAGGCAAACAGTTTCCGGACACAGGTCATCTCTTTCATGTGGGACAATTACGACGAATACAAAAATCTTGATGTTGAAACAACGAAGATTTACCACACTGGATTAGCTTTGGTTCCATGGATGAACGCATTGTCGCCATGGCCGACTCAAAATCCTTACCTGGTGAGCTTGAACTCGTGGCGACAAGCAAGGTCCTGGGGAAAAAACTTGTGGTTTGGGGCGCAAACAGCATGGTAATCCAAACCTACGGAGAAGATACTCTTCTCAGACTGGTCGTTCTGTTCAGGAACATTTCCCAGAATTTTGGCAACTACGATTGTGTGTTGGACAGATGGATTGACGAGCCTCAAGGTCCTACATCACAAGTTGAGATCACTGATGCGTCTTCATTCTCACCTCCACGCTCAGCTGATTCCCAACCCCAGAGCAGCAGACACACCATGACTCCTCATCTTGATTTGCCCAACAAGAGCAGAGGACCGACCCCGAGGCCTCAACCTCCAGAAAAGAGATTGCAGAACTGATCCATAGATTTTCTCCACTCCAAGAGCACGAGATCAAGGAAGGTAGAATCTGCAATAGTGTTGACTTCTTCTCCCTTTAAAGTCAGGCTGGAAGAAAGACGCTCAAAACAGACTGTCCAAATGACGCGACAAGAAAAGAAGACAAGTCAAAGAAGAAGAGGAAGCGTCGTGAATCTGAAAAAGATTCAGATCAGGAAGAAGAGGAATGGCCATGTCCGATATGTTGTGAGCCCTATCGCAACAGCAGATACCGCGATGTGTGGGTCTAGTGCCAGATTTGTCTACACTAGGCCCATGAGGAGTGCACCCAAGGAACGGCTCAATTCATCTGTCTAAATTGTGATTCCGATGACTCTGAATAAGATGAGACATATGCCTATTTTTTTTTTTTTTTTGCACTGGACTGCTTATTGTAGCCGAGTAGGAAACTCAGTAAGTTCTCATTTTTTTAACCTGTGGTACTGCATATAGGCTACAATTATTCATATTTTAAAGTTCAACATAGGTTTACTTTGAATTTGCACTCGATGTTGCAAGCAATTACTTCGCTAGTCAAGTCTAACTCAGCAAATTTATATTATTATTTGCTTTTTACCTGCTGTGTTTTATCTTTTATTCTACCCTTCTGCTTGTGATATGTTATAGCCAAAGTTCATCTCAATAGATCGCACCTATTTTGAGCTGCCTGTGATCCAAATGGAGGAATGGTTGGAATTATTGCTTAAGGTAGGTTCCTTGCCCGCGTTTATCCTATATAATAAACATGTATATAATCAAATGACATTATAAATAACAACGTAAGGCGGGGCAAATACCGTAAGTAGGCACAGGAAAAACATCATATTCCACATCGCAACTATCATAACTAGGGTCACCGTATCCCAGGGTTCTACAGATAGTCACTTCCATTTTTTCTGCAAAACGACACATGGGAAGTGTAATAAAATCTTCATATAAAACCAATCCATGTCTTGGGTTGTTTGAAACGTCTTTGCGAACAGATTCCAGCTCCCGGCAAGGACGAGTGCCATCCCCAGGTAAAGCCAAAATAAAGGCGGCCAACAGCAGTTTAAAAGGTATTTCGTATAATGACCGTCTGACACACATGCACAGCAAAAACATTAAGAAATAAACTGTTATATATCTATATATCTATAAAAGTGAGATTGTCTGTCTGACTGTGTCAAATAACTCTGTCAATTTTCAGTCTACAGACACGAGATTTGACATAAGGGGTACTGAGATTTGGTAAAATCTTTTTAATCAGTTTTCGGTCAGAAATTTGGCTGTAAAGGGGTCAAAGTTCAACGATTTGACCTTCAAAAACTCTACCAAACTCCTCGGCCAATTTTCGGTCTAAACATTTGAAATTTTAGATATAGGTTTCTTGGACATGGATCAAACTTTGTAATTTTATTTGAGCCCAAAACAATAAATCTTAAGGAATAAAAAGTGGGGTAAAAGTTTTTTTTAAATTTGACCTCTGCGGTCTCTACAAAATTATTAAGCCAATTTTTGATCTAAACATTTTAAATTTTACATAAAGTGTATTCAGACATCTGGCAGGCTTTTTAATTAGGTTTGGGCCGAAAATTTGGCTGTTAAGGGGTCAAAGTTCAAAAGACTTGATCTGTGCGATCTCTAGTAAACTATTCAGCCAATTTTGGGTCTAAAGTCATTTCACATAAAGGGTATTCAGACATGCAGCAAGCTTTTTAATCAGTTTTGGGGCGAAAATTGTGCTGCCAAGAGGTTACAGTTGAAAGAGATGACCTTTGGAAACTCCTCCGCCAATTTTAGGTCTAAACACTTGAAATTTTAGATGTAGGACACCAGGACATGGGGCAAGCTTTTTTAATATATATATACATATATATATATATATATATATATATATATATATATATATATATATATATATATATATATATATATTATAAAGAAGTGAACAATCGCGTAAATTCAATCAACTAAAATAAGATGGAAAACGGGGTGAGGAAAAGAAAAAAAGAAAAAATAAATAAAATAAAATAATGGGGCAAGTTATATGTACAATTCAATAAAATAAATAAGTCGATTAAAAACAAGATCGTTAAAATACACCCGAAGCGCTTTTCGTTAAGACTAACATTTTCAAGGGTCATAAGTCTGAAAATTATTATTTTTTTTTTTTTTTTAGAATATTTGGTAGTGGTATGGAGTAAGAGCGGAGAGGAGGTTAAAAAAAAAAAAGCACTTGCTATCATTGCTAACCCCCTACTTTGTGCAAGCAGAGAAACCTCCGGCTTCAATTAGAATTATTTGGGTAGCCAGTTTTTTCTTTTTGTTTTTGTTTTTTTAACCTCCTCTCCGCTCTTACTCCATACCACTACCAAATATTCTAAAAAAAAAAAAAATAATAATAATAATTTTCAGACTTATGACCCTTGAAAATGTTAGTCTTAACGAAAAGCGCTTCGGGTGTATTTTAACGATCTTGTTTTTAATCGACTTATTTATTTTATTGAATTGTACATATAACTTGCCCCATTATTTTATTTTATTTATTTTTTCTTTTTTTCTTTTCCTCACCCCGTTTTCCATCTTATTTTAGTTGATTGAATTTACGCGATTGTTCACTTCTTTATAATTATTCTAAAATTTTGCCAATCGAATAAAGATATATATATATATATATATATATATATATATATATATATATATATATATATATATATATATATATATATATATATATATACAAGAACTGCACGCCTATGGAACTCACTTCTATCTATGCACGTAAATTTATGAACAGTGCATAGGGCCCGAGCAAAGCCGGGCTGAACAGCTATTATATATATATATATATATATATATATATATATACATATATATATAGAGAGAGAGACAGACAGACAGACAGACAGAGAGAGGGGGAGAGAGAGAGATAAGACCACATATGGTTCAAATAGTGTAGAACCACAGACATTTAGTTGGGCCACGTAACACAATGTCAACACACATCCACAACCGATTTGGGTCATTACAAATACACACACGTCGAGTTCATACACGCTCAACAAAATATATCCTTTTCGGTTTGTGACCTAATTGAGATTGGAGTGATTATTACTCACATCCCCCTATACAACACCACAATTTATTGAAATCTATATAATTATACAACTAAAATAACCTTGTAACGATGTATGTAACCCACTTTCCGGTTTACGATATCCGGTTGCGCATGCGTGCATGACCTGCGCACTGAAATATTAACGTTATTATTTCGAAACTATTATTTAACATGGGAAGTGTGGGGTTTAAAATAACATAAACGTAATACAGAAATGAACGATGTAAAAAAAGCAGACAGTATTAACAGTTGTTTATTTGGATAATTTAAACGCGAAAAATAACAAAAGAACAATTGGGACGCTGAAATATTAACGTCATTATTTCGAAATTATTATTTAACATGGGAAGAGTGGGGTTTAAAATAACTTAAACTTAATACAGAAATGAACTATGTAAAAAAAAGCAGATAGATCAAAATTTGAATTTAACTATAATAAGTATTATGGTATCTGTTCAGTGCACATTTACCTATAAGTATGGCCAACCACTTATAATTCAGTAACTGTATTTTTTTTTCAAAAATAATCAATTATAATAAACAGAATGACTCATAGAAATCTATGTTCTTTTTTCATTTTAATATACTTTCATAGAAATGTTTCTGTTATGTAAAAAAAACAAACTATTTTCTTTACGTCACAAGTGTCACGCTCATACATGAATTCCATAGCTAATATAACATACTGACCCAACGGGTCACGGATAGTCTAGTATTTAATCATTTTTTGACTGCAACTTTTGTGTATATATTTAATAACATGCATCATTTGAATCTAATAATTATAGGCCGCCATAAAAATACGCAAACATTTAGAAAAGAAAATTTCTGGATTCTGTTGGATATTTTTTGTTTTGTGTGCTTTTGATCAATCCACAATTCCATTGATCTGAAACGAATATATAAAAAATTTTCTGAGATTAAAAAAATATTAAATTTGTAAAGTTTGGGTTATTGGTACTGCCATTATCATCTCGAGTGTTATTCGCACAGTTTCGGCGGATGTAATCTCTCACTCCCTTCAGATGTATATTTTCGAACTCTGGAAATTTTCTAAAGAACTGTGAAATTCCAAACGGAATCCTTTATATAACCATGGTCGATAGCGCCACGATTGTGTAGAAGTTCTAGATAATTCCCAGTTATATTTGAGCGTCGCCTACAGTTAGAATTTAATCTTCCATCTCCTAAATCGTGTAAATTTTCACCAAGTGCTTTATACACACTAGGCCACGTATATTTCGATGAAGAATTTATTACTTAAGACTCTTACCCAGTCATCGCTGACGGAACGACAGCATGCTACCTCGTGGATTAAATAAAGGCTTCCGTTCGATATTCCGTGAAGATTCCCAGATTCAGTATAAAGATCCCCGAGTCCAACTGAATGATTCCTGAGTTCGACTGAAAGATTCCCGAATTCGACAAGATACACCTGAAAAAGGCTGAATGCTACATCGGCCGAAATGTGAAAATAACACCCAAGATGAGAACAGGGGTCCACGTTGCATCTTTTTCAATCAGGCGAAATCACGTTTTTTTTTTTGTTTTTGTTTTTTTTGTTTTTTTTTTGTTTTTTGTTTTTTAACAAGAAGTGTGATAATGTAAGAACCAACGTAACACTGCTTCAGTGCATTATTGTATTGTTGCTTTTAGCTAAACAACAACTTGATTGAATTTCGCCGGTTTAGTTCGATGAGGACATACGCTGTCTTTGTATCATGGAATTTTTCTTTTTCAAACGGTGGTGTTTTTTAATCGTTACATTAATTTTGATAGGGTCAAGGAATCGATCATATTCCTTTTCATCAATGTGTTAATCCGTAGCTTTTATCTCCCTTAAATATATTTAAAATATAAGAATATAAAGAGATCATTCTGAAAAATTATGTATCAAACCAAAAAATCAAAGCTTATCGAATTCTAAAAAACATTGAAATGGTTTTCCAATTGATATTGAATATCAGGTCAGCACGGTGTTCAATTCCCCACGCGTGTAATTGCATCTTCTGCTTCAACGCAGCTTGGACAGTTTTCATGGCTTCTCTGTTATTGGTATCGAAACAGTCTGACTTTCAACTTGCCCAGAACCAAGAATCAACCTGTGTTTGTGCTGATAACTTCTCTTGTACCCTCTCGAGATCGCAGACGTATCACCTTTGCGTATTGATGTAGTGTTTCGTTTCCCATAGCAATAATCAATTTATCAAGTTCTCAGATTAAGCAATAATTTATTTTGCTTTGGTACATGCTATATATATATATATATATATATATATATATATATATATATATATTAGTGTTGGGACGATTAATCGGAATCGGAAATCGGAAAAATCGGAGCTTTTTGGTGTATCGGAATCGGAAAAATTTGTGCCTATTTTCCGATGCCAAAACTGATTCCTTTAATTATCTTTTTTATTCGGTTTTGTTTTGGTTTTAAAAAAAAAAAAACATCTTCCACTGCTGTAGTAATAATAAAAATAATAAATATTTATTGATTTAAACTTTCTCTAGATCATCCCTTCACACGTGTTTTTTTATGTTTGAGAAAATATAAGCATATTTAAGATGTGTTTTTGTGGTAAATGGGACAAAATAACACTTTTATAATTAAGTATTTATGAATTTATAAAGAATTGGATCGGTAATTGTATCGGAATCGGGAATTTAGTACGGAATCGGTAATTGTATAAGAATCGGGAAAAATATCGGAATTGTCCCATCACTAATATACACACACACACACACACACAAACACACACACACACACACACATATATATATATATATATATATATATATATATATATATATATATATATATATATATATATATATATATAAATATAAAAATAAAAGTTACAATAAATTTACTAAGGTAATCAAAATGATAAACTTAAAATATATTATAAATATTATAGGGTTAATATTTACAAGTAAAATAAACTAAGCCAGATATAAAAAGCTCAATAAAACCGAAAAGGAAATAGAGCTTATAATATGAACAAATGATTAATAAAATATGTTAAAAGACATCTTGAAAAAGAGTTAAAAACATATTTAATTTTAAAAAAAAAGGAAGCACAAGATAAGTGGATAGTCCTTAATCCGCGGAGTTTCGAAGAAATACTCTCCTTCTCATCAGAGGGCAGGAATTAGCAAAATGCAGGATCGGATTTTGCATATAAAAGTATTTAATGAAACTACAAGTAAGTCAAAGATCTTATTTGGTTAAAAAAAGGGTGAGGTAAGGGGAACAGGAGGCAAAAGAAAAATAATAAAAAGATTACACATGAATGGATAGTCCGGTGAAGGGTAAAAAATTAAATATGTTTTTAACTCTTTTTCAAGATGTCTTTTAACATATTTTATTAATCATTTGTTCATATATAAATATATATATGTATGATATGAAAAGAAACTGGAACGTAAAGGGGATATCAATCATACCAGTTATCATAGGTGCCACAGGACTTATGAAGAAGAACCTGAAGTCCTACCTAACTAATATTCCTGGTGAACCAAGTGCAAAAGAGATTCAGACAATTGCACTTAAGGGAACAGCGAGGATACTAAAAAGAGCTCTCGGTTGGTTTCAATAAAAAAGCGGGGCAATGTTGGCAGCTGGTTTGGCTGCCCCATACCCGGCATTACAATCTTCAAAGGAAGAAAAATAAAATATATATATATATATATATATATATATATATATATATATATATATATATATATAAATTAAAGGCTAAGGAACAAAACTAACATATAACTTTATTGTATCATCAGATCTATAAGGAAGGCAGATAACGGAAAAAAGAAAAACCTTTTAAGGCCATAGCATTTCGAAGCTAAATCCTTCTCATAAGAAGAGGATAGAAGCCGAAATTATAGAGATATATCGATATACAAACCAAAACCGACTTTAAAATATCTGAGCTCCAATCCCTGGTCCACCCTCGCCGATCTTTCACGAAAAACCCCCGTCTAGCTGAAACTACTGCCAAAAATTTTCCCCACTCTTTATCTGTGCCAAAACCAAAACGTAGATTCCATGAACAAAGTTTCTTTCTTAGATGTCCACCCCTGTGGAACCCTCTTCCGTTTGCCTGTTTCCCACCTAACTACAACTTGGATGTCTTCAAGTCCAACATAAACAAATTCTTGCTGAACCGCCCCTTAAGTAAGACACTTTTTTTTTACATGGGTATCACCGCTTATCAAGGCCCAGAGGCCACTCGAGGATAAGTGTTAATAGGTATACATTAGTCATTGTGATTTTAGCATAGTAAAAGGTGGGAATTTTGTAACTTGGATTACTTGGGGGACGATTCAATTAGAACTTGTTCACATTGGACTTCTTTTTTTTTTTACATAAGCATCAACACATTATCAATGCCAAGAGGCCACTCAAGGATAAGGGTTAAAGAGTGTACAGTAGAAATTGGACAATATAATAATCATTAGTAATGAAAATTTGTTAAATTTGATAACTTATATGGAACGGCTCATCAAGAACTTATTTACGTTAGACTTGAAGACAACCATATTGTAGTCAGCTGGAAAGCAGGAAAACGGAAGACAATTCCACAGGCGTGCAGTTCTAAGAAAAAAGCTTTGTTCATGGAATCTACGTTTAGGTTTAGGCACAGATAAAGAGTGGGGGGAATTATTGATAGTGTTTACAGCTAGACGAGTGTTTCTTGTGAAAGTTTGGCGAGGGGGGACCATAGATTGAAGCTCAGTCGAAAAATCTCAACGTCAACGTGCTGTACATGCAATAACCGTTATACCCGAGTGGCTTCCGGGCATTAAAAAGTGGTGACCACCTTGTAAAAAAAAAAATAAGTGAGATATTCAAAAAATATATAGGTACATATTTGTTGAGAATAAAATAATGGTGTTTTTTTTTACATAGGCATCACCACTTATCAAGGCCAAGAGGCCTAAGGGTTAAAGAGTGTAAATTAGAAATTGGACAATATAGTAATCGTTAGTAATGGAGATTCGGTAAATTTGTTAACTTTTATGGAACGGCTCATTTAAAATTTGTTTATGTTAGACTTGAAGACAACCATATTGTAATCAGCTGGAAAGCAGCAAAATGGAAGACAATTCCATAGGCGTGCAGTGCTAATGGAATCTACGCTTAGGTTTAGGCACAGATCAAGAGTCGGGGAAACTAGTGATAGTGTTTTCTGCTAGACGGGTGTTTCTTGTGAAAGTTTGGCGAGGGAAGGGGGACCATAGAATGGAGCTCAGCCGAGCACCTGCCATGAAAATAACGATAAAGCAGAGACAAACTCGCAACATCTCTTCTGTGAGAAAGAGGTTGCAGGGAAGAGAAAAGAGCATCCCCCACAAGGCTACGAAGTCTATTTTTAACTCTATCAAGGCAGGATAAGTCCTTTCTAGCAGCTCCTGCCCAGATGTGGCAACAGTACTCCATCCTTGGACGTACCTGGCTATTTTATAGATAGACAATTGCATCAGCAGTGAGATATCTACTGAATCGATAGAAGGATACCACCATTTTTACAGCGGCCTTGGCAACGGATTTCATGTATGTGTTCCATTTAAGATCTGAAGTAAAGGTCAAGCTCAGAAGCTTGTCAAAATATGAGGCCTCCCAAGACGAGAGCCATTCATTTCAATTGATGCCAGATGGGGTTGATGATGTAAAGAGAGAAGCTTGGTCTTTGATGCATTAAAAGTAACCAGTCACCTCTTTCCCCATTGTACCACTTGCTAAAGATCAGAGGAGAAAGAATCAGAGAGAACTTGGTCGGTTACGGTCTTAGATGTGCTACAATAGATAGTAGTGTCATCAGCATAGATGTCTACGAATGATGTAAGGATGTGATTTGGAAGATGGGGTGTGTCAAGGAAGATGAAAATAAATAGCGAATAGGAAATGAGTAGTTAAGACATACAAAAATACAAGCAAAATGAAGGTGAAAACGAAATATGTATAACAAGCAGAATGTGCCCGGCGTTGTTCGGTATTAAATGTAACGTTAAATTCCTTTTAAAATAATGAAGTAAAAAACGGAAAGAGACTGAGACATGAGCAAGTTCACTTCTTGCAAGTAAAAAAATAATCGCCCTTAAATCGAAACTAAAACATAAAGACAGTAAGTCAAGCACGATAACAATTAAGCCAGCTTGACACGGTTTAAAAAATTGCTTCAAGCCTACTTAATCTTAACATAACGATTCGCGCATTGGACGTCGTAAACGAGTTGACAAACAGATAAAAATCCGATGACCATCAAGTAAAAAATTTTTCAATTTAAATCCCTTAGCAACCCTTTTTTCCGGATAAAAATCGATTGAAAAGTTTTTCACATGTTTGAATATCCTATATATCAAATTACCAGTCTGTAGATTAAAAATTCGTTGAGTATATAGGTTGAGAAGTGTCCTCACACATACACACATTCTCATTTTTATACATATGCTAGCAGGCCGCCCGGCATTGCCCAATCGTAAAATACGCTTAAATATGATATTTGGATTAATGCCGATTTCGTATTTATTATTGTATTATATTTGATCCAATATATATTAATGATTGAAAAAGTTTTTAAAAATAAAATGATTCGTGCGCCACCACCTAGAATTGAAACCAAAATGTTTAGCTTACGATTTATTTTAAAACTTAAAATATGAAGCAATAGCTATTACGTTACACCTGCATTTTCGTAATGCCGTTGTTCGACCTTCATCTGATAAATTCAATTGTTTTAATTTTCACACTTTTGCACCGATTTCCCCCAGCTAAAACTCAAATACAAAGTTAAGCATGGGTTCGAGTACCCTATATATTAAGTTTCATGTCTGTAGACCAAAGATTGACGGAGGTGGTAAGTAGTAAAAAGTTTAAACAAATATATATATGCATACATAAATATATATAGAGAAAAATGTCTGTGTTTATTATAAGCATTTTACGCAAATATTACGCAAGTATAAATCATGTAGAATATCTGCATGAATATAATTACACATACTAGTTAACTAAAGTTGATTGTCCCATAAGAAAATCAAAAAAAACTATTAGGGAATTAATTAAAATGAATGGTTCAACGAATATGCAAATTAGAGAGATCTTTTGCAGATGAATGCAATTCCATAACCCATATATATCCGGTTGTATTTTCTTTTTAAATAGATAGAAAAAAGGTTTTTAATATGAATATCAATACAAAATAAAATGATTAGGAGTATAAAAGTCAAGAACAAAATAGTTATATATTTTTTACATGGAAGTCACCACTTATCAAGGCCCGGAGGCCACTCGGGGATAAAGGTTATTGCGTGTACAGTAATCAATGGGACAATATCGCAGTAATCGTTAGTAATGGAGATCTGATAAAGTGTCTTACATAAGGGGGAAGTTTATCAGGAATTTGTTTATGTTGGACTTGAAGAGATCCAAGTTGTAGTCAGGTGGGAAACAGGCAAACGGAAGAGAGTTCCACAGGCCTGGACATCTAAGAAAGAAGCTTTGTTCATGAATCTCTGAACATATCCTAACTGTAATCTCTGAACGTATATACCATTCACTGGACAAAGCGGGGCAGGGCAAAGCGGTAGCTCTAGATATATCTAAGGCTTTTGACAGGGTATGTCTCCTCAGGAAAATTAGATCATACGGTATCACTGGTAGAATACTTAACATAATTAAATCCTTCTTAGATAAGAGAAAAATCCAGGTTGTCCTCGACGGTCGTACATCTAAACAATATGATATAAATTCGGGAGTGCCCCAGGGGTCTATTCTTGGACCTCTACTGTTGACCTCCCTGACAAAATTGTCTGTGAGATGGGTATCTATGCTGATGACATCACACTCTATTACAGACACGACAGGAAAATAAATGAACACATATCTAAAGAAATGGCAGAAACACTGGCGGATGACCTCCAATCTGTAGTGGAATGGGGACAAAAATAGATGGTCACGTTCAATGCCGCCAAGATTAAACTAGTTTTATTCAATAATCACAAGAAACCTTCTCTACAACCTATAGCAATAGCCAACGACTCTTTATCTGAGAGTACATTTTTCAAACTCCTTGGCCGAACGTTTACTGGAAACATGAGTTGGAACACTTACATTGAAGCCATTGCCAGGGCCGCTGCAAGGAAGGTGGGCTCTCTCTACCATGCTAGAAAACTACTAACACCCGAAAGTATCCTATACCATTCGCCCGTGTATGGAGTATTGCTGTCATATTTGGGCTGGTGCATTTGCTACTAATCTCTCGCTCCTTGACAAGGTTCAAAAGATAGTCGCAAATCTGATAGGCTCTGAACTGGCATCTAAGCTTCAGCCTCTGTCCCATCGACGAAACGTTGCATCACTATGCCTGTACTACAAGTATTTTAATGGTGAATGCCCTGACGAACTGCAAGCACTTGTGCCCAACGACGTGAACACCCTCGACAAACCGGACAGGCTGCTAAATCCCACCCCACACTGTAGAGATCTCTAGATGTAAAAGATCTTTCTACTCCAGTAGTTTCTTCACCATAACAGCTAGACTTTGGAATTCCATTCCAGGTCCCTCCTTCCCCAACTGTACTGACGTGCAGAAGTTCAAGTGCAACGTGAGCCGACATCTTGCTGCCCAAATCCCTACATAGTACCCCAGTAGTTGTTGCCCCTGATAGTAGCCCCCTACACCAAAGTGGCAATGTGCCTTGTTTGGGGTTAGATATCTACTGGAGCAGTAGAAGGATCCCACCATTTTTCCAGCGATCTTGGCAACAGATTTGATGTACATGTTCAATTTCAAATCAGGAGTAAAGATCAATCCCAGAAGTTTTTCAAAACATGAAGCCTCCCCAAGACGAGAGCCATGCATTTTAGTTTATGCCAGATGGGGATCAGAGCGTTGATGATGTAAAGATAGAAGCTTGGTTTTAGATGCATTAAAAGTAACCAAGCACCTCTTCCCCTATTGTACCACGTGCTCAAGATCAGAGGAGAGAGAATCAGAGAGAACGTCGTCATTTACGATCTTTGATGTGTTGCCATGAAAGCAAAAGAGATAAAATGTCTAAACTTTATAAATTTATGTCCTTAAAGTGGCATTCTAATGAAAATGACAAGTGCCCAATGTAATATGAGCCGAACCAAAAATCCAAGGTAAGTGTCTGAGTAAAAAATATGCTCAAGAAAACATCATATGTCGCTAATAGATCCGTTATGTTCGTATATGTAAGCATGCCCGAAAATGATGTCTTTGGAAAAAATACAGTATGTATTTTAAGAAAAACAAACGATGACTGAAAATATTAAATTCAGTAAAGAAGAAAATATATATGAACTCAGTATTATTCCTTTACACCCTTTTCAGAAGCTGGGAAATTTCAAGTTATATTCAACTCAATACTACGTTAATATATATATATATATATATATATATATATATATATATATATATATAACTACTTCATTTACTCACATAAATTAATATACGAAAGTATAAATTTATGCGGAAGCTTTACGTATTTACTTCAACAGTGCTCAATACGTAGGTAGAACTAGGTAGTAAGTTATAAAATATATGTGGCGATTAAGCTACAAGCGTTTCATTCATTCTAGGATTATGCCTAGTCTTATGCATAAGCCTGAAGAATCCTAGAGTGGATGAAACGCAGAATATTCAGTATAACTTAATCGCCGTATATATTTTATAACTTACTATATATATATATATATACATATATATATATATATATATATATATATATATATACATATATATATATTACATAATATATTTATTGTATAGTGTCGAGTGCACAATTGCAAATAAGAAAGCTATAATACAAATTATATACATAAAACCTTAAGACACATCTTTCATCGGTGTCCCGTGGTTTCATTGCAGTGGGTCTACCTTTTAAACAGGTTTTACAGATCCAAACAAATCATCGGCGATTCAGGAAATGAAAAATAAATCAAAGAATAGCGTTAAAAATGGGGCCACTTGAAAGAAACCGCTGAAACGCGTTTGGGGTACCTTTTAAAAAAAGTACTTTTTCAGTGGAGGAGGACTTATATATATATATATATATATATATATATATATATATATATATATATATATATATATATATACTTGTTTATTGTTATATAAACATGCTCACATCCCGCTGCTACAAATAGCCACTTGTTTCAATCAAACAACAGATATCATCAGGCAGCGACTTGACGATTCAAAAGTTCAATGAATAATGGATTTTTATTTTAGGTAGGAACTCTTTAGAAGTTGGAGTTAAAAAACTTAAAACACAGAACTTTTATTAAATAAAAAAGTAAAAAGGGAGAGGCAATTTAAATAAAGTTAAAAGATTACAATGGGGAGAGAGTGATTGAGAAGAGAAAAAAAGGAATAGAGACAGAAATAGAGAAAGAAAATAGAGAGAAAAAGAAGAGAGAATATATATATATATATATATATATATATATATATATATATATATGATATGGAGAAGAAAAGAAAAAAGATATAAATGGTTATTATAAAGAGAATAAGAACTAGAAGGAAAAGGAAAGAATAATGAGATCTAGTTAAATAGAGAAAGAGAGAAAGTAAGAATTTGACAGTATATAGAAAAAGAAAAAGAAAAAGATCTGCGTGTCAACCAATTTATGAACAATTATACAATTCAGTAATGAAACATATTATTACAAATACAAACAGACGATGCAATCCAAGCGTCAGAAATGAACGTGTCAAAAAAGACAGTGAATGTATTCAGCTAGCATATTTATCCTCTTACATACGTCCACAAGTAAAATCAACGCAATTCAAACATACGTCTACCATTAATTAGGCCCTTTATGCTAAATGATATAAGTTTAAAGTTTTCGCGTTTTTATTAGATAAATATATGAATAAAAGAAGAAAATAATGATAAAACAATATTAAAATTATTATTAATAACAATAAACATAATAGTAATGATAATTATAATAATAATAATAATAATAATAATAATAATAATAATAATAATAATAATAAAAACAGAATAAAATTAATATTTATTATCTTTTTAATATAACATATTTAGCCATAAGAGGGGATTAAATAAATTAAATAGGTCCAATAATTATAAATAAAAAACTACTAATATTTATGTATATAAAAAGAATACAATACAAATATGTATATACACACACACACACACATATATATATCCATATATATACACGCATACACACACATATATATACATATATATATATATATACATGCACATAAGTAAAGGTGTAACTATACTATTAAGTTGGAAGTTTAAGCTATTTAAGTATAGATATAAAGTCATATTAAATCACAAAATAATACATTCAAGACCAGATTACTAATAACACAGATACAAGTACACTTACCTATAAATATATAAATATATTCAGGCAAAAGAAATAATTAAATCAACGAAATACTCAAAAGTAGCGACGCATAGGTAGATAGTACCCAAATTAAAAATAATAAGATACATATGTATATACCCACAGAGAACCAACCGACATACAAATAAGCATATATATATATATATTATATATATATATATATATATATATAATCTTATGTATACACATACATACAAAAAATACACAAATATATGCACACAATAAACAACAACGCACACACACATATATATACTCACACATAAATATGTATAATTTACATAAATTATATATATAGAAATACATAAGAATACAAATAATTTGGCAAGAGTACAGATAGATGCATACACACATAGGAACATACAAATGGATTGAATAAACATGGGAGGGTATACCAAATAATATAGAAATATATAGATCTAAGTACACACGGTCATAAAATAAATACATAGACACATACATATACACATAGACACACAGGTATATAAGATAGGAGAAGTAAAGAATGAAATCAGGAGAGGAGAAAGTATATTAATAGCATTTTAATAAATTATAGAAATCAGTGACAATTTTTAATTTATTTAAATTTTATATTTAAACTAAATTACTTAAAAGATGGTTTTTATAATGTTTGCAATTAATTGAATTTTCGTGCTTCTTATTTAATAATTTAACTCTTTCTCTAAAAGTAAGTATAAATAATTTCTCATAAAGACATAGGTAGCAAGGCGAGTTTAAAGATGAACAGGTTTTCGCTTTCTTTAAAATTTTCCAATTTACTATTGGGGAGTAACCTTGCTCTACTAGTTCATTGTAATATTTAGACAAGGAAGTTCTATTTTTGTACTCATTATTTTCAAAAGAGCACTTGTGACCGGTAAATCTTTCTTTAAAATTGTTATTTGTCATTCCTATGTAATATTTTTTTTCATTCGGATTTTCCTTAGTAGAAATAGTTGCCTGGTACACTACAGAAGTAATTTGACAATTTCCTTTAAGAGGGCATTTTGATTTAATTCTACAGTTACGACTTTCGGTAGCAATGGGTGTGCTATTTTTGTTTAATATTTTGTTATTATGTTTTTTAATTATTTTTTCAAGGTTTTCATTACAGCTATAACTAAGTTTTATTGTATTTTTATTGAAAATTTTATGTAGTATGTTATTAATAGGGAAGTGCTTTTTAATTAAGTTTAAGAATTTCATTCCTAGATTTGTTTTAAGTTTCAGATTAAAAGGGGGATTATACCACAGGATTTTTCTCTTACGGTTTCTATTTGTATTTGTGTTTGGGTGTGTTGGTTCTATGAACTCAATTTGGGTGTTTTTGTATCCACTATCCTTAAGGGCCCTGTTAAAGAAATATTTATGTTTATTAAATGTTTCAAGATTGGAAGAATTGTCACTGATTCTTTTACTAATGGATTTGGGGATATGCCTAATGATAGATTTTGGGTGATTTGATAGGGGGTGTACATAAATTGGGTTTGAGTTTTCCTTCCTATATGGTTGGTAGATGCCTTTCCTTAAATCAAAGTTCACATCCAAAAAATTTACAGTTTTAACATCTGATATAATATCCACTTTTAATTTAATTCTACGGAATTCATTTAAGATAATCTTTTTGGTTCTTTCACATTAAGGGCCGTTGGATTCCTTGATGATCATCAGCCCATCATCACGATACAAGCCTATATCCATGACATTGATGTCTTTGGTTAAGTTGTATAGTATGAATAGACCTACTAAGTCTGTCATTTCAGCCGAATTCAAAGACCCCATGGAAATGTCAAACAGGTCATTTTGATCTTTTTTCAACCACTGATCATTTCCACTAATTAATGTAGTATTTCTACATGTCCGTAAAATTTCAATTTCAGTGTCTTTTATATCAGACAGGAGTTTAGCAAACTCCATCACCTCTTCGAATAGTTCCTTAGATATTGAGGGATAGTAATTCACAATATCGAATTGTAAGAAAGTACAATTCTTTTTATTATGTATATTGGAAAACAATTTAATGGTATCCGTATATATATATATAAAATATATTTTAGTCATCGACATACAGACCTGTTTCGTTGTTTCACAACTCATCAGTGCCGCTAGACTAACACCTCTCCCAAGCCGAGGATCGAACCTAGAACCGTCGTGATGACAGTCGGCAGTCCTACCCCCTGACTACGGAATCGGTGGCCGAAATTAAACTATCCGAATGCGTATTTAAATAAACATCCGTCCGCTACTCGTAGAGGGCTCAAACGTTTTGTTTGTAAACAAATTGCGAGCTTCGCATTATTTCAGCTAAATTAAGTAGCGAGTAAGATAATTTACAAGAGTGCTCTACCAAAGAGGGGAGCTTTATAAAATATATTTTAGTCATCGACATACAGACCTGTTTCGTTGTTTCACAACTCATCAGTGCCGCTAGACTAACACCTCTCCCAAGCCGAGGATCGAACCTAGAACCGTCGTGATGACAGTCGGCAGTCCTACCCCCTGACTACGGAATCGGTGGCCGAAATTAAACTATCCGAATGCGTATTTAAATAAACATCCGTCCGCTACTCGTAGAGGGCTCAAACGTTTTGTTTGTAAACAAATTGCGAGCTTCGCATTATTTCAGCTAAATTAAGTAGCGAGTAAGATAATTTACAAGAGTGCTCTACCAAAGAGGGGAGCTTTATAAAATATATATATATATATATATATATAAAATATATATATATATATATATATATATATATGGGTTTTACTCATTTCTTGGTATCGTTACAGTAATATAATTGTTGAAAGGTATTGTTGTTTAGATTCCTTTTTTGAGGAAGTATTAAAATTAAGGGTTTGTGGTGTGGTGTAATCTATTGAATACTGAGTGGACTAGATATTAAGTGAGGTGTATTCTCATTGTTAAGGTCATACGTTTAAAGATTCCTTTAAAAATGGAGAGTATATATAAGTTTACATTTATGGTCATAATTGTAGTTTCTTACCTAAGTTATAGGGTTCTGTAAAACATGGGAGTATCTTTATCGGCGAAAAAGACTTCCGAGGAGTGTCAAATAAAGTTGATGGATTAATACAGGTTTGTTATCAACATGATATGTCTGTAGCCTATATAGATTCGGGTAGGTTATTGTATTAACTCTGCCTCTTTTAAACTAATAATGCTTATGAGTCTATCAAGGGCATCGCGTGAGATCAGCTCGGTTAAAACTTGGTTGCATACATGTTTATTTTTTTTTATTTAGGAGGCCTCGATACATATATATTCATATTAGGTATTGGATTTGTAGATTTATTTATACTTATTTTATTTTTTAAATATTTGTTGTTAACGATAGGCAGGAATTATAAGTGTGAGTTAAATCTGAGTATGAAGATTTAATCTAATAAGTTTAATTAAATCGAGTAGTGGTTGTTATATTACATGTGAAGAATTATATTTTAAGACCAAGATTTTGAGTAGAGTATTGCATATTTTTTTAATTGAGTCTTCAGATCTATGCACGGGAAGGATACATGTTGCTAAAGTGATACTGTTGTTAGTCCATTTAGCAAGTACAATTTTCCTTTTGTTCAGACACTGTTTGGATATCTAATTTTTAAATTTCATAGAAACGTTATTGATTGTCTGTAGGATTTTGTACTCTTCAATGGTGCATAATGGGCAATTCCTTGAAGTTCAGTCATAGGTTATTTTTTATGTCAATAACTTTCCATTTAATTTTATAAGGGATATTAGACTTCTTGAGTGTCCATATTGTGGTAGTTAGAGAGGTGTTAGTTTTTATTTCGATGTAAAAGTATTATTGTGTGTAGAGTATGTATTTAAAGCATGTATTTGAGTTATTCCGATATAAAGTTCCTCTTTTTTGGAGTCTACACCATAAACCATACATTTGATTGTGTAGTGTAGGCACACTTCTTCTTGAGGTGATTCGCATATAGGCCCGTGTATACGCCTCCTTGGGGGTATGGGTGTCGATGTGTGTATGTATCTATGTATGAGCGCATCCATGTTTACGCACCCAATTTAGCACCTTAAGGAAAATTTGACGTCAGCGGGAGCGGCGCTGGTGTCTATGCATGCATGCGCGCATATGTGCATATATTTTCACGCCAGGGCGGAGATGTATGTGTACATGTGAACGTTTCTTTAAGTTTACATGTGTGTACGTGCGCATGTGTGTGCTCGCGCGCGCGGTCGCTAGCTCACCCTCTCCAAACAATTAACAACAAATAAAAACCAAATGAATAAACCGAATCATAGCCCCCCTCCGCCTCCGAACCTAAGCGAAAACCCAACAGGTCAAGACATACTTATCAAGAAATAATCTCACCAACGAGACGCCAAAAACTTTAACATTAAGACTCGAATTTTAAAGTAACCCCCTCCTCCTACCCCCACATATCCTCCTTTCCCCTCCATGTATCCCTATGCCCTCAGCGACACCAGAAATGAACTTCCCAGGCCCTCCCCCACAATGTCCTAAAACTCCAAAACTAAAAGATTACCGACATACCAAGCACCCCCTCCCACCTTTCCCCCTTGTTCCCTTCCTCTTTTTTCCGCTCTTCTCGCACCCCTCCTCTGACATCAATTTATTCTCAACTCGCATATAGGTAAAAATGCACTTTCGTATAAATAATTGAATTCATTCAAAAAGTATTGCTAACAAAAACAAATAAACAACATATACGTAAAACGCGGTATATTCAATAGTCATGCTAAATATTTCAGTGGAGGACGTTTAAAGTTCTTATCATAGGGTCTCGATTTCGAATTTTTTCTTCATTCCTTTTTCTTCCATTTTTTTCTCTATTTTAACACAAACCTTAATTCCCACCATTTTTCTGTCTTTTCTCCATATATGTAAAGCCATTTCCCTTTTTTATTTCTATTTTTAATAACATGTAATGTGACCTCCTGATAATAATTCCTTGCGACACTGAATACCTGAACGATGTTCATTACTTACTAATTTTTGTATAAGCTATATCGCATGAAGAAGTATCTAGTAACTAGCCGATCGAAACGTGCTCATGGATGTGTAGCGACATATAATAAGGCATATATAAAGAGTGTATATATATACATATATATATATTAATTTTATTTATACAAACATTAATGTTTGTATAAATAAAATTAATAAATAAAATTAATATACCTGCTCTATTCACTCATTGAGCACTATTTTGGTAACACATGTTTCATTGGATGTACTTCTAGGAAACTAAACTCTACTGGCTATATATACATATATATATATATATATATATATATATATATATATATATATATATATATATATATATAAGTGTATATATATATATATGTATATATATATATATATATATATATATATATACACACACTTTGGATAATGAAATAAACGTCCTGAAGTGGCCAAGTCAAAGTCCGAACTTGCATTCAATGGAACACTTGTGGGATGTGGTGAAGGCGAACGTTAAAAGAAGGAAACCAAGGAACCTGAGGGAATTAGAAGATATCGCCAAGGAAGAATGGTTTAATATTCCTGTTGATGTGTGTAGGATTTTAGTAATGTCGTATAGAAAACGTCTGGAAGCTGTTATTAAAATCAAAGGCTTTGCAAGTAGCTATTGATAAAGAGTGCCAATAAATTTGAATTCGTCTATTTTTTGTTATCATTAATAATATTTATAACCTATTTTAAAAACGACAAACAACCACAGAATTCGCGCATATGCCTGAATATTCCTAGAGGGGATGAAACGCGGAATATTCAGTGTAACTTAATCGCAATATATATTTTATAAATTACTAACTAGCTCTACCTACGTATTGAGCACTTTTGAAGTAAATACTTAAAGTTTACGCATAAATCTATACTTTCGTATATTAATTTTATGTGAGTAAATTAAGTATATATATATATATATATATATATATATACTTTTAATTTGTTTTTACATAAGCAGTAATGTGTTGCTACACACTTATGACCATGTTTCGGTCTTCTAGTATTTAGTTACTAGAGATCTCTTTAGGCAATCACGCTTTCGCTTATATATATATATATATATATATATATATATATATATATATATAAGCAAAGATACACGACTGAATGCAGTGTGTTATTGTTAGTATAAATAAGAATCGATGGAGATACATCTGGAATATCCATGCTGTTTCCTGTTTTCCGACAATATCCAATCCATTATTTGGCCATTATTAGTAGTACAACCTAACTTCTTAAATCTTATTTCGATAATTCCATCAAAATAAATCGTATTTTATGTAGCAATCAGCCTAGGATAATTACTTTATTCCCCTGGCTCAGAGAAGTTGCATTCTTAATATAAACCATGAAGAATTCAATCCTCTTCATAATTTCGAAATGGAAATGACCGGATAATCTATATTATCTTAGTGATCCTCGCAGAGACTCTCTCTGGATTTCCACGCATGAACTATGCGCCGATCGCCATCTTGAATTCTATCTTTCGTAATGTTAGCACCGCATGAATTCCTGCCTCGTTAAAGCCAAAGAATCGCATCTTTTTTACGTAATTCTTGAAGTAATATACAGCCTTAGTCGAAAAAAATATGTATATGTGAATTGGTTAATAAAATTCACACTCGTTTACATAATCCAATCGTATTCGGTAGAAAGAACCTTCACCTGCCGTGGAAGACTTAAAATCTTTTTCTAATGGAGCTTGAAAAGTAGTTGGATCATTTACCGCCCAAGAAAGTATTTCATTCTGAACGCAATTCTCTACTTGTATAAGAGCCAGATGCGTCCGACAATAATGTACTGTTGTCACATCTCAGGAGGCGGCACTTATAACACTCCTTCCTGCATTGACAAATAATAAAATGAACTTCGAAATCTAGTGGATGATTATCTTTTCGCTACAGACTATTTCTTGTAAATGCAACGGTGCTAGTCTTTTTACACTCTATGCTTATTTTCATGGCAAGTGGCCAAATGGGTTTAAATCTCTGGTACTTTCTTGTAAAGCATTCACTGCAAATCATTGTTATACTACAACCATTGTAAATAATTGATCTCCCTTCTTTCTGTGTACCTAAAATTTAACAGAATTTTTATGAACAAAGTTTCTTTCCTAGAACTACCCGTCTCTCGAGTACAATACCATGTATCTACTTCCTAGCTGACTACAACATTTTTGTTTTCAAATACAAAGTTACCAAATTCTTTTTGAGCCATCTGCAAAATAATCAAATTCTACCCAGTGTCTACTATTGTCGCCCGTCTTGAAGGTTTCCTACCGCCCATTTGACAAACTAATATGCCGGTATTCTCGAATGGCTTTTGAGACTGAAGAAACCTTGACGAATTGATACAAGTATGTCTGACTTGTGAATTAAAACTTTCACAATAAGATCAGGAGTTATTTTTTCTACAATTTTTTTCATTAACTATTTCTCGCCCTAAAACAAAACATATTGCCACTTGAACATAAGGGGCTAGTATATTTGGCCGTATCAAACGGGAGACCGCGGGGAGTATAGAGGCAGGTCAATACATTCAGAGAAGCAGGAAACAGTCTCGCAGTCTGAGGGAAGAAGTCATCAGGGTAGAAAGCTTTTCGGAATTTAGTGACATCAACAGTGAAGGGGCGGATTTTGCTGCTTATCCTATTTGTCAAATGTGTGTACCGCAAGAGGATACGTGCTATGAGTTCGTCAGGAATGCAACATTGCGGAGATGAGATAGGCTTAACAGGCAGTGCGGAACTAAATTGGAAAGATCTTTGCTTTCTTCCTTTATATGCCGTGCCCCACACTGTATTTCTCCGAATAATTTCTTTCCAAGAATTTCCCGTTTGTGGAACTGTTTACTATAAAACTGTAGTATTTTCAAAAAAAAAAAAAAAGTTAAACTCATAGTCATTTCACACAATGTGTCAATGTGCGTTATCGCTAATAAGCGATCAAAAAGCACAAATCGATTATTAAAATTCTGTTGTTACATACTTGCGCGGTTGTTTGAGTCATATATTTTTTATTTGATGAAATTTTTTTTAAAAATACAGAATTAGGCCCAAGGCCAATCAAAATATTGTAGAGGGAGTCTATGGCCATCTTCACGATTGTACCTTGAATTGGTCTAAGCTTATCCTAGCTAGAGTTCTCATTCACCTGAAAAACACACTTGCTGTTTATTTAATCTATATATCCATAAAAGTGAACATGTATGTGTGTCTGTGTGTGTACATTTCCCTACGCAATAACTCTGTCAATTTTAGGTCTACAGACTCGAAATTTTATATACAGGGTACTGAGATTTTGGAAAATCTCTGTGATCGGTTTTCGGCAAGAACTTTGGTTGTAAAGGGGTCAAAGTTCAACGATTTGGCCTTTGAGAACTCTACCAAACTCATCCAGCAATTTCAGGTCTAAACACTTGAAACTTTATATATAGGTTCCTTGGACATGGATCTAACTTAATAACTTGATATGAGCCCAAAATAATAAATGTTAAGGGTCATAAAAGGGGTCAAAGCTTAAAAAAAAATTGACCGCTTTTTTTCAGCTCAACATACACCTTCAAACATTCGAGCAATGCCAGGCTGAAATGCAAGTAAAAGTATATTATATGCAAAATTAGAATTCTATAAAAGGCCGCTTTATTGATATTTCATTAGTCCATTAGCATGGGTTGAGGGATCGTCGCTTTTCCATACGAGCCGTTCCTTGTATGGTTGCGTCGTCCACTATCTGTTGATCGGCTGTTAAACTTAGACGACTAAAATCCATGTATGGCAACAGTAGTGATTTATTGAGGTTTTAAACGTTTTATTGGAGAAAGAAAGTTTGGTCACGGTTGGAGACCAAGAAGAGGCTAAAATGAGTTCCGTCTTACTTAATTTTCTTATTTAGCTTTTAAAATGGCAGTCGAATGGACGGCTTTTAGGAAATATTTTCTTAGGTTTCTAAATTGTCCGGCACATCTGGTCTGGACGATTTCTTCAACGCGAACTGCCCGATATGTGATCATTGATGTAATATATTCTATACTTGCTTCTGGCGTGTTTTATCTAGAGAACTGACCTTTGACCTTCTTGTCCCCTTACACTAGGTGCACTGGGTTTATTTCCGTTTGACGCCAGGTTGTCCTGACATGTACTTAATGTAATGTTGCATTGTTTATAGCAATTACACATACATAGCTGATAGCACAACCCATAGCTTCTCTATATCCCATTCCCTATCACAGACGGTTACATTCCCGACACGTTTCCCAGATACGCAATATCAACCTGCTTCACTTCTAGATCTATTTCTGACAACAGTTCCCGATAATTGTACAACAAATGCCCACAGCCCACTCGGGAATGCTGATAACGCTGTGATAATTGTAGAAATCACCCTAAATTTTCGCCCTAAAACTGAAGACCCTCTTAAAACAACGACGTATTACAAAAAGGTTGACTGGGAAGCCATCAGGGAGCTCATCAGAGATGCCCCATGGCAAAATATCTTTTCTCTCCCAGCTGAACAGTGTGCAAAGGAGACTGAATGGTTAAAAACTGTAATAGAGGCACATGTTCCCACACGGAAATTCTGTAGCAAACTCCACTCTCCTCAATGGTTTACCTCTGCTTGTGCAGCTGCTATTGCTCAAAGGCAGCATGTGTTCCACAGATTCAACCAACATAAGTCCAGTTCAAGCAGACAGAAGTATATAGAAGCCAGAAATAATTGTAAGAGAGTAATAGCGACAGCTAAGAAAGATTACACTGAAACCACCAAAAAACGCATTGAAGCACAGAAATTAGGAACCCGTGATTTTTGGAAAATCTACAATAGATAATGGGCAGTCAACGATTCCCCCACTATCAAACAATCATGAGGTTGCGTGCACGGCAATCGACAAGGCAAATCTGCTTGCCAGTCAGTTTGCCTCAAACTCCACACTGGACCCGGCACACCACTCCCTCTCCGACTTTCCTTTGCGGACAGACGCCACACTAGACGATTTGAATATCTCCCCTTCTCAGGTGCATGGTATCATAAAAAACCTAGACACCTCAAAAGCATGTAGACCAGATCTCATCCCGGTTGTGATATTAAAAAAATTCTCTGCTGAGGTTGCTCTACTTCTCTCAAAACTTTACAATAAATGCCTTAACGAATCTTGCTTTCCCGACTGCTGGAAACCCGTTTCTGTGGTACCAGTCTTCAAGAATTCTTGTGAAAGAACTGACCCACTAAATTATCGCCCCATTAGTCGCCTTCCACTTTTCGCCAAAATATTTGAGTTCTTAGTTAATCAAGCCCTAATCCAACACCTAACAGCTGCTAAACTCCTGACCGACAAACAATATGGATTCGGACAAGCCCGTTAAACAGCAGATATCTTAACTTTAGTCTCTGAACGTATATACCGTTCACTGGGCAAAACAGGGGAGGGTAGAGCGGTAGCCCTTGATATATCTAAGGCATTTGACAGGGTATGGCACGATGGTCTTCTAAGGAAACTTAGATCATATGGTATCACTGGAAGAATACACAATATAATTAAATCCTTCTTAAGTAAGAGAAAAATCCAAGTTGTCCTCGACGGTCGTACATCTACAAAATATGATATAAATGAGGGAGTACCCCAGGGGTCTATCCTTAGACCTTTATTGTTCCTTATATTCATAAATGGCCTCCCTGATAAAATTGTTTCGGTCCTGAACTAAGCTTCAGCCTCTGTCTCATCGACGAAATGTTGCATTCCTCTGCCTGTTCTATAAATACTTTAATGGCGGCTGCTCTGACGAACTGCAAGCACTTGTACGTCCTCGACGTGACTACCCCGACGGACCCGACAAGCAGCTAAGTCCCACCCCTTTACAGTAGAGAATCCCTAGGTGTAAGAAAGCCTTTTACTCCAATAGTTTCTTCCCTAGAACTGTATGTCTTTCGAACTCCCTTCCGGGATTCTGATTTCCGTACTGTACTGATATGCAGAAGTTCAAGTGTAATGTGAACAAACATATTTCTACTCATCTTCATTCAAAATGTCCCTACTTCAAAGTGGCACTTGCCTTGTTTGGGGTGAAGATTGAATAAAAGAATATATATATATATATACTAGCAGGCCGCCTGGCGTTGCCCGGTCGAAAAATATGCATAAATATTATATTTTGATTAATGCAGATTTCTTATTTCTTATAAACAGAAATACCGTAAAAAAGTAAAACAAAGGAAAGACACAGAAACATGAACATGCAAGTGTTATGTTTTTTTCTAAACAGTTCACATCTGGAGAAAAAAACTTGAGCTAAGATCAAAACCAAAGCGTGGAGACAGTGAGACAAGTATGATAACCATTAGACCAGCTTGACATGATCTTTAAACATTGTTTTCAAATCTACTTATTCGAAACATAATGGATGTTATGTATCACAACCGCGTATGCGCAGTCATGAAATAGGTGACAAACAGATAAAAATCCGATAGCCTTAATGTACCATTTTTAATTTTGACATCTTAGCAACCCTTTGTTCTGGATGAAAACCGATAAAAATGATTTACATATGTCTGAATACCCTATATACCAAATTTGAAGTTTGTAGATCAAAAATTGAGTATATAGGTTGAGATATATCCTCACGCACATATTTTTACTTTTATAGATATATAGATATAATTCACAGTCATCTATATGATGTGTGTATATAAGTGTGTTTATCTGTGGACGTTTATCTAAAGTTCCTTGTGTGTGTACGTACGTTTATAAGCAATTCATGACAGATAATAATACATAACTTTAGAACAAAAGGGAAGAAGAGCACTTATTTGAGGTTTCCACATCTGGCTAATCGATAACATATCTGGTTCATCTTTGGTTTTATCTTGACGGAAAAAAAATTAAATAAAAATTCTCCCCAAGAAAGACAGAGAACCGGTTTTATTTTCGGCAACTTTTTATTCCAAAGTGTATTTTTCCTTTGTGGAAAGTTGTAACGTTGGTCCTAAATTCCTACATTGGGCCCCCTCGTTTTCTAGGGTGCTTCAGGCCATTATAACCGGTCGGCTCTTCAATTCTCAGTCCGCCTCCTTCAAGCTCTAAACACTTTCGACGTATTTCAAAAGGCGATCTCCCCGTCTAAATGACGTCATTAGTATACGTCACTAAATTAATCACCTGATTTTTTATATGTCATTATTTCTAAATTACCAGCAAAATTGTTATGATAATATTTTTAAATTAACATCCTTGGTAACTATAAAATGTTAATAAATATCACAATATTTTGATTATTCTAAAAAATATTTTAGCTGAAGGTTTTGGCTTAAATGATCATAATAATCCTTTACCAGTACACGTTTCAGCATAATGTGATCAATATCCAACAGTAACACTCCTGTTAACGCAATCTCTTCTTATTGGCGTAGGATATTAATATATAAAAAATAATATTCTTCATCAGTGAACTGACAATACCTGCATCCCATTAATACAGCTCCTTTTTAATCTTGATAAATGGGAATCATATAACAGCGTTTGTTTGCTTGGATGTGTTTTCACAACAAACAGATCGGCAGCCATGCACACTTAGACCAAATAAAGATAGCGCTTCACCGCGCATGCGTCGAACAAAGAATAAAGACTCCGACATTTTATAGAAAAACGACCTTTATTCAGAAACCGGCATATTTCATACCACAGCTACCTCCATTTAACTAAATAGAATCAGTTTTCACCTTGTATCCGGTTTCCATTATCTTTAAAAGAAATCGACTGATGCTGCCGCGTACAAATTGCCTTTCGATATTCAAAAGAGTAATTTATTAACTCTATTTTATGAGGAAGGATCATTTTCAAAGGACCAGCTGTTAAACTTATATTTACCCGTAAGGTATAATCAAGTTTATAAACCGGCTCCTATTAAATCATCGAAGTTAAGTGACTTCGAGCCTAGTCACTACAAAAACGGGTGACCATTTGAAAATTCCAGCCCTAAAATAGGTGAGCATTTGGAAATAACATGGCGTATGTGCTTTTCGCTTGTGTCAGAGTTATTTCCATTCGCCCTGGAATTTTCCCTTATTTTTTTTACAAGGTGGTCACCACTTATCAAGGCCCGGAAGCCACTCGGGTTAAGGGTTATTGCGTGTACAGTACGTTAGTGTTGAGATTTGATAACGTGTCTTACTTAAGGGGGCGGTTCATCAGAAATTTGTTTATGTTGGACTTGAAGAATCAAGTAGTATCATCTAAATGTAGGTTTGAGATTGCGTAACCCTTGCATCATAATTGCACGCGCAGTCACTCTTACATGAGGTATCCATCGTATCTCAAGATTGAGCAGATATAATGTTAGGTAAAGAGATTAGACACAAGGTATGTTGGGAAGTTGAGCTCTGTTTTATAAAAATACCTAAACGAAAAAGCGCGGGAAGGGCGGATCTCCGAGGACTGTAAAGAACTACATCTTGTTGGAATTCGATATCTAAGATGAACCCAATGGGAAAAGCGTAAACTTTTCCAGGCCCGTGAATTTTGAAGAAAGACAGAGGAAAACATAGTGAAAATGGAAACAAAAGCAAACACGATTTTTTACATTTCGAAACTACTTTATTTTAAAAATATAACAAGGAAGAAAAGAAAATATAAAAATAAGAAAAAAGTTATGGCAATGAATAATGATTATAGTCTATGAATGACAAGCGAAGAGTATATCACGAAAACAGCAAAACGTCAAAACAAAATATCAGTTTGTCGATATATGAGACAATGAGTGACAGAGAAAGAAAGTGGGATAAACTCACAGTTCCTTTCTTTTGTATGTGAGCTTCCAACTGTTCATTCTCTTTTCTATATCGGTTATTCCTCCTTTGATTTGATCTTTTTCCTTCGAAACGTATTTCAGATTTGTTAGCCAACTTTGCAGCAAATTTGTGTTGATAAATTTCGCCTCCTCATTCGTAATCTTCTCATCTGCCAAAATGCGCTGGTTGTCCCTAGGCATTTATGTCGCTGGTCAAAAAAGTATTTTTTTCTTTACATCTTTTTATTCTTTCTTCGATTTTTCGTCTCTGTGTTTTCTGTGTACTTATCTCTTATATCTACATTCCACATATAGGAATTCATATTTGGAATATGCATTGTCATTGGTCGACATTTTACTCCAGGTTAAATATAAGTTGTCGCATTGTGTCCGTTTTTCGGTTATTTTCCATGAACTCAACTCTTCGATCGAATCTCGATTTCCTTTGTTTTGATTAAATTACGTCAGCAAATGGATTTAACATCTGGTTTTACCCAGATCCTGAATTTGTGTGTGTGCAATACATCCGATATTTTCCCGCGTCATCCGTCACCTATGCAACATTATTTCTACAATTCCGAAAGCACAATTTAACACAAATACGCCTGACAGCTACGAGTCGGATCTGATCGAAGGTTATGTGAACAAATGTCGAATTCAATTTTTCATAAATCATCATTTAATTCATTTGTGTGAGATTAAAACTTGATAGTTGTAATCTTATGGCATTTTCTGGACACTCTCAAGGCCATTAATTACCAATTTTAGAGATTGATGTGATTTCCTGGGGGGGGGGGGGCTCAACTTATTCCTTCCTATCCAAAATAGTCATGAACATTCAGTTCCAAGAGCAAGTCTTAAAGCAAATACAATCAACAGCTTCTAGTGTGATCTGGGTGAATGCTGCTTATCGAATACAACTGTCGGATTTAATTTCATATAAACGATTTTTTGAATCCGTAGAAGTTTATATTTGTAATGTCATGAAATTTTGCGGACGCGTTAAAGAGAAGACGACCAAATGAGAAAATAAAGTAATAATCTCAAAAGAAAATGACACTTGCGGAAAATATAAGAACAGAAATAAAATACGTGTTTGTGTAGTTTGGCGATCTTTTAACCCAACGCATTTCGGGTGAAAACATTATTATGTACTTATCATGTCGAAATTAGTATAAATTCCAAAAATTACAAAATATAACCCAGTAAAAAATCGAGTTTTTATCATCACTAATACCGGTCTGACGATCAGATTGACCGATGCAGTTACCTCCCCTTGAAATTTGGAGACTTTTTGACATAAAAATATACGACAAAATTAGAAGTATTTTTTGTAATTATTTTTCTACCGAATCATTTTTCGTTACTTTTTGGAAATTTATATAAATTTTAACATGGCGCGTAAGTGATTGAGATTGTCGGACTGACTTCCTCATCTTGGTTGTAATCGTCACAACGTTTTGGCCGTTTTGCCCTTCGGTCTTCATCAGGTGTTTTGTATCAAACTGGGGAAGTATGGTCCTAGACGTTGTATCAAAGTTTACAGTTACCCAAATGTGCTGAGTTCAATCCTGAACGAAGGCAGTGAAAAAGTAACATTCAAAACAGAGAATCAGCAATTATGTCCCAGAGCCTAGCTGGAGTCCGAACACGGTACCCCCGTAATAATAATAAAAGGTTGGGTTCGAGACTCCTAACAAACGGTTTCCCAGTTCGATACAAAACACCTGATGAAGACTATTGATCAATATTACACTTTAAAAAGAAGAATACTAGAGTTTAGAAAAACTATTTACACTCAAACAATTCAAAAGTTTGCTCAAAACTGACCCTTCAATTCTCGAACATGATAATGAATGTCAATAAAATATTGAGCACTTGGAAAAAGTCACTAGAACTTTTCCTACTGCAGTGAAATATGTGTGTGTACAAATAAATAGATTTATATTTGGAAATTACAATCCTCAGCGAATTAATTCTGAAATTATGAATTTCAATACAAAAAAAAAATTTGCACAAATTTCAATGTAAAAACAGCTATTGTGCACACTTTTATTAAAGTTTATTTTTGGCATTATACTTGAGTTGTTAGGAATAATTATAAAAATTGGAATATTATAAGTGACATTAATATTTCCCATAATTTCAATTTTCATTCCAAAATATCCAACAATATTAGCATTTATTTTGAAAAATATAAAAGAAACAAATAACTGAGAAAAATCAGGCCATATATCCAATAGAAATAGCAAAATCATTAGTGCTGGCCTTCTCCCTTAAAGTTCAACCAATACCTCAACATGGTATGGGTTCGTAATTGCATCCTCGCAGGTGAACGATGGCACTCCTATGAATCATTTAAACTCAGAAATGTTTAATATTTTTTGTAAATATTGCATTATGTGATACTTTTCATGTGATCCTTAGCACGTTTTATTAATAAATATAATGCTATTATTTCTGTTGTTGTTAATCTTGTCGATAAATATAATTTTAAAAAGTTAGATATTTTCTTGAAAAGGATTTCTGCCTCCACAGAAAAATCTTTCACAAAATGTTTATCTGGCAAATTATTTTATGGAAAATTATTCATATTAAACTATAAAAATGAAGATACTAGAATTTAAAATAAAAATAATAATTTGTTTACACTCAATCAGATGTGCGTTATGCACTAATATAAACGTAATTGGCAATTTGTTGCACTTCTTAAGATTTTAAATATTTATAAATTTTCTCATTATAAAAAAACAATTATTATATTGATTATAATTTTTGACAGAAGAAATAAAATGAATTGCATATAAAAAATTAGAGAAAAAATTTTAAATCATAAGAAAAATGTAAAATCAGTAAATTATCAATAAATTTTGTCATAATAAAAATAGGTTTAATTTGTAAAAGAAAAACGACACTTAAAAAATCCCAGATCAGCGAATTTATTCAAAAAATGTCATAAAAAACGATTGTTTTATTAATATTGCTAAGAAAACATGTTTTACTTCATTATAATCAATTATACATAAATTATGTCTGTAGTATGTGAAGAAATCTTTTTTTATGAAAAAATGTGTTTTTTATTTTTCATTATCGTTTTTTGTTTTGCAATTTATAAAGAATCCAGTAATTCTTTTTTATATAAACACTATATTGACAATTTACTGATTTAAAATATTCCAATCGTTTTTTAATTAAAAAAATTAAAATCAATTTAATAAATAATCATTTTTTATAAAATTTATTTATAAAATTTGACAATATTTATTTATATAATTTGATGATTTAAAATTTGTTTTCTTCTATTTTATATGCAATTCATTTGATATCTTCTGTCAAAAAATTATAATCAATATAACAATCGTTTTTATAATGAGAAAATTTATAAATATTTAATATCTTCAAAAGTGCAACAAAATGGCAATTACATTTTTATTAGTGTATAAGGCACATGTGATTGAGTGTAAATAAAATATCATTTTTATTTTAAATTCTAGTATTTTCATTTTTATAGTTTAATATGAATAATTTTCCGTAAAATAATTTGCCAGTTAAAATTTTGTGGAAGATTTTTCTGTTGGGGCAGAAATCTTTTTCAAGAAATTATAAAATATTCTCCGCACAATCGGCCATTAAAGCATGTTGTAGCATGTTATCGGAGTTGAAGACGATCATGTAGTTTCCTGAAGAGATGCAGTAATGCTGTTCAAAGTTGGAAAGTTATTGCAGCTAGTGAAACTTGCGGAAACTCCACAGTGGCATCTTTCATGTGTAATATATTGCTGCTGGACATTCTGTGGACGCTTTGCGTGAATAGGAATCGCTCGATATTATTGTAGCCCTTTTGTTAAAACTGTAAAACTATTTATTTAAGTAATCTGGTTAATGTAGTTTCAGAATATATCTGGCTATTACGGTGTATCCGCAATGTCCTTATACGAGACTCTGACATATTTTAATTGTATGGACGCCCGACGCGAACGGAACCCCCAAAATATGATTATACCATCTTTAGGCAGAACAGATACTACCTTTGGATCCTAGGCAGAAAACCAAGTCCGTATATTTTAGTTTTACGTAAGGCCCGAAAGCGAAAACGATATTATTTTTTTATTATCTATTTTCTTTTTTACGTCTTCGGTGATCGGGAGATCCTATTTATTAAAAAAAGAGTATGGAAGGTGATAACATATTACGAACATTTAATTAGCGTATCTAAATACTAATTTAATGTTCGCAGTATGGTATAACTTTATACTCCTCTTCTTAATAAATAGGATCTCCCGATCGAATAATTTATAATCTGGAAACCGTGACACACGTACTACATACGTATGTACGTTAGAGGTACTACGGTATAAATAAATAAATGGAGCGTTGCATTTTTCTAATAGTTTGTGTGAGTTTTCTCGTATATCATTTTACTAAGTCGAAGTTTTCAGAAATCAAGAGAACCCTTTTCCCAAGGCTAACAGTTGATTTCTATATGAGACACAGATATTCGAATAACTTATCTCAATCTCTGTTAAATAAGTTGGGAACATTATTTTCCTCTCTTCAATTTGTACTTTTAGCATGTTATAGCACATTTTTCCTTTTGTCTCTTGGTCTACAGGATTCCTGGAAAAGACTATCTAGCCTGGTGGAGTATCCAGCTTGGTGTTGTGACTATACGAAACAACACTTGCAGAAGTTGAACTATTCTTCGTATAAACCATGTGAGACAGCCACACCGATAAAATCTTATTTCGGTTTCGAATACTGCGTTATTTTAAATATTTGACCAGGGCTTACTTGTAGAGAGAAGTATTTTAGTGCCAGATTGTCCTGACAAACTCCTGTACAGAGGTCTCGTGTGCATTCAATTTCTTTCAATTACGCATGCAAATTCCCTCTTTTCTAATATGTATACGTGTGTGTGCGCAGAATACTTTTAGATCTTGGAACATGACATTTGTAGTAAATATTTAAGTAGAGAAGGCTGAGACCCTTATTTTCCGAACAGATCAAGTTATGTTAATAAGAAAACTTATTTTATAATAACTTGTACATGAAATAACTAATTGCCTACAGGTGGCCATGCGGGTTTTCTCTTCTGATCAGAAAATTACAATGAAAGGTTGTAAAAATAGATGAATCATAAACAAAACTCTTTTTAATGGCAATGAATCGATATGGTATTAAAAAAAGTCTGGATTTCATTGCGATTGATTTGGAAATAAGTAGATTCCAGCCAGGTAAAGAACAGTAACAAAGATGGCGACACTACGTTGCCAAATGCTGTGAATAGGTCGTCAAGAAATAAATATGGATATTGTGGCTAAAGGATCGACGCTTACTTCTCCTCAGAAGCGATATTTTTTATGCACTTATGTAATTTATGAAGGCCACATGTAATTCGAGGAAATGCTTAGTGAGATTTTCTGTTGCATGTTGAGATAATAATTTTAAAGATTCACGACAATGATTAATATAAGACCTCCCGCCGCAAGTCAGCAGATGTGGCCTCTGACCCTGTCGAACTGCAATGGCCGTCATCGTCCTCTCCGAGAGTTCTTTACAAGATTTTTCCGCGTCACAAGCCTCGTTGTCAGTTCCGGATGCCGGCGTCCGCTGAAAATTAATTAGCTCCTCATGCAGATCAAAAGTAAATAAACACAGGAGTTTCTAGTATACTAAAAGTTAATTCACGAAATTACAGGTGTGTTACATATATACAATTGTTCAGTTCGATTACACAAGAAAACAGTCCGAAATCTTATTCTTCTTTCTCCACGATGACGATCGTAATAAAAGGGTTGGGGGGTCGTTCTCTTGAGATCTAGCTCCAATCTGTTCATTTGGGCCCGGGCATTTGCTTATATTGAAAGGTAATGGTGTAGGGTAAGCTGTTCCTCAGACCAATCAGAACTCAACACGTTATTCGGGGAAAGTCCCGAATCCTTACATGTGTGCAAACCTGCAAACCTTCATAGGCTTGCGAATCTGGGATCAGAATTCAAGTTCACTCACACGCCCCAAAAGGTTGATACGTTGACCTCTCGTACCCAGAAGCCAGACGTTTCACCAAGCTAAGTTTTCGTTATAGCTTTCCAAATGACATCTCTTGTCATCTTTCTCAAACAATAAAATATATGTCTGTTTTACAAAAACACAATAAATTCATCCCTTCAAATAGGTTACGCGCCGTTGTCCGGGCACCCAAATAATGGTTAACAGACAACATCAGCATAATTACCCGGCCTTACTCAGTGTTTAGGTGGTCTCAATATCTCCAATTGGCAGCGATATCGCTTCCTGAGGCGGTCACGCCACATTAATTCATATGATGATATCACATATACGAGGTGCTTTCAATAATTTTCCAGACTTTTTGTGCAGGCATTTAAAATCGTCGGAGACTCTTGATAATTCAGTATGTTATTGCTATACTCCTTATGAGATGACTATTTTTTATGATTTCACGTTCAAATGAACAGCTACAGCAGGAATGGGAACACATCTTACAAAAGTTGATGGTTACAGAAGATAAATTTCTAAAATGCAAGCTAGATTTGAGGACACTTTTAAAAAACGATATGCAATATAATTATCTTTTAAACTTGGAAGAAACGTATGGAACGCTCTAGACTGCTTTTGGACCATCTTACATGAATCGAGCATCAGTTTGTGAGTGGCATAAAATTCAAAGGAAACAGAGAGTCTGTGAGGGATGTTGAGAAGTGTGGGAGAAGTAAGGAAGTCAGAAAACTAAAGTTGATTGGCCAAATAAAGAATTTCATGAATAAAAACCATCGTTTGTTTATAGAGACATAGTTTGATGTCAGTGTTGGAACTGTACACACAATTATTCGAAAGGAACTTAAAATGCGGAAGATTTGCTTAAGGTACAACTCCATCCTTATCACAAATTATTTGACCAAAATGAGAATCAAGACAATTCCTCGCCCTTCTTTATATCCAGACTTTGCTCCCTGTGATTGTTGATAAACAACATGTTAATTTACGTTGCATTTAAATCTCATTCTACTTACGTAAGATAAACAATATGTTAATTTGCGTTGCATTTAACTGTAATTCTACTTACGTAAGATAAACAATATGTTAATTTGCGTTGCATTTAAATGTCATTCTACTTACGAAAGATAAACAATATGTTAATTTACGTTGCATTTAAATGTCATTCTACTTAGGAAAGGTAAACAATATGTTAATTTGCGTTGCATTTAAATGTCATTCTACTTACGAAAGATAAACAATATGTTAATTTACGTTGCATTTAAATGTCATTCTACTTACGAAAGATAAACAATATGTTAATTTACGTTACATTTAAATCTCATTCAACTTACGAAAGATAAACAATATGTTAATTTACGTTGCATTTAAATCTCATTCAACTTACGAAAGATAAACAATATGTTAATTTACGTTACATTTAAATCTCATTCAACTTACGAAAGATAAACAATATGTTAATTTACGTTACATTTAAATCTCATTCAACTTACGAAAGATAAACAATATGTTAATTTACGTTGCATTTAAATCTCATTCTACTTACGAAAGATAAACAATATGTTAATTTACGTTACATTTAAATCTCATTCAACTTACGAAAGATAAACAATATGTTAATTTACGTTACATTTAAATCTCATTCAACTTACGAAAGATAAACAATATGTTAATTTACGTTACATTTAAATCTCATTCAACTTACGAAAGATAAACAATATGTTAATTTACGTTGCATTTAAATCTCATTCAACTTACGAAAGATAAACAATATGTTAATTTACGTTGCATTTAAATCTCATTCAACTTACGAAAGATAAACAATATGTTAATTTACGTTACATTTAAATCTCATTCAACTTACGAAAGATAAACAATATGTTAATTTACGTTACATTTAAATGTCATTCTACTTACGAAAGATAAACAATATGTTAATTTACGTTACATTTAAATCTCATTCAACTTACGAAAGATAAACAATATGTTAATTTACGTTGCATTTAAATGTCATTCTACTTACGAAAGATAAACAATATGTTAATTTACGCTACATTTAAATCTCATTCAACTTACGAAAGATAAACAATATGTTAATTTACGTTACATTTAAATCTCATTCAACTTACGAAAGATAAACAATATGTTAATTTACGTTACATTTAAATCTCATTCAACTTACGAAAGATAAACAATATGTTAATTTACGTTACATTTAAATCTCATTCAACTTACGAAAGATAAACAATATGTTAATTTACGTTACATTTAAATCTCATTCAACTTACGAAAGATAAACAATATGTTAATTTACGTTACATTTAAATCTCATTCAACTTACGAAAGATAAACAATATGTTAATTTACGTTGCATTTAAATGTCATTCTACTTACGAAAGATAAACAATATGTTAATTTACGTTGCATTTAAATCTCATTCAACTTACGAAAGATAAACAATATGTTAATTTACGTTGCATTTAAATCTCATTCAACTTACGAAAGATAAACAATATGTTAATTTACGTTGCATTTAAATGTCATTCTACTTACGAAAGATAAACAATATGTTAATTTACGTTGCATTTAAATCTCATTCAACTTACGAAAGATAAACAATATGTTAATTTACGTTACATTTAAATCTCATTCAACTTACGAAAGATAAACAATATGTTAATTTACGTTACATTTAAATCTCATTCAACTTACGAAAGATAAACAATATGTTAATTTACGTTGCATTTAAATCTCATTCAACTTACGAAAGATAAACAATATGTTAATTTACGTTACATTTAAATCTCATTCAACTTACGAAAGATAAACAATATGTTAATTTACGTTACATTTAAATCTCATTCAACTTACGAAAGATAAACAATATGTTAATTTACGTTACATTTAAATCTCATTCAACTTACGAAAGATAAACAATATGTTAATTTACGTTACATTTAAATCTCATTCAACTTACGAAAGATAAACAATATGTTAATTTACGTTACATTTAAATCTCATTCAACTTACGAAAGATAAACAATATGTTAATTTACGTTGCATTTAAATGTCATTCTACTTACGAAAGATAAACAATATGTTAATTTACGTTGCATTTAAATCTCATTCAACTTACGAAAGATAAACAATATGTTAATTTACGTTGCATTTAAATCTCATTCAACTTACGAAAGATAAACAATATGTTAATTTACGTTACATTTAAATCTCATTCAACTTACGAAAGATAAACAATATGTTAATTTACGTTACATTTAAATCTCATTCAACTTACGAAAGATAAACAATATGTTAATTTACGTTACATTTAAATCTCATTCAACTTACGAAAGATAAACAATATGTTAATTTACGTTACATTTAAATCTCATTCAACTTACGAAAGATAAACAATATGTTAATTTACGTTACATTTAAATCTCATTCAACTTACGAAAGATAAACAATATGTTAATTTACGTTACATTTAAATCTCATTCAACTTACGAAAGATAAACAATATGTTAATTTACGTTGCATTTAAATCTCATTCAACTTACGAAAGATAAACAATATGTTAATTTACGTTGCATTTAAATCTCATTCAACTTACGAAAGATAAACAATATGTTAATTTACGTTACATTTAAATCTCATTCAACTTACGAAAGATAAACAATATGTTAATTTACGTTACATTTAAATGTCATTCTACTTACGAAAGATAAACAATATGTTAATTTACGTTACATTTAAATCTCATTCAACTTACGAAAGATAAACAATATGTTAATTTACGTTGCATTTAAATGTCATTCTACTTACGAAAGATAAACAATATGTTAATTTACGTTACATTTAAATCTCATTCAACTTACGAAAGATAAACAATATGTTAATTTACGTTACATTTAAATCTCATTCAACTTACGAAAGATAAACAATATGTTAATTTACGTTACATTTAAATCTCATTCAACTTACGAAAGATAAACAATATGTTAATTTACGTTACATTTAAATCTCATTCAACTTACGAAAGATAAACAATATGTTAATTTACGTTACATTTAAATCTCATTCAACTTACGAAAGATAAACAATATGTTAATTTACGTTACATTTAAATCTCATTCAACTTACGAAAGATAAACAATATGTTAATTTACGTTGCATTTAAATCTCATTCAACTTACGAAAGATAAACAATATGTTAATTTACGTTGCATTTAAATCTCATTCTACTTACGAAAGATAAACAATATGTTAATTTACGTTGCATTTAAATCTCATTCAACTTACGAAAGATAAACAATATGTTAATTTACGTTACATTTAAATCTCATTCAACTTACGAAAGATAAACAATATGTTAATTTACGTTACATTTAAATCTCATTCAACTTACGAAAGATAAACAATATGTTAATTTACGTTACATTTAAATCTCATTCAACTTACGAAAGATAAACAATATGTTAATTTACGTTACATTTAAATCTCATTCAACTTACGAAAGATAAACAATATGTTAATTTACGTTACATTTAAATCTCATTCAACTTACGAAAGATAAACAATATGTTAATTTACGTTGCATTTAAATCTCATTCTACTTACGAAAGATAAACAATATGTTAATTTACGTTGCATTTAAATGTCATTCTACTTACGAAAGATAAACAATATGTATATTTACGTTGCATTTAAATGTAATTCTTCTTACGAAAGATAAACAATATGTTAATTTACGTTGCATTTAAATGTCATTCTACTTACGAAAGATAAACAATATGTTAATTTACGTTACATTTAAATCTCATTCAACTTACGAAAGATAAACAATATGTTAATTTACGTTGCATTTAAATTTCATTCTACTTACGAAAGATGAACAATATGTTAATTTACGTTGCATTTAAATGTAATTCTTCTTACGAAAGATAAACAATATGTATATTTACGTTGCATTTAAATGTCATTCTACTTAAGAAAGATAAACAATATGTTAATTTACGTTGCGTTTAAAACTCATTCTACTTAGGAAAGATAAATAATATGTTAATTTACGTTGCATTTAAATCTCATTCTACTTAGGAAAGATGAACAATATGTTTATTTACGTTAGATTTAAATCTCATTCTACTTAGGAAAAAAAACAATATGTTAATTTACGTTGCATTTAAATGGCATTCTAGTGTCTTTATTTCAATTTTGATCAAATTACATTTCGTGATTTGGATTCGAGAAAATGTTTCAAATTAAAAGTGAAGCACTTTAATAAAACTGTTGATTTAGAATAAATGCTTTATGCCAGTTGAATATTGTTATATTTGCGCTAATTTTGGCATTAAATACTAATCACTATTAATCCCTATTAATCACTTACTGTACATGGAATGGATACCATAATTATTAGTTAGCTGCACCTTATCATAGCAAAGATCTATACAAAATTTCAGTCTTATCAGCCAAGTACTTTTCGAGAAAATCACTAGAGTAAATATGGTATTGGGGTAATCCCTATTCATCCCTATTAATCCATAACTGTACATTGAATGGATACCATAATAGTTAGTTCGCTCCACCGTATCATAACAAAGATCAATACAAAATTTAAACCGTATTAGCCTAGTAGGTTCCGAGATAAAGAAAGACGGACAGACATAGGGATACACATCCTAAGAAAAATATTATTCATTTATAAGTACAGAGATATTTGATATAGATATGTGTTATGCGTCGAATGGATACCATAAAAGTTAGTTCGCTTCACCTTATCATAAGAAAGGTCCTTGCAAAATTTCAACCTTTGCAGCCAAGTAGTTTCTCGGTAAATAGTAGAATGGACAGGCATACAGGCAGACATACTGAAGATCTCTCGGTCGGAGTAACTAAACTAATGGGAGAATGTTTGGCATTCGGTAGAATGTCCCATCCCCAAAGTGATAAGAAAATTAAAACAAAAAAGAGAAATATAATAAATTTATAAGTACAGAGATATTATATATATATATATATATATATATATATATATATATAAAACAATAGTCTAAAGAGCAAAGTGTATTTTAATGTAATAGTAAAATTACTAGTTTAATTAAAATACAGGGAAAGAAAAAGTGCTCGTTGTAATTTAGATATATAATAAGGTCGATAAGTAAATATCCTAGAGCTAATTTAATATTCAGTAATGTGATTGATAATTTTAAATTCAAATTAGAATTAAATTAAAAATCCGTTTCACAAGAAGGAACAACAACAAAATCAATAATTTGTACGATCGTTTCGGAAAACAATGTTTTTATTGTGGTAGACATTAAGCCACGGACAATAAGTTTTACAAATAGTATTTTTTTAAAAAATGGCTTAATGTCTACCACAATAAAAACATTGTTTTCCGAAACGATCGTACAAATTATTGACTTTGTTGTTGTTCCTTCTTGTGAAACGGATTTTTAATTTAATTCTAATTTGAATTTTAAATTATCAATCACATTACTGAATATATATATATATATATATATATATATATATATATATATATATATATGCGTAATAGTTCCTATCAATTTGAACTTGCGATCTATTTTTGATTGCTGGCCAAGATAATAACTCACCACCAAACGCAGGTGTCTGATCGATGACTCATGGTGCGCAGATCACTTAAAGCTAAAACTTCCTTGGCGCGATTAAAACTCAATCGTATAAAAGTCAATTCGAGATAAAAGGTCAGAGTTCATTGATCAAAGGGATTAAAATTATGGCATATAAGAGAAACGGAGACCAGGAATGTCTGCCCGCGAGAAAAAAAAAGTACGAAACTGTTAAAGTAAGGTGACAATCATTCGATCGGAATCAACGAAGACAGCTTACAACGATTAGATACAACAACTATATACGATTTCTTTATCGTATTGTGTTTCTTTATCTGTTCCTAAGTCTAAACGCATATTCCATAAACAAAGTTTCTCTTCCAGAACTGCCCGAATGTGAAACACTATTCCGCTGGCCTTTTTCCCGGTTTAATACAACATAGTAGCCTTCAAATCCAATGTAAACAAATTCGTGTTGAGCCGTCCCTATAAAAAATCAAATTCTACCCAATTTACACCATTAAAGATTATTACACTAACAATTTGCATTCATTAACCCTTATCCTTAAGTGGCCTTCGGGCCTTGATAAGTGGTGACACCCAAGTAAAAATATATATATTATGAAAAGGTGCTTACTTGATTTGGTTTATTTTAATTTATTTTTTATTTAAGGAATTAATTCTTTTTAAGAAATTAATTCTTTTTTAGAAATTAATTTTGTTTTTTAGAAATTAATTCTTTTTTACGAAATTAATTATTTTTTACGAAATTAATTCTTTTTTTCGAAATTAATTCTTTTTTAAGAAATTAATTCTCTTTTAAGAAATTAATTCTATTATTAAGAAATTATTTTTAAGAAATTAATTCTTTCTTTAGAAAAAGTAAAAGAAATAAAGTAGATTAAAAACTGACCAATGATAGGAAAAAAAGAGAGAAAGAAAGAATAGACTTGTTACTTCGGGGGAAGATGAAACGATTTACATTAGTTTATAATATGTTGAGTTAACATATTACTGTGAAAACTTACATGTCTTTAGCAGAAACTAAGAAAACGAATTCAAACTAGGTGGAGAAAGAAAGAAAGAAGGTATGCTATTAGAGTCATTTGCTTTTTAGTGTTCGTACGAATCGTAAGTCCTCTACAAAGGAATGCAAAATAGTTTAAAAAAAAAAAAAAGTAAAAATATTTTTTATTCACGTTCACCTCTAAGAAAACTTATCGCAACTAAGACATAAAGGTTTACTTTTTCGACAATGCCTAAGAAAGATTAAATATTAGTTTACGTCATATTTAAACTTCAATATATCAGTGCAGTCAGAGAACCAGGTAGCAGGAAGGGAATTCTAAATTCTAACTCTCCGAGAGAAGAAACTATTGGAGTAGACAATTTTCTGACACCTAGGGACCTCAACAGTGAAGGGGTGGGATCTTGTTGCCGAGTGGGGTTGTCGAGGATACGTACGTCAAGGGGGCACAAGTGCAACTAGTTCATCGGGGCACATTCCATTAAATTGCTTGTAAAACAGTCACATAGATGCACCATTGCGGCGTTGAGACAGGGGTTTGAGCTTTGTTTACATAGTGGGACCTATTACAATGAAGACTCTTTTATGGGACCCTAACTAACAGGGAGAGACTAGTGGTAGATACACCAGCCCAGGAAGTTCGGTGATTTTCAAATAGTTAATGCTTATAAGCGTATGTAAATATAAAATTCGGCAACATTTATTATAGAAAGCGAATTTACTTAAAACCATAGCAACAACGATTGTTGTATTAATCAAATGCCGTAAAACAGAGAAGAGAGAATAAAGTAAGATGTAAAGTTTTAAACTTGTTTAAATTGTGTTACAGAATTGTTTTGCAGAAATTATTTCAAATAAATATTATTGGATATTGGTAGGCGACCCCGGGAAACGAAACATTCGATGGGTTGCACACACGCAGATGGATTCCATGTGAGGAATGTGGGACTTTCCATCATTGTTTAATGGAATGATAATTTGACCTAGATATATGTGACAGGATATCAGTCAAAAAATTGAAACAAAATAAATATTAAACATTCCAATGGGAAAAGTATGATTATATAAATCATCACAAAGAGAAAGCGAGGCAGTCAGCCAGAAAGAAAGAGAGAGCAAGCTTAACACATTTCTTCACCGCCAACAAGGATGGAATACTGTTGCCATATCTGGGCAGGAGCTGCCAAAAACAGCCTATCATGCCTTGACAGAGTACAAAATAGACTTCGTGGTTTAGTGGGGGATGCCCTTTTCTCTACCCTGCAACCCCTCTCCCACAGAAGAGACGTTGCGAGCCTATCCTTGTTTTATCGTTATTTTCATGGCAGGTGCTCGTCTGAACTCCAATCCCTGGTCCTCCCTCGCCAATCTTTCACGAAAAACACCCGTCTAGCTGAATCCACTGTGAAAAATTTCCCCCACTCTATATCTGTGCCTAAATCAAAACGCGGATTTCATGAGCAAAGCTTTTTTCTTAGAACTGCACGCCTGTGGAACTCTGTTCCGTCTGCCTGCTTCCCTCCGGACTACAACTTGGATGTCTTCAAGTCTAATGTTAACAAATTCCTAATGAACCGCCCCCCTAATTAAACACTTCATAAAATCTCCTCACTAACGTGATGTACTTACAATAACCCTTATCCCTGAGTGGCTTCCGGGCCTTGATAAGTGGTGATCACTGTGTAAAAAAAAAAAAACCTTCAAAGATTTCAAAACAGCACCAATTACTTTAAATGCAAAGCTGATTGTTAGTGTGAAATAAAAACAATATATATATTTTTATAGATCAACTGTGTTGTGTTTTACTCGCTGTTAATGTGTATATATCTTGTGCCACCGACAAAAGTAGATATCAACAATGAGATAAACTGGAAAGCGTATTTTGGAACCACCGGCCGTAAAGAATACATAATAACATTTAAAAAAATAAAATGAGACCAGAAAGTAAAGAAATGGAAAAAAATTACGAGTTTTTAAACATGATAAAGGCAAGAAATACCAAACAATTAATTAGCCGCCATATTTTTAATTTGCGCTGATTGTGTGTGTGTCTGTGTGTGTGTGTGCGTGTGTGTGCGTGTGTGTGTGTGTGTGTGTGTGTGTGTGTGTGTGTGTGTGTGTGTGTGTGTGTCCGTCCGTCCCCCCGGAAATTGATGTTTATTACTTTAACAAAAAGACATCGTTGGTTTCGCTAATTTTTTCAAATCTTTAACGACATTTTCGAACGCCCCAATTTCATTTCGGCTGCACTACTTGGATGCTACAAGTTTGCTTTCTTTGATTTTATTACCACAACTCTTTCGTATTGTATTTATTATTTACCCTGACTCCCCTACATAGTTCTTGTGCGTTCCCCCCATATTATATATTTGTTGGTTGTTCCGGACACCGTCTTCTAAAATATCATTCTGGTAGTTTACCTGTTAGAGACAATCCCATTTTTAACCTTTGTTGGAGAGTCATGGTGCTATGATAAAACAACAGTTTCTTGTAAGCCACATAACTAGTTAAGAGGTAGACCTTTCATTGGCCAGCCTAATAACCACCTTCCTTCTCTATATGTCTCTTTAAAGCGTTATCTTTTAAATTACCCTGTTCAGAGTTCAGAGATGACCCAACTAAATATCTACTTGCTTGTCTTCTCCTTGTTATTAGCAAAATTTTTGAGAGCTTGGTCATTGGCAAACTTGTTCATTTTCGGGAAGTCTGGGCCCCTTTAATGATATTCGGTATTACTTTCGTATTTTTCGCTCAACGGGTGATCTATTAACTCTTGTAACTGAACGGATCTGTCGATTTAGGGATAATTCAGGAGAGGGAAGGGTTGTTTCGCTTGACATTTCGAAAGTGTTCAACAGAGGGAGGCATCCTGATTTTCTACATAAACTTCGAGGATATGTTATTCGTAGTATTCGTAGTATTAGTAGTATTCATAGTATTCGTAGTATTCGTAGACATTTATGCTGACGACACTATAATCCATGGTAGCACTTCAAATGCCGTAAATGACTAAGTTCTCTCTGATTTTCTCTTATCATTTGAGCACGTGGTGCAATGGGGAATTGGGTGGCTGGTAACTTTTAATGCATCTAAAACCAAGCTTCTATCTTTCCATCGTCAATGCTCTAACCCTCATCTGGCATCAATTGAAATGAATGGCTCTCGTCTTGGGGACGTTCCATGTTTTGACAAGCTTCTGGGTTTGACCTTTACTCCTGATCTGAAATGGAATACGTACATCAAATCCGTTGCCAAAGTCGCTTAAAAAAAGTCGATATCTGACGGCTGATGAAAATTCTCTACCTTTATAAGAGCTAAGTACGTACAACGATGGAGCACTGTTGCCACAGCTGGGCAGAACCTCCTAGTAGCACCTTATCCTAACTTGACAGAATTACAAAATAGACTTCGTAGCTCAATAAGAAATACACTTTTCTCTTTCCTGTAACCACTTTACCACAGAAGAGACGCTGCGAGACTATCTCTGCTTTATTGTCATATTTTGTAGTAAGAGCTTGTTTGAGTTCCAATCATTAGTTCTTTTCTTTCAGATCGAAACTTGTGAATTACTCTTGATGATGTATCTTTATTTTATTTTCCTATCAATGCCGATATTCCTAAGGGCTCTATTCTAGGTTCAGCACTGTTTGTTCTCTATATAAATAACTTTCCAAAGAATATTATTCGGAAAATTAACATTTATGCTGATGACACTACATTCTATTCTATAATTTATTTTCGCCCATCTACTTCGATCTGCGTCCCAGGAGAAGTTAATCTCACCGGTAGCTTTAGAAACGAGTGCTCTTTAAAGTTATTCCCTTTCGTCTTGATCTATAAACTATTATATTGGATTTTGCGAAGAAGGAAACGGCAAGTTGGCAAATAATTTATTTTTCGGTTTGTGTGATCTTCAACCACTCGTTTGTCTAGCCATATTGAACAGATGTGATACAGCGAAAAAAGTCAGTTGAAATATGCAGCTGATTTAGAAGTTGATATGTGTGCAGCTATAAATTCGGGTATAAAACAAATTATTTCGTTTAATCCTGTTAAAACTCGGCTTTTGTAAAACTGTGCGCATTTTCTTCTTGAGATTCTTATGGATGAGAAGTAAACTCTAAAACTTCTGGGTCTTTTTTTGTTCTCATCAAACCTTTCTTGAAGTTTATAAATTATATCTAATACTTTTTCTGCTTCTCAGAAAATCGGTTCGCTCTATCGCTCTAACCACTTTCTCATACTCAGGGCGATTCTCTAAAAATTTCTATCAGACCATGTATGACGTATTGTTGTTATACTGGGACTGGTGAATCTTTTCTTGATGAATTGCAGAAACGTATATGTAATTTGATTGGCTCCACCCTTCCTTCTTCACTGCAACCTCTCTCTCATAGACGGTTTTTTTTTGTTTTTTTTTTACACGGTGGTCACCACTTATCAAGGCTCGGAAGCCACTTAAGGGTCATTGCAAGTACAGAACGTTAGTGTGGAGATTTATTGAAGTGTTTACTTAAGGGGCAGTTCATTAGGAATTTGTTTACGTTGGACTTGAAAACATCCAGGTTGTAGTCAGGTGGGAAGCAGGCAGACGGAACAGAGTTCCACAGGCGTGCAGTTCTTAGAAAGAAGCTTTGTTCATGGAATCTTCGTTTTGATTTAGGCACAGATAAAGAGTGGGGAAAATTTTTCACAGTGGATTCAGCTAGACGGGTGTTTTTCGTGAAAGATTGGCGAGGGGTGACCAGAGATTGGAGCTCAGAAGAGCACCTGCCATGGAAATAACGATAAAACAAGGATAGGCTCGCAACGTCTCTTCTGTGGGAGAGAGGTTGCAGGGAAGAGAAAAGGGCATCCCCAACTAAGCCACGAAGTCTATTTTGTACTCAGTCAAGGCAGGATAGGCTGTTTTTAGCAGCTCCTGCCCAGATATGACAGCAGTATTCCATCCTTGGACGTACTTGGATTTTATATAGATAGAGAATTGCATCAGTAGTGAGATATATTCTGGAGCGGAAGAAGGATTCCAGCATCTTTCCAGCGACTTTGGCAACAGACTTGATGTACGTGTTCCATTTCAGATCAGGGGTAAAGGACAACCCCAGAAGCTTGTCAAAACATGGAACGTCCCCAAGACGAGAGCCATTCATTTCAATTGATGCCAGATGGGGATCAGAGCGTTGATGATGTAAAGATAGGAGTTTGGTTTTAGATGCATTAAAGGTAACCAGCCATGTCTTCCCCCACTGAACCACGCGCTCGAGATCAGAGGAGAGAGAATCAGAGAGAACTTTGTCATTTACAACCTTTGTGGTGCTGCTAGTCTCAGTCTTTTCTTTAATTACTATTACAGCATGTGTTATTCACCATCAAATCGCGATTTTATTACCTCATTCTTATACAGCCTCCTATTCCAGTAACTTCTTTCCCAGGACTGCAAGATTATGGAACCCTAACCCTGCTCTCCTTCTACCTACATCTTTGATCTTTTCGAAACTAACCCCAATAAGAATCTTCTGCCTTTGCGATAATCATCTCTCGTTTTTGTTAGCCCCGTTACATCAAGTGGCTTCATGCTTTGTTTATCATTGCTGGGACTGGTCGATCAGCGTTACCCATAACAATTGCAGCCCTATCTTATGGCGATAAGTATACCCGTGTATTTCGTTGGTGCGTGTTTCGAATGAAAGGAAATAGGAAACGCGATTTAAATAAATGGCTGTCCCCCTTGCTTACAGTTTGTAACATCCGAAAGAAAACTTGGAAACATCTCCGACATATTGGCGTTAAATCATCGTCAGACATCTGGATATATGTGACGTGAAACCAGATAGATGTACGAGAAGTGCTAAATCCTAAACGGTCCCCCGGCCATTCTGAGTAAATAAGGCGATACGTATTAAAAGGGTAAACTAAACATGACGTTAACTCCCGAACCAAGCGAATATATCGAGACTTACAGGTTCCAATGGACAAAGGAATTTCCAAGGAAATGTTCGGGCAATCGACTCTGTTCAGTGAAAAAGTATTTTTTATGCTTTATCCAGAACGATATTGGATTGCGGTGTACATGTCGAATTTGCAGAAATTCCTCAGCAAACCACATCCTGTTTCTTCCCAATTATTGCGTTTTCAATACAGTAATAACTAACAGCAGTAATGAATTCTTGGTGGTGTGAGAAAGCAATCAATACTCATCAGAACAGTGTAACTAAATATGTTCCTTGCATTCACAGTTGAAATAGTAGGGTAGACTAGGCTCTTAAAACTTTGTATTTGACCGTTGCAAATGTTTTTTTTTTCGGTTTATAGCAAAGACATTGTTTTTTGTTTTTTTTTACACAGTGATCACCACTTATCAAGGCCCGGAAGCCACTCAGGGATAAGGGTTATTGCAAGTACATTACGTTAGTGTGAAGATTTGATGAAGTGTTTACTTAAGGGGGCAGTTCATTAGGAATTTGTTAACATTAGACTTGAAGACATCCAAGTTGTAGTCCGAAGAGAAGCAGGCAGACGGAACAGTGTTCCACAGGCGTGCAGTTCTAAGAAAGAAGCTTTGTTCATGGAATCCGCGTTTTGATTTAGGCACAGATATAGAGTGGGGGAAATTTTTCACAGTGGATTCAGCTAGACGGGTGTTTTTCGTGAAAGATTGGCGAGGGGGGGGCAGGGATTGGAGTTCAGACGAGCACCTGCCATGAAAATAATGATAAAACAAGGATAGGCTCGCAACGGCTCTTCTGTGGGAGAGGGGTTGCAGGGTAGAGAAAAGGGCATCCCCCACTAAACCACGAAGTCTATTTTGTTCTCTGTCAAGGCATGATAGGCTGTTTTTGGCAGCTCCTGCCCAGATATGGCAACAGTATTCCATCCTTGGACGTACTTGGCTTTTATATAGATAGAGAATGGCATCAGTAGTGAGATATCTTCTGGAGCGGTAGAAGGATCCCACCATCTTTCCAGCGACTTTGGCAACAGACTTGATGTACGTATTCCATTTCAGATCAGGAGTAAAGGTCAAACCCAGAAGCTTGTCAAAACACGGGGCCTCACCCAGACGAGAGCCATCCATCACAATTGATGCCAGATGGGGATCAGAGCGTTGATGATGTAAGGATAGGAGTTTGGTTTTGGATGCATTAAAGGTAACTAGCCACATCTTCCCCCACTGAACCACGCGCTCGAGATCAGAGGAAAGAGAATTAGAGAGAACTTTGTCATTTCCAGCCTTTGATGTGTTGCTGTAGATGGTCGTGGTATCAGCATAGATGTCAACGAATGATTTAAGTATGTGTTTAGGGAGGTCATTGATGTAGATCAGGAAGAGAGTTGGGCCCAGGATTGACCCCTGAGGGACTCCAGCATTTATATTGCAGGCCTCCGATTTTTGTTCATCTACCACTACTCTTATGAACCTATCGGAGAGAAATGATTTAATGATTGAGAAAACATTTCCAGTTATACCGTAGCTGGAAATCTTGTGAAGTAGACCCTTATGCCATACCTTGTCGAAGGCCTTTGATATGTCAAGAGCAATTGCCCTAGAAAGGAAGCCTTTGTAAAGAGATTCACTAATCCTGTGGGATATAACGATCAGCACATCTGCGGTAGATCTTGCAGAGCGGAAACCATATTGTGTGTCACTAAGAAGGTTATTCCTGCTGAGGTGGTTGACTATTTCTCTATTTAATATTGATTCCAGCAACTTACTCATAACACACAGGAGACTTATTGGTCTGTACTGAGAGGGAGATGACTTATCACCTGAATTCTTAAATACAGGGCAAACTGATGAGGTCTTCCAGGGGGTGGAAAGCACTTCTCCTTAAGGCAGCGCTTAAATAGTTTCGTAAGTATGGGAGCAAGTTCTGGTTGAAGCTTTTTTAACACTATAATTGGGATGCCATCAGGGCCAGTTGCTTTACTGGAATCTAGGTTTTTTATTAGCTTGGTGACCTCATGCACGGAGATTTGTATGTTACCTAGCTTGTTCTGT
>NC_136519.1:4650188-4682688 GCF_053919585.1 Euprymna scolopes
TCTCTTGAGTTTTCACACTGCTGCTGATGTTGTTAATCATGTGATTACTTTCTCCCTTATAAAATCCCATAAATGTGGAAAACTATACAGAGGTGAAACGTGTCGTCCACTGAAAGTACGGTTAGAAGAACATCGAAAAGCCGTAGTACATGGAGAGACTGAAAACTCAGATATAGCTGACCATATCTGGAAAGAAAAGGGAAACCATCTACCATTATGGGATGAAGTAAAAATTATAGACAGTGAAGAGCGGTGGAGAGTAAGACAACTGAAAAGGAGTAGCACATATGCTGAGGAATAACTAATTACTAAGTTTTTTTTTTTATTACATTTTCACCCCAAACAAGGCACATTGCCACTTTGGTGTAGGGGGCTACTATCAGGGGAAACATCTACTGGGGTACTATGTAGGGATTTGGGCAGCGAGATGTTGGTTCACGTTGCACTTGAACTTATGCATGTCAGTACAGTTGGGGAAGCAGTAACCTGGAATGGAATTCCAAAGTCTAGCAGTTCTGGGGAAGAAACTACTGGAGTAGAAAGATCTTTTACATCTAGGGATCTCTACAGTGTGGGGTGGGATTTTGCAGCTTGTCGGGTCTGTCGAGGGTGTTCACGTCGTGGGGGCACAAGTGCTTGCAGTTCTTCAGAGCATTCACCATTATAATACTTGTAGAACAGGCAGAGGGATGCAACGTTTCGACGATGGGACAGAGGCTGAAGCTTAGATGCCAGTTTAGGGCCTATCAGATTTGCGACTCTCTTTTGAACCTTGTCAAGGAGCGAGAGACTAGTAGCCGATGCACCATGACAACAATACTCCATACATGGGCGAATAGTGGCCTTATAGAGGTACAGGATACTTACGGGTGTTAGAAGTTTTCTAGCACGGTAGAGAGAGCCCACCTTCCTCGCAGCGGCCCTGGCAATGCCCTCGATGTAATTGTTCCAACTCATCTTTCCTGTGAACGTTAGGCCAAGGAGCTTGAGAGACGTACTCTCAGATAAAGAGTCGTTGGCCATTACTATAGGTGGGAGAGAAGGTTTCTTGTAATTATTGAATGAAACCAGTTTTGTCTTGGCGGCATTAAACGTGACCATCCATTTTTGTCCCCATTCCACTACTGATTGGAGGTCATCCTCTAGTGTTTCTGCCATTACTTTAGATATATGTTCATTTGTTTTCCTGTCGTGCCTGCTATAGAGTGTGGTGTCATCAGCATATATACCCATCTCAGAAGCAATTTTGTCGGGGAGGTCATTTATGAATATCAGGAACAGCAGAGGTCCAAGGATAGATCCCTGGGGCACCCCCGCATTTATATCATATTGTTTAGATGTACGACCGTCGACGACAACCTGGATTTTTCTCTTATCTAAGAAGGATTTAATTATGTTAAGTATTCTACCAGTGATACCGTAAGATCTAATCTTCCTGAGGAGACCCTCATGCCATACCCTGTCAAAAGCCTTAGATATATCTAGAGCTACCGCTCTGCCCTCTCCCGCTTTGTCCAGTGAATGGTATATGCGTTCAGAGATTACAGTGAGGATGTCTGCCGTGGAACGGGTGTGTCTAAATCCATATTGTTGGTCGGTCAGAAGTTTAGCTTCTGTAAGGTGCTGGACTAGAGCATGGTTAATTAAGGTCTCAAATATTTTGGCAAAAAGTGGGAGGAGGCTAATAGGGCGATAATTTAATGGGTCAGTTCTTTCGCCAGAATTCTTGAATACTGGTACCACAGAAGCAGTTTTCCAACAGCCCGGAAAGCAAGATTCATTAAGGCATTTGTTGTAGAGTTTGGAGAGAACTGGAGCTACTTCGGCTGAGCACTTTTTTAATAGCACAGCTGAGATGAGATCGGGTCCACATGCTTTGGAAGTGTCAAGGTTTTTTATGATAGCATGCACCTGAGCAGGGGTGATTATCAGATCGTCTAGCGTGGCGTCTGTCCGCATAGGAAATTGAGGTAGGGGGTGGTTTAGAGGGTCCAGTGTGGAGTTTCAGGCAAACCGACTGGCAAGCATGTTAGCCTTGTCGGTTGCTGAGGAGACAACCTCGTGATTGTTGGTTAGCGGGGGAATCGTTGATTACCCATTATTTACTACACTGTTGTAGATTTTCCAGAAGTCACGAGTTCCTAGTTTTTGTGCTTCGATGCGTTTTTTAGTGGTTTCCGTAAATTCCCTCTTAGCTGTCGCTATTTCTTTCTTAACGTTACTTCTAGCTTCTATGTACTTCTGTCTGTTTGAACTGGACTTATGTCGGTTAAACCTGCGGAATGCATGCTGCCTTTGAGCAATGGCAGTTGCGCAAGTCGAAGTAAACCATTGGGGAGAGTGGGGCTTGCTATAGAATTTCCGCATGGGAACATGCGTTTCGATTGCAGTTTTGAACCATTCAGTGGTCTCGGTTGCACACTGTTCAGCAGGAAGAGAAAAAATATTTCCCCTTGGGGCGTCTCTGATAAGATCTCTGATGGCTTCCCAGTCAGCCTTTTTATAATATCTCGTTGTTTTGAGCACTGGCTCTTCAGTTTTGGGTCTAGAGTTTAAGGCGATTTCAACCATTATCACCGCATGATCAGCGTTCCCAAGTGGGCTGTCGGCTTTCGTTACACAATCGTCAGGAACTGTGGTCAAAAACAGATCTAATAGTGATGCGTTTTGTTCTTCCTGATCAGGGAAACGGGTTGGAAAAGTAACAATAGAAGTTAATACGATATGGAAACCATTAATTTTAAACAATAGATAATATATACTAGTAAAAAGTAAATACATTAATATATATATATATATATATATATATATATATATATATATATATATATATATATATATACATAACTACTTCATTTACTCACATAAAATTAATATACGAAAGTATAGATTTATGCGTAAACTTTAAGTATTTACTTCAAAAGTGCTCAATACGTAGGTAGAGCTAGTTAGTAATTTATAAAATATATATGGCGATTAAGCTACACTAAATATTCGGCGTTTCATCCACTCTAGGATTCCTCTGGCTTATGCGCGAATTTTGTGGTTGCGTCTTGTTTTTATATATGTTGAGGATTTCTAGTTATTAATTTATATTATATAAATTTTCCTTATCTATTTATATTATATGTGTTTTTCTTATTTATTTATATTATATAAATTGTTCTTAATTATTTATATTATATAAATTTTCCTTGTTTATGTATATCATATACATTTTTCTTATCTATTTATATAATATAAATTTGCTTATTTATTTATATTATATAAATTTTCTTTATTATTTATATTATATAATTTTCTTATTTATTTATATTATAGAAATTTGTCTTATTTATTTATATTATGTATATTTTTCTTATTTATTTATATTATATAAATGTTCTTATTTATTTATATTATATAAATTTTTCTTATTTATTTATATTATAAAATTGTTTCTTATTTATTTATATTATATAAATTGTTCTTATTCATTTATATTATATATTTTTCTTATTTATTTATATTATATAAATGTTCTTATTTATTTATATTGTATAATTTTTCTTATTTATTCATATTATATAAGTTTTTCTCATTTATTTATATTATATAATTTTTTCTTATTTATATTATATAAATTGTTCTTATTTATTTATATTATATAATTTTTTTCTTATTTATTTATATTATATAAATTTTTCTTATTTATTTATATTATATAATTCTTTCTTATTTATGTATATTATATATTTTTCTTATTTTTTATATTTCTAAATTTTTCTTATTTATTTATATTATATAATATTTTCTTGTTTATTTATATTATATACATTTCTCTTATATATGCATATTATATAAATTGTCTTATTTGGTTATATTATATAAATTTTCTCATTTGTTTATATTATATAAATTTTCTTATTTATTTATATTACATAAGTTTCTCTTATTTATTTATATTATATAAGCTTTTCTTATTTACTTATATTATATACATTTTCTGAATTATTCATATTATCTTATTTTTTCTTATTTCATTATATTATATAAATATTTCTTATTTATGTATATTATATAAATTTTCTTATTTATTTATATTATATAATTGTTTTATTTTTATATTATATAAATTTTTCTTATTTATTTTATATTATATAAAAAAATTTTATTTATTATATTATATAAATTTTCTTGTTTATTTTTGTTATATTAATTTTTCTTATTTATTTATATTATGTAAATTTTCTTATGTATTGATATTATATAAAATTTTCTTATTTATTTATATTATATAAATTTTCTTATTTATTTATATTATATATAAATTTTCTTATTTATTTATATTATATAAATTTTTCTTATTTATTTATATCATATAAATTTTCTTATTTATTTAAAGATAATTTTTTCTTATTTATTAATAGTATATACATTTTTCTTATTTTTTTATATTATATAAATTTTTCTTATTTGTTTATATTATAAAAATTGGTCTTATTTATTTATATTATATAAATTTTCTTATTTATTTATATTATAAAAATTTTCTTGTTTATCTATATCATATAAATTTTACATTTTCATCTACATTATATGAATTTTATTTATTATATGATTTTTTCTTTTAATCAATATTATATAAATTATTCTTTATTAATATTAAACTGATCAGGGTTTACATTAATAAAGTGAAAATATTATTATGCAATTTCTATAGTATTAAATGTTTTTGTCTAATTTAAAATGAAATAGGTTTAATAAATTTTACAGACACGCAATATGAAAAAAATATTTTATTTTCAATTCACAAATTCAAAATAAAATCGTATGTTATATACATTGACTTTTTTTTGTTTTTAAGTTATAACACTAGTTCTCGTCTAGTTATGAAATTAAGTAAAGTTGAGCCTAGTAAGTACTAAAGTGGTTGTTCTTTTTTTAATTCCAGGCGCTGTATGTGCTCTCATCTTATCTGAGCCTTGTTTCTAATCATCCTGGACTTTTGCGACCCACTGAACTAAAGAGAGTTGTGCTTGGAGATTGCGCAACCTGCGCTACGTAATTACACGCACAGAAGTACATACAGGGGATATGCAATGTCTTCCGAAACTGAACGGAGGTAGTGATGACGATGAAACATATATAGAGAGAGAAAGAGAAAGGATGGACGAGAAAGGAGAACGATAAAGAAGAGAGAAACCAATACGGACATTTCATTACATATATATGTATATATAATATCAAATAATCAAATAAAAAATAAAAACAAATTTTATGACTTTTATTTACTTTTTATCCATATAAATCATATTTTTCATTTTCAAAGTGAAAATAAGACTATGAAATTTCTAAAGTATTAAATAGCTGTCTCTAATTTCAAAGGAAATATATTTAATTAAATTTTACATTCACGAATCATGAAAAAATCCAATTTTATTTTCGATGCGCAAATTCATTAATAATTCATATTGCATACATTGATCTTTAAGGCAGGATATGTCTTGATTGTTGGATGATTCGTAATGACATAACCGTGTGCTAATAACATTGATATCGGTGATTAATCTGAAAGTTTAATCTTCTATGGGGGAGATTTTTCAGTGAAGGAAAATGCAAATATTACCTATTATGCAACGACGCTGGCGTTTTTGCTCTTTATTGATGTCATTTCAACAAACAATTGGCTTCTTTAGACAACTTCGCGAAAACGGTGTTAGATTCCTTATTTACAACATTTGCAATACGGCAATAACTAATAACAGTAAAGAATTATTGGCGTGAAAAATAGCAAGAGATATTCAAATCTTCTTTTATACAACATGATTCCAGTTGTATCATCCTTTACAGATTCTGCTAAAATTCGGCAATTTATTTTAGCTTTTCCGTTTCTCTCTTTGTTGATTTTTTTACATGGCATCACCACTTATCACGGCCCAGAATCCACTCAAGGATAAGAGTTAAAGTAGTACAGTAATCAATGGGATAATATTGAAGTAATCGTTAGTAGTGGAAATTTGGTAAATTGGATTACTTAAGGGGAACGGCTCCCCAAGAACTTGTTTACATTGGACTTGAAGACAACCATATTGTAGTCAGCTGGAAATCAGACAAAAGGAAGAGAGTTCCGCAGGCGTTCAGTTCTAAGAAAGAAGCTTTGTTCATGGAATCTACGTTTAGGTTTAGGCACATATAAAAAGTAGGGGAAATTATAGATAGTATTTTCAACTAGACGAGTGTTTCTTGTGAAAGTTTGGCGAGAGGGGACCATAGACTGAAGCTCAGTCGAACACTTACCATGAAAATAACGATAAAGCAAAGAAGGCTCCCGACGTCTCTTCTGTGAAAATAGGTTGCAAGGAAAAGAAAAGGGTATCCCCTACTAGGCTACGAAGTCTATTTTGAACTCTGTCATGGCAGAATATTGTATTGATTGTAGTGCCTAGTAGTGCGGTGCTACGTTACTTGCTTTATCTAAAAAAAAAAGAACTTAACGAAATAGAAGTGTTTTCTTTTGTAACTTTTTAAATTAACATCCATTCGCTTAACCTGGCTACAAAAAAAATAAATAAAATTCTACGGCTTGTAAACATGCAGATGTATTCCATATGAGAACTATGAGACCTTCCATCATTGTCTATTAGAAAACATAATTTGACCAAGAAATATGTGATTGCTAAATATGTGTAAAAAAAAAATTGTTATGTGTACCAATTTCAGTATTTTAAAAAGTTTTTCCGTCATATATTACTGACTGATTATTATTTTTTATTTATTTATTTTTACATGAAAGAGCATTCGAGCAGATCGTTTTCCGATGATGTCGATCGATATTATTATCCTACTCGTGTTCGTCGAATAACAAATCGGAGTCATCTTGCCAAAGTAAGTTAGCCGAGTCGTCCTCGTCAATATTATCCAATAATTCGTCATAAATATGTTTATCTGTTAGGTTTTGTCACTTTCACATAGAGAAGTCAGCATTAGGCATGACACAAAGGTTTTATTTTTATTGTATTATTGGCATACCATTTGTTACCCCGCTCAAAAACATGGCCTACTTTATTCGTCTTCTATTCTGGTTCTGGCCGTGTCGTCGTCTATTACATTGGCGCTTTCTAAAGGGATGCGTAGTAGTTCACAAGTATAAAAACAAAATATAACAAAACACAAACAAAAACGCAGGCGCATTCTGCAAATATCAGTTGCGCCCTGGGTGGGTAGGTGGCACCATCAACCCTCTAAACGCTTAGGTCCACATCTTATGTCTTCTTTATGGGCCGGGTTCATCAGTTGATTATACCTCATCTTGATATCCAGAAGCTCTACTAAACCAAGCCACGACATACTTTCCACTGTGTTTAACTGTTGTCACCTGTCTCTAACCCAAAACTGTCTGTAAAGTGTCCCTAAACATCGCAAACATTTACACTCCTAAAACTGTTCGTACACTACCTTCACCTATTGTGAAGTCTTTTTGTTACAAATCCTATGTTTCTTTGCTTTTGCGTTCTATTTGTGAACATCTCCCTATAACTTTGTTCAGCTGATAATTTTATTTCTTCTTTTTTTATATATTTTTATATATTTGTCTCCTTTTCTTAATTCCTAACAATTTTATTGGGGATGGGACGTCGATAGAATCATAGCAAAGTATTATTGTTTTAAAATATTTCTACAAAACAAGTTTATACTTACAATTATTTCTACAAACAAGTATTTATTTATAATTATTTGTACAAACAAGTATTTAGTTACAATTATTTCTACAAACAAGTATTTATTTATAATTATTTGTACAAACAAGTATTTATTTATAATTATTTGTACAAACAAGTATTTATTTACAATTATTTGTACAAAGAAGTATTTATTTACAATTATTTGTACAAACAAGTATTTATTTACAATTATTTCTACAAACAAATATTTATTTATAATTATTTGTACAAACAAGTATTTATTTAAAATTATTTGTACAAACAAGTATTTATTTACAATTATTTGTACAAAGAAGTATTTATTTACAATTATTTGTACAAGAAAGTATTTATTTTCAATTATTTGTACAAACAAGTATTTATTTAAAATTATTTGTACAAACAAGTATTTATTTTAAATTATTTGTACAAACAAGTATTTATTTAAAATTATTTGTACAAACAAGTATTTATTTACAATTATTTGTACAAACAAGTATTTATTTACAATTATTTGTACAAGAAAGTATTTATTTTCAATTATTTGTACAAACAAGTATTTATTTACAATTATTTGTACAAACAAGTATTTATTTAAAATTATTTGTACAAACAAGTATTTATTTAAAATTATTTGTACAAACAAGTATTTATTTAAAATTATTTGTAAAAACAAGTATTTATTTAAAATTATTTGTACAAACAAGTATTTATTTACAATTATTTGTACAAACAAGTATTTATTTAAAATTATTTGTACAAAGAAGTATTTATTTACAATTATTTGTACAAGAAAGTATTTATTTTCAATTATTTGTACAAACAAGTATTTATTTACAATTATTTGTACAAACAAGTATTTATTTACAATTATTTGTACAAGAAAGTATTTATTTTCAATTATTTGTACAAACAAGTATTTATTTACAATTATTGTTACAAACAAGTATTTATTTACAATTATTTGTACAAACAAGTATTTATTTAAAATTATTTGTACAAACAAGTATTTATTTATAATTATTTGTACAAACAAGTATTTATTTAAAATTATTTGTACAAACAAGTATTTATTTACAATTATTTGTACAAGAAAGTATTTATTTTCAATTATTTGTACAAACAAGTATTTATTTACAATTATTTGTACAAACAAGTATTTATTTTAAATTATTTGTACAAGCAAGTATTTATTTACAATTATTTGTACAAGAAAGTATTTACTAACAATCATTTGTACAAAGAAGTATTTATTTACAATTATTTGTACAAACAAGTATTTATTTAAAATTATTTGTACAAACAAGTATTTATTTACAATTATTTGTACAAGCAAGTATTTATTTACAATTATTTGTACAAACAAGTATTTATTTTAAATTATTTGTACAAACAAGTATTTATTTACAATTATTTGTACAAACAAGTATTTATTTAAAATTATTTGTACAAACAAGTATTTATTTAAAATTATTTGTACAAACAAGTATTTATTTAAAATTATTTGTACAAACAAGTATTTATTTAAAATTATTTGTACAAACAAGTATTTATTTAAAATTATTTGTACAAACAAGTATTTATTTACAATTATTTGTACAAACAAGTATTTATTTACAATTATTTTTACAAACAGTTACAGACAAATGATTGAATTTCTTACATTCATAGCTGGCTTATTAATCAGCCCAGAATTGTTAAAATTATTTTCCCGAATAAAACACTTTTGTCCCATTTTTCTGCTCCTTAAGGATGATTAAAACAAATATATATATATATATATATATATATATATATATATATATATATATATATATATATATATATATATATATATATATGCTGTGTAATTTTTATACCGGAAATCATCGTTCTTTGTGTATATGTATAATACATTTATGATTTAAAATATTGCAGCATTAAGAGTTCATTACATAATGTTAAATTAATTTTTTGTTTAAAATTCTTAATAATGCAATATTTTTAATTGTAAATTTATCATATTTTTACAAGAATATCTTGTCCTTTACTTTTCCATGTTCAAGCTTAACCATAATACTTTCCATGCTCGCATTTTTATATTGCAATCCATGATTTTTCCAGGCTTCCAGAAAATTAATTTGTTCTTTGCTGAATTCTTGTCTAATTTTTTGCCCCCATAAACATAACATACACATATGTAATAAGAATGTACGGCACTCGTCCGCTTTCATTCGGTCGTTTTCACTTGTTACTTCTCTTTTCGCGAGAGCGGTGAATTAGTAGCAACACTAGTACTCTATTTGTCACGCCTTTACATTCGGACCAATACTCAAGCGCCAAAAAAATAAAAGGGAATTAACAATTAATAAATGTTAAAACTCGGACGCAGATATTAGACAATCCAGAGTGTTCGAACGAGAGGAAGTTGTGAATGTTGCATATATATATATATATATATATATATATATATATATATATATATATATATATATATATATACATATATATATATATGTACATACAATTCTCAGAATGTGATAGATTATATAATTATTTCCACATCCAAACAACATAGCAGCTCACAAGAGCCATGGCAGCCAACAAACCGGAATTCCAAGACTCCAAGAGGGCGACACTCGAGTATTGGGCTTCCTTTCTGTTCGCTGTCATGGCTCTTATGAGCTGCGACGTTGTTTGGCTGTGGAAATAATTATATATAGTTTTACTTTAAACAAGACACGTTGCCAATGAGATGTGAGAGTCTAATGTGAATTTGGAGCATCTAAAGTGGGGAGTTCTGCAGTAAGATGTATAACATCACCATCATGACTGACCACCCACAACACGAAAGCCAGACTGATCGCCGCCATCCGCTGAGTATTCGTTGACAAGGCATGCTCACAGTTCCGGACCCGTATAGAGGTGGTGATTGAGGATGAAGGCGGCTACATTGATTAGATGCCAGCTCTACTATATAATCAACTTACCTGAATTGATAAACGTCTTAAAATAAAGCTTTAAAGCTGTTGTTTTCTTTAAGGTGACACTTTTATTGTTCTATTTTCTGTATTTCCCAAGCGACTAATTCGTTTAATAAAATGTGATGTTTTTATAAAATATGGACTTGTTTTGATTTAATAAATAGCGATTTGTAAGTGAGATATTTTAAATTCAATTTTTGAGCATGTATATTTTATACGCAATATTTCGAAAAAAAATTACAGCATTTTCTTTAAAAACAATTATTCTAAAGCAAATAACTCGGTTAATAAGATGCACGCAAGGCATGATGATCACTACAAAATATTGTAAATTCAAAGTGGTTCGGTTTTGTTGTGGTTCTGTAAGGCTGAAACAGAAACACACAACCCGATATTTAATGGATACAAACTATATTGAAAAAGAAAAGTACATAAAAAAAATAAAGACTATGCTTATACGTCAGTTCGACTTCCAAGTGTGCATGATATATTCTCTCGATCTTTATTGTAAGTGGAAGAATTCCTTTTTATCCGTAGGGTGGACACACAACAACATGTTTTCAGTTTTCATTTAACATCTAGTGGGTTGCAAGTGTGAAACAAAGGGCGGATGCGCGCACGCAAAAACATGCTAAATGACGTCACCGTTAGAAAGGGAATATTAGAGAAGACGATAACGTTCGACACATGGATAACGTTCGAGATCACGTCATTGACATGAGTGACGTAACGACCGTAACGAGAAGTCACGCATGGCGGAAGAATGAAGAAATAAATGTCGTTGTTACAACGGGAAAATAAGAATTGAAGTATATTCGTATCTTTGTTGTTTTTTGCGACTGAGGCAACAACGTTTTGGGTAATGTTACAAGTGAGTAAATTTGAAATACGAAAAGATCTTATCAGATGTTCCTATGTTTGACCTTAAACTATATCTTGTTGTAACAGGTAATTTGTGAGATTTTGAACGCTAGTGTCGGCAATAGTTGTATCATATTTAGGTGAGTCCGGGAATGATGTAGAACCATCAAAGTCACGTAAATATTATACAAAACTTTATCAAGTAATGAGTTCACTATATTGAGAACTTTAAGGATGTAGAGTCACCCCAGCGCTCTGTTTATTGGTAGACCTTGACAATGTCCAATTATTGATTAAAATAGAATCTTTCTCAAATATCCATCTACGAAACGAATGAACCCTCAAGCCATACGCACACACAAAGAACGTTGATTTCCGACATAAAATTACGCAACAAAAAACTACATAATGCAGCCAAATTATCTTATATTTACTTTTTCTGCGATATTTTCATGCCAACAGATGAAATCCCCTCAAAACGAAAGTGGTTAACTAGATCCGTCTGCAAAAAGAAACTTCGCCCACAAAAAAAAAAACGTGGTAAGATGAAATATAAAATTGAGGAAATTACAGCTAGCATCGAAATTTGATTTTAATCTAAAAACTACAGGTGAGTCGCTGCACGAATAAGATTTTAAGCAGTAAATGAGGTATATAAAAATCCAGAAGGCAATAATTACGAAAGAAAACTAACCAGAATTCTGCTCTTCTCGTTAACAAGAAAGGCAGTGACAGAAAAAACTCCAAGGAATAGCTAAAGAATATCTACATATTTAAATGTTATATAACGAGGGCCCTATTGTTATAAAGAATATATACATATTAAAATGTTATATAAAAAGGACTCTATTTCGTAAGGATTTTTTTTGATTTTTTTTACACAGTGATCACCACTTATCAAAGCCCGGAAGCCACTCAGGGATAAGGGTTATTGCAAGTACATTACGTTAGTGTGGAGATTTGATGAAGTGTTTACTTAAGGGGGAGGTTCATTAGGAATTTGTTAACGTTGGACTTGAAGACATCAAAGTTGTAGTCCGGTGGGACGCAGGCAGACGGAACAGAGTTCCACAGGCGTGCAGTTCTAAGAAATAAGCTTTTTTCATGGAATCCACGTTTTTATTTAGGCACAGATAAAGAGAGGGGGAAATTTTTCACAGTGGATTCAGCTAGACGGGTGTTTTTCGTGGAAGATTGGTGAGGGGGACCAGAGATTGAAGTTCAGACGAGCACCTGCCATGGAAATAACGATAAAACAAGGATAGGCTCGCAACGTCTCTTAGATTATTACATATTTAAATGCTATATAACGAGGGCCTTATTTAATAAAGAATATCTATATATGTAAATGTTATATAACGAGGTCCCTATTTGATAAAGATTATGTACATATTTAAATGTTATATAACGAGGTCCTTATTTGATAATGAATATCTACATATGAAAATGTTATATAATAAGGACCCTATTTGATAAAGGATATCTACATATTTAAATGTTATATAACGAGGGCCCTATTTAATAAAGAATATCTACATATTTAAATTTTACATAACGAGGGCCTAGTTTGATAAGAAATATCTAGATATTTAAATAATGTATAACGAGGGCCCTGATTAATGAACAACATATAGATATTTAAATGTTATATAACGGGGACTCGGTTTGATAAAGAATATCTAGATATTTAACGACTGTATAACGAGGGCCCTGTTTGATAAAACAATATATACCTTTTTAAATGTTTTATAACAACGATTTTGTTATATAAAGAATATCTACGTATTAAAATGTTATATAATGAAGGCCCTGTTTGAATGGAAAAGTTTGAGAGAAACTTCCAATGTCAAAAGTGATCCCAGACGGAAATCGCAAGAACACATGAGTCCCAGAGTATGACTATCTCTTAATTGACGAGATTTCAAGGAGAGAAGACTTGTCCTAGTATTTTCACGGCCACTTTTCAGTAGGCCAGGTTACTGAAAAATGACGTCATCAATAATGAATAAGAAAGCGTTAGAAAACTTTTTAAAAATTGATTGAAAGGTGAAAAATAAGTAACACGATTTATACTGAAACTGAACTTATTCAATATTCAATAAAAGATAAAATGAGAATTAATTCAAAAATAAAAAGTTTGTAGAGAATGGGGGCGACCGATGAGACGTGTCGGAAAAAAGTGAAATACCGATCGTCATCAGGTCTTATAAATACAGCACTGATTTCGGACTGGGGAAACTATGAAGTCCATGTTACATGGCGCTAGAAAAAAGATACGTGGAATCACGGACAAGCTACTACACGTTATCATCCGTTGTTATAAAAACAATGTTTCAAGCAAACTACTTTCCTCTATTATATGCATGTATATATATATATATATATATATATATATATATATATATAATATATATATATATATATATATATATATATATATATATATATATATATACTTGTCTGTTGCGTAAAGTCGCCGTGTGTCAATAAGATGGAAACGGTGAAGGAAGAGTTTCACAGAAAAATGAATCAATATTAAAGAGTAGTTGAATAAATATAGTAAGAGAGGTTACCGTGCCCCCGATGGTGCGGGTTAAATAGAGCTGAAATGAAAAAGATAACGGAATACCAAGATCTTCTGTGTGACATGAATAGAAACTGGAATCTTAGGAAGATCTCTATAATTCCAATTATTATAGGAGAAACTGAACTCATGAAAAAGATTTTTTTTAAATTACCTGCACATATACCCGGTAAATCAAGTTCAAGAGAGAATCAGCAAATTTCACTTAAAAAGAATGGTCAGAATATTAAAAAGATCTCTCGGTTTGAATACTGACAAATTCCTGTTGAACCGTCCCCTTAAGTAAGACACTTTATCAAATCTCCAATACTAACGATTACTACGATACTATCCCATTGATTACTGTACACGCAATAACCCTTATCCCCGAGTGGCTTCCGGGCCTTGATAAGTGGTGACTACCTTGTAAAAAATATATCTGAGTTAGCGAGTGAATGTCTGGCATTCGGTAGAATGCTCCATCCCCAGCTTGAAAGAAACTGATAAGAAAATATAAAATAGATATGCATTAAAGAAATAGATGAGTGTTTTGTTGGTTTTATGAGTTCTAATTCAAATAATTAACACGGAATTATTTTCAAAAATGTATTATTTGAGGAATATTTTAATATGTATTTTGCTGGATTAAAGTATATTGGAAAAAACCTTTAGGAACCCATTTTTAGTATAATAATATGTAACACAATGCAAGAAGTCCGATGTTACTCGGTTATAAAATTGAATACTTTTAAGTGTATTTTTTTTTTCTTTTTGCTAAGTAGAATATTTCTGTACAAGTACGTTATTCGATCGAACGGCCATTCAGAAATTCGCAATTAAACTCATCGAGTGAACTTGGTAAGAAAAAAAAATATTAGCGAACGAAATTGGGATACAAATGCATTAAACCGTGTTCTAAATGGGGGGGAAGAATATATATATATATATATATATATATATATATATATATATATATATATATATATATATATATATATATGTAAATGTGCACTTGTATGATTGGAAATAAACGAGGACAAAGGTATTTTTATTTAAGAGCGTTACTTACCTTTCGTAATGTTTCATATACAGTTAACTGCTTAAATCCTGATAATTTAATCAGCATTTAAAAGAGAACACGTTTTTTTGCCTCATAAGAATTTCTTCCATTCAAGCCATCATCATAACGATGTACTTAACAGCGATAAATATGGGTAAGGCTTCTATAAAGTGTGGTTTTATTCTATTTTCTTTGCTATAATGTATTTTATCTGTATCTACACATTAGTGGCCTAGCAAAGCCACAAGGAGACAATCAAGCAAGCAAAAAACTAAGCGAAATTCATGCCAAAGTAGCAAAACAAAAGCTAGCTTGCCAGAACACTATATACACAAATGTAGGAAAGATTTGAGCATATTTTATAGATTTGAAAATGTAGATTTGTTTTTACAAATTGTAATATAATTTTAACCATAGAATAGTATTATAATCTTCAAAAAGCCTGTTTATGTAGTTTTGTTCCATAGAACCAAAGACATGAGCATTTCAATATTCAATTTGACTACAAGTATATATATATATATATATATATATATATATAAACACGCACACACGCGCGGCATGATCACGTTAACACATCGGTTCTCACCAGATAACCGAAGTTAAGCAACGTTGAGCCTAGCTAGTACCAGATGGATGTTCATTTGGGAATTCTAGTCGCTGTATGCTGTATGTACTTTCCGCTTATCTCTGCATTGTTTCTAGTCATCCTGAATCTCCACTTGCCACTGGTATGGAGAGAGAGAGAGAGAGAGAGAGAGAGAGAGAGAGAGAGAGAGAGAGAGAGAGAGAGAGAGCCATCTTTTGGGCAATTTAATGTTCAAATCTCAGCGAGTATTGATCAGAATTAAACAAATGAAGACTCGTTGGAAAGATAATCACTTGACTTGTGTAGTCGGCTATGTGACATTGACCTTCAAGGTCGCACATTAAGACGATCATCCATCATCCAAAGCCTATTTTAGCACATTTTTACGGCGATAAAATGTTTCCATCATAGTCATTTGTTTTCCAAGTCTTACATATAAACTATAAAATATCCGATATTTTCCCAAAACCTCTTGATGGCGGATAGACGCAAACCTGGTGCTATGGTTTCAAATGATCTGAAGTAACAGCAAGGGTAGACTTGGTTCCAAATATTTTTCATATGTTATATCGCCCCTTTTTGGTTTTCATACATCAAGTAAATTTCACAGTGTATAAGGATTATTTGATACTGAAGATATTCATAATCGTAATCTATTTCCAAAAGAGAAGAGATATAACATTTGAGAAATATTTGGAACCAAGTCTCCTCTTTTCTGTTATTTCAGATCATTTGAAACCATAGCAGAAAGTTTTAGTCTCCCCTCCATCAAGGACAGAGATTTGGGGGATATGATGGACTCCATTACAACAACTAAGTTGCTCGGAAATCCACACAGATGACTTTTTCATAGTGGCGAAGGCTTCGTGTAGAACCATCGACACTGTTTGGTATTACTGCTAATCTTTGTCGGTGCAGACGACTGTTACGGGACAGAATATGTAGTAAACTGCAAGATTTTACATCAGAGTTTCCTTCTCCTAGATAAATGCCTTAATGAAGACTGGGTGTGGATCTCTTCTAGTGAATTAATGCGCGCCGCTCCCAGATACCAACTTGGAAATTTCTACGACTCGACGCGGTACATATAGCGCCTAGACTTCCCAAATGGTCACCCATCTGGTACTCGTCAGGCTCAACGTTGCTAAACTTTGATGATCTTGCGAAAACCGGAGAGTCTCATATATATATATATATATATATATATATATATATATATATATATATATATATATTATATGGAAAAATGCGCGCATGAAAAGTAATATTCTTAAGATTTTATTAAACCTGGAAAAGTAAAGGACAAGAAATTCAACCTGGAAAAGTAAAGAACAAGATATTCTAGTAAAGTAAAAAATAAGAATTTTTTAGACTTAAAATATTGCAGCTAAAAATAAAATTTGAATATTGATAAATATTTTATTTATTATTTGCATATGTTGTTGTTTATTGTTGAGTTAGAAAGGGTTTCAGTCGCTGGATTGAACTTATTTCCCCCCTATTATTTGCATATATTTATGTAGTGAAAATTGTTTGAATAAAATTAATTCATTAGTTAGTTAGTTAGTAGATGGAATTAATAATTTTATAATTTACATAAAAATTAATAATTTTATTATATCATAATTAGGATCATTTAATTCATTTTTTAGCTGCAATATTTTAAGTCTAAAAAATTCTTATTTTTTACTTTACTAGAATATCTTGTTCTTTACTTTTCCAGGTTGAATTTCTTGTCCTTTACTTTTCCAGGTTTAATAAAATCTTAAGAATATTACTTTTCATGCGCACATTTTTCCATATAATCCATGCTTTTTCCAGGCATTGCTATTGTATTAATATATAAATTTATAATATTTATTAATGATTGTCAAAAAAAATTAGCTCTCAAACACACATTTATGCAATATTTGTCATTCAATCACAGTAGTTCCAAGCCAGGGTCTCTACCGAAACTGCGGTTCATGAATTCGTGATCTGTATAGAGCGTAAACTAACAAAAAAGAAGATGGCACTCGGTGTCTTTTTAGATATTGTTGGAGCTTTTGACAACATACCCTTCAGTAGTATGTTCAAGTTGCTACGTGAACTCAATGTGCCACCAGTACTCATCCGATGGATTGAGTATATGGTGAGGCACAGAACAGTTCAAGTAGAACTACTGAGGGCAACTGTTAAAAGGGAATAGTTAAAGTGGGATTTTATCACCTTTACTATGGAACTGTATGCTGAATCCTCTTTTAAAGTTCGGTTATTTAAATATAAAAAAACGATACACGGGATTGAACCTAAAATCTTTCCACCAACTCCGGTACTCTAACCGTTATGCTAACATGTCATATTGGCAAAATCGTAGTAAAAAATATTTATATACAAAAAAAAGTTATGCAAAATAAAAAAAAGCGTTAGTCACTTATGTACTTACTCTCCTGTTTGTGAACCCACATATTTTGTTGTAACTTTTTTTCTACTGAACCAATTTTCGAAATTTTTTTTCAAAATGTAGCTAATGAGGTGTTCTATCCAACTATATAACCTGTTTGAAATTTGGTTGCGAACGGAATTAGTGGTGGGGGTTGAATGTGTCTCGATTCATTCAATTTCGGACTTAAGCATATATTCAACCACTACCGTGGTTGAATGATATATATATATATATATATATATATATATATATATATATATATATATATATATATATTGAGTAAGATGATTGATAATTTGTAATTAGAATTTAAAATTGGTTTCACAAGGAAGAACAAACAAAATCAATCAATTGTACGATCGTTTCGGAAACTATGTTTTTATTGAGGTAGACAATAAGTCTTGGACATAACTCTACCACACAGTTAATCAATAACAGCATCCCCATTAGCCGATCTAGCAATCAAATACAACCAAACCTATTACATACCAATACCACCTCTAATCTAGCTGACAACAAATATATTAAACAAAATGTAATTTACTTCGGTTCCACATCTTATTAAACATAGGATTTCAACGCATAAGCACTCCTTTAAAAATCCTTCCTTGAAAAAACAGACTTCTTTATCTAAACATATTAATGATAGAAATATTCCCTTAAATTTAAAATGGGAAATAAAAGGATCTTATAAAGCATATATGCCGGGATACAGATTCTGTGCACTTTTTAGATATGAAACCTTTAAGATTTTAAAATATGATAAAAATAAAACCATTCTCTTAAACTTAAAAGACGAATTTTTTTCGGGATGCATTCATAAACGTTGGTTTAGGTTCGAAAAATTTAAGTCACCATAAATCATAAAATTTTCTTATTACTAATCTATCTTAAAATTTAGAATTTATAAATTAATTATTATAATCATAGTTTTCTTACTATTATTTTTTATTATTTTATCTTACATTTAACAATTATTTTCTATTTTATTTTATTATCTATTACACTTTGAATTTTTATTAATGCAAGTTCTATAAATATTATAATTACTATTAAAATACTATTATTATTTAATTACTACCAATAAGATTCATTTATTACTATTATTGATTTCATAAATATTAATATCTTTAAATCATTATATAAAAATTAACTCATAACTAATTAATGGTTATCTCCCCTTATTTTTCCATTCGGCTATAATTATCTCCCTTTGAAGTTGAATTCAAATATAGCGTTACTAACGATTTTAAACTGGTAATATTATTCTATTGGCGTTTTCTTTGGAAGTGTGTATATATCTACTTTTTCAAGCATTATTTTAACGATTTTTTTATTATTATTTTCATTTTATCTTTATCAACATCAAAAAAGTAACTATTTTCCTTTATATTTTAAATATTTTCCAGATACATTAAAAGATACATCTGCCTTACTTTAAAAAATGCTAGTTTTATTTTTGGTCTCTTTAAAAAAAAAAACACCCAATATTTTTGCTGATGAGGAAATATTTTTTTCAAAAAACAAAATGATAAAATTATTGTCCAAGACTTGTCGTCTATCTCAATAAAAACATCGTTTCCGAAACGATCGTACAATTTATTGATTTTGTTCTTCCTTGTGAAACAGATTTTTAATTTTAAATTCTAATTATAAATTATTAATCATCTTACTTAATATTAAAATAGCTCTATGATATATATGCCTATCGAGCTTATTGTATATCTACATTAAACGAGCACTGTTTTCTTTTCTTTTATTTTATTTTAATTGTATTAATGAATTTACTAATGCATTAAAATATACTCTTTTCTTTAAGACCGTTGTTCTAATCCCCTTAAAAAATATATATGTATATATATGTATATATTTTGTATATATATTTATGTATATTTTATATATGTGTAGATATGTAGTATATTATATGTCTATATAAAGGCTATATTTTGTAATAAAATGGTGATGTTTTGTAGACTTATGTGTGTATATATATGTGTGTGTGTGTGTTTTACGAATATAATTCACTGTAAACCTCACAAAGAAACTTTTATAAATCAAGTGATATATGTACTAGTCAACACGGTGAGTAGCATGAGCACAGTTTTTTCGTTAATTTTAACACGTAAGGGGGCATGTATCTAATATATAATAGTAATATCGTGTAATAAAATGTTAACCGAACCCCTATGCATCAATAATATGTACGTTCGGGATAAACACTGAAACTAATTAAATATCGTTATTAAGTATGGGTTGCTGGTTTTAAGCAACGAGATGACTAAAGTTTAATATTTTTATAAAGGTAAGTGTATAGAATTATATATGTAATATTTTTGCAAAAATGAAGACGACGAAATATAAAATAAGAACATTTTATGGTGCATTTCCTAATTTATTACAATTGTTTCGTAACCATTTGGGTAAATTTAAATATTATTTTTTTTTAAATATTTCAAAAATAGCTACTCTTCAGACACCAAAATACTTTGGAAATTTATATAAGAATGTATTCATAATGCTTATTTTAAGGGATCAAGCAGTTGACTCACCTCATTTTATTTCTTTCTTTATTTATTTTTTTGATTCCCATCAGATGTAGTAAGTATTCAACTTTCTTACTTTTAGATGATATTCTTATAATTATCTATTTTTATATTCGTTAATGTTTTTCTATTTTTATATTTTTTCCTCTCTGATTTATTTATTTATTGATTTTACCTCAACTTCTAAACTACACCTTTCAGATTTTAGTCTCTATTTAAATGTCCAGCTATTTATTTCTCAATTTGCCTTAGTTTCGTATAATTTTTTTTATTTAGATGTTACAATATATTTTTTTCTTTTCCCTTTTACCTGCTATTTTTTAAGAAAACTATAAATTGAAAAGTTTATTTAAATAATTTTAGTTAATAGTCATCTTCAACTCATACTGGTTATGTAATTAATATGCCTGTGACAACAGCATATTCTTTTCATTGTTTTGACTCTTGAGTATATATCCGTTAATATCTTATATGTTTTTATATACACTGATGTAGTTCTCAGTTAAGTGTCTGTGTCTTACTGTGTCCGATATATACTTGACAGTCAGAGGAATGAAAAGACTATTCTGTTGTCACAGCCCTAGTAATTAATTGTAATGCTAAATCTATCATTTTAGCCTCATTTTAATATAAACATGATTCGTTTTTTTAATTTCCATATCATTCAGTATATTGAGACAGTTTAAGGAGCATAACTCGATTTTGCCCACATTCATCGATTCATAATTTTATCGAAATTCCTTTATATTTTTGATTCAGTATTTTTATTTTTGTCTTTATTAATCTCCAATGCTTAGATTTAAACTTGTAGTTCTTACATTATTCGCTTTATAGCAATCTAAGTTCAATTTCTCACTTAGTTTATTTCAAACTTATATTCTCATTTAGTCCCTTTTAATCCATCATAATCTGTTCATCGCAATAATTTGCAATGACTTAATATTTGATATTTCTTGTGCTGATAAAATGTCTTAGTTGTTAGTTTATTACCAATAACCATTATTTAATTTAAATTTAATTCTATTTCCCACATGTAGGTTATATTTAGTTTATTTTCTATATGTTAGGTTAACGACTTACTACTTTACGTATTGCACCAGCCTAAATTCCTCGTATTTTACTTACAACAAAATACATTAATATTTTTTGTATTTTTATATACATGGTATTTCAACCAGATCTTAGGCGTGATAAGAGGACTTTATTTCTATGTAGACACCTCTGTATAACATCAAACTTTTAAAATTTCTTCTTTAGAAAGTCACCTGAATTGATTTTTTCAATAAAATTGATTTCTTTCAATAAAATAAAATTGATTTCTTTCGATAAAAGTTTTAAAACTGTAGTGTTATTTTCTTTAGGGCGACAACTTTATCGTTCCATCTTGTAGATAGTAACTCCCACCGGTCCTATGAGAACAGAGCAGATACTTATTACGTCCTTCTTCAAACATGATTTTTAAATCTTCATAATAGACCGGGTTTTATACCCGCCCTTTTATAATTACGGGAGCAGAATCAATTGATACAATTATGTGGTTGTATATAACGAGTGTATATACGTGCGTTAATGCACGTCGTGTCAAGCTAATGTATGTGTGTATGGAATCGATGCTCGTATGTCATGTATATATCTTTGTCTATGTATGTCTAGTGTATATATAAAGTAGACGTGTTTCTCTAATCGATGCTCGTGTATCGTCTAGTGGTTAGAATTATAAGGAATTACTTTTCTTTGTATATGAGTTGTTTGTACCTCCCGATCTGTTACGCATACAATTAATAGTCTTTCTATGTGTGTGTGTATGTGTGTGTGGGGGGGCTGTTTTCACATATTTACAAAAATAACGAACGGGACAGTAAACGGACAGTCTTTAACAAATGGCGAATAGACCCTTATTCGTTCTCTCTGTCTCTCTGTCTCTCTCTCTTTCTCTTTTTTCTCTCTCTCTCTTTCTCTCTCTCTCTCTCTCTCTCTATCTCTCTCTCTCTCTCTCTACCTCTCTCTTTCTCCCCTCTGGTAGTAGGCACCTCAAAATGAAGGCATTCTTCTTCTCAAAATGCCGAGTTATCTTTATTTCCAAAATGTTCAACGCCTTGAAATCTGCAGCTCTTATCCCTCTATTTTCCTTAGTTGGTTCGTAGATGCTTCTATGAGACCAGCCCTGTCCGCTCCAACCCTCTTCCAGACTAATTCTTAATTCTCATTTCTCCCGGCTTACATGTCTCTTATGTCAGCCAGAGAGAACAATCTTGTTTGTCACGTATGTAGAATTATTAATTTTCTTTCACTGTCAATTAAATCGCTTTGCTTGAATAAGCGCAATGATACTCTGCTCTTTTTTTCTGTTCGTTTTAAACTCTTTCCTTTTCTTTCTTTTTTTTTCATCCAAGTTTTACCGTCTGCGCTGCCGCGTCTCTTTTTGATCACTCGGTAAAAATTGAAACTGCAGAAGTACGGACTTTCTAACTGAAAATTCGAACTGTACTGTCTAGCAAATGCATGTGCGTCCCCTATTTATTTTAAGGTAAGTGTGTGAGGTGGTAACCCCCGTTTAATGGTTTGCACTTAAAATACACTGATTTCTCTCGTGACCCTTTGCTGCATGCAGGTGTGCTCATTGTCAATGGAAGTCAATGGGTTTGATCTATGTAACCGGTACTCCCTTGAACCCCATCGCACTACATACCATTTCGCACTAATCGCGCTATTCATGTCAGAGACTCCATAAAGCTTGAAACCTAATTGGTCCCATTATTGCCACAATTACAGTTAAAAGAAATCGACGCAACAAAGCAGCAAGGTCCAGAGAGAATCAGTAAACGAAATAGGCTATTAAAACCGAAATAACATGAGAAAATAAAGTTAACACAGATCATGCCTGAACGTAAATTAACTAATTCTATTTACGGTTGATTCTTTTTTCGTGTTATCTTATGGTCAAGGTAATTTGCGTAAAGGTTTCACAAAAGGGAAGAATTATTTTTTCTTTTCTAATTTTTGGTTATTTTATCTACTTCAGTGTGACACTAAGTACATTAAAGTTTTGTTGTTTTTTTTTTTTTTTTACTTAGAATGAGATTTTCAATTTTAACTAATAGTAATGAAGTACTCTAACTATTTTTTTCGAAAGTCTTCATTATTCTAATCATCGCTTCGAATTTATGTGTCTGCTAATGACCTTTGGCATCATTATTTCATACAATCTAAATAATGTGAGAATGCATATCCCATCAATTCTTTCTGTATACTTTGAATAACCAGTAATATTCCTTTGCGTGGTATTCTCCCAGCGATGGGTATTTCTTTTTTCCACGAACACGCATTCGCACACGATTCCTCTCAGCATGTCTATCCCAGTTTGAGAAGATGACGTACAGCGTTTATCACAGAGATTCTTAATCTTTCTTGGCCACCATTTGCAAAAATGTAACCCCATCCCCCATTTCCTGTCCTTTCCAAAATTACTTGTACAAAAAACATTCACTGCTCTGCTATTTCACGTGCTACGACAGTTTGACTTTCTTCTTTGAAATCTTAGTTGCGTTATTATTCAAATAAGCCGCGTAGTATTTGCTTCGAATAAAAAGAATACATTTAATAATATTGGCGCTTCGTGACAAGAACTCATACTACAACATGAAGCACATCGATATCGTGGCATGTATCAGTTACTGTATGAAAGGGGAAATATTATGCTATCGCTTAGACTTTACTTGGAATTGTATTGAAATTACAGAATAAAATCAATTTACTTCATCGGCATGTATAGTTTTTTTCAGAGCTCTGTCATCTTACGTTTCACGTGAAAGTAGATCCGCATCTGATAAAGAGGATGATGTTGGTCACCTGGGATGCTGACAGCGATTAACGGGCTCAGATCCTGGACTGCAACTGTGGCACTTTGAATCAGATCTATTTCAATTTAACTGCATTTGAATCATGTGATAATTATAAACCAATCAAAAGATACTGTTCATGTCGCCATTTCCGCTTATCCTAACTTCTACAACTCCACTGAGGCATAGTTTATCTGTGGTTTATGTTACACTAGCAGGGATATCCAACGTTGTCCAGGATCGAATGAGAATCATAAATGTTACACCCTATCATACTTTTATTGTCATCGGAATCGGCGAAATCAACCTTTTTAATCAAATCGAATATTTGTTTGCTCTAGTTAGAGACCCTCCCCAGCAGTATACCGAGTGGAAACTTCACATGCCTCGCTGTAGTGACTTACTTCACAATACATTATAGTTGACATTGCACTGTAGAGAATCTACTGTTGATTTTATTAAATTATCAGCAAATAATGACTTCACTTGAAGTTGAAAATTCAAAAGTCAAGTAATATTGTTCAGTTGTGCTTCAAACGCGCCCCTGTCTTATCAAAGATCCAATTGTTGATTTTATGAAATTATTTCTACATAATCACTTGAAGTTGAACGTATAAAAGTTATAGACCATGGTTCAGTTGTGCTAAAAAAATAAGTGTTCATTTCGAACGTGCCTATGTCTTATAAAAGAATCTACAGTTGATTTTTCGGCTGAGCTTTTCTGCTTGTGCGGTGATAAAACTTCTGAAGTGCACTTATAATGTTAGGTTGTATAAAAATGTTTACTTTCGTCAGAATCGGACTTCCTTCTTTAATCGGATCTTTCGATTATCGATTTTCCGATACAATCCCTACGTAAGAACTCTCCTAGATATATCAAGACAGAGTACAAAATAGACTTCGTGGCTTGGTGGGGGATGCCCTTTTCTCTTCCCTGTAACCTCTTTCCCACAGAAAAGACGTAGCGAGCCTGTCTTTGTTCTATCGTTATTTCCATGGCAAGTGCTCGTCTGAGCTCCATTCTCTGCCCCCCTCGCCAATCTTTTTTCAAAAAACACCCGACTAGCTGAAACCACCGTCAATAATTTTCCCCTCTCCTTATCTGTGCCTAAATCAAAACGTAGATTCCATGAACAAAGCTTCTATCTTAGAACTGCACGCCTGTGGAACTCTGTTCCGCTTGCCTGTTTCCCTCCCGACTTCGACCTCGATGTCTTCAAGTCCAACACAAACAAATTCCTGATGAACCGCCCCCCTAAGAAATGACATCTCACAATTTTTCCAATACTATTGCTACACTATCCCATTGATTACTGTACACACAATAACCCTTATCCCCGAGTGGCCATTGGGCCTTAATAAGTGGTGAACTCCATGAAAAAAAAAAGAAAAAGTACCTTTCTGTGATGTATCAGAAAAATCGTCCGAGCCGTTTCTGAGTCGATAAGGAACAAACTCACACATACGCAGTCTTACACACGTATTATTTTATATATAATAGTACAGATTTTGCGGTAATTTACTTTTCTTAAAAAAATTCAACTCTCTTCTACCTTACATGCAACCCTCTTCTTTTTTTTTATTTTACTTCAGTCGAATTTCTCAGAAATCAAGGGGCCCACAGCCTGGGGCTAACACTTGAACTCTATATGAGATACATAGATGTTCCAATGTTCCATTAAAGTTCTTTATCTCTCAAACACTGGCTTAGTAAAGAAATTGAGAATATAATTTTCCTCTCCTCAATTAACCATTTTTATATATTGTATTATATCTTTCATTTTGGTCGCTTGGTCTCACCGGATTCCAGGACAAGAATTTATCTAGTCTGGTGGAGTATCCAGCTTCGTGCTATTACTTGAGGTAACATCACTTGGGGAAGGTGCACCATTCCTCGTAGAAGCTAATATGGGTTAGCCATAGTGAGGAGATCTTATTTGGGCAGTGAATACTATGTGATTTTGAATATGTGGTCAGGGTTTACTTTTGGAGAAAAGTATCCTCATGCCAGGTTGTTCTGACAAACCCCTATACAGAGAGACCTTAGACACTCGAAGACAGTATCTAGCAGGCATTCAAGTTTTCTCCAGTAGGCATTCAAGTTTTCTCCAGTATGCATTTATTGAGAGCTTTCAAATGAGATGTTTAAAATAATAAACTTTTTAGAAAATTATAATTTAACAACCGTCGTAGTCTAAAATCGTCAAATACAAATAATAGACATGTTAATTGAATTGTGCATAACATTATCTGTTCTATTCATGGGATTCCTCAACTGAAAACCCTAATCTCCCAGCATGGTAGAGGTGATGGCAACATAGTACTTGGTTAACAAAACGCTGCTTAAGATCTAAAAGATTCTTCGTCAGGATCCGTCGTCCTCGGGTCGTCTGCATCTTTTTATTAATCAAGGAAACTATGTGTCAAGTAAGCGTGCGCAAATCAATGGGGTCAAAACGACAAAGTTGGTTTAGTGCGATTCCTTGGTGTATTCTGAGCTAAACTTTTTCCGATTTCGTATGGAGTAAGTGAACTTTGCTCTTTAGAGTGGCGGAGTTAAACACCTGCAATTCTACAAGTTAACGAATAGCGGTGGCCAATGAGGAGGACTTCATGAAGACCTTTTAATTCAGAAGTACGACGTTAATAAGTTCTATGTAGACTTTCTACTCACCTACGCAAGAAGCAAATGAAAATCAATCATGTAAATATGTTGTGTTTAAAACAATGACGAAACACTGATATATGATAATATATTAATGTATCTTTATTGTCGATGACGGTGATGGATGGTTGCTTGTTAGAGAGGAGGAGAAACATGCACGGGAATTCGATGGATGATTCTTCAACATGGTTGAGTCATCAACCATCAAAGATATTTTTTTGTTTTCGGTTGTTGTTGTTGTTGTTGCTGCTGCTGCTACTGTTGTTGTTGTTGTTGTTGTTGTTGTTCTTGCTGTTGTTGTTGTTGCTGCTGCTGCTACTGTTGTTGTTGTTGCTGCTGCTGCTGATGTTGTTGTTATTGTTGTTGCTGCTGCTACTGTTGTTGTTGTTGTTGTTGTTGTTGTTGTTCTTGCTGTTGTTGTTGTACTTGTTGCTGCTGCTGTTGTTGTTGATGTTGTTGTTGTTGCTGCTACTGTTGTTGTTGTTATTATTGTTGTTGCTGTTGATTTTTTTGTTTTTTTTACACAGTGATCACCACTTATCAAGGCCCGGAAGCCACTCAGGGATAAGTGTTATTGCAAGTACATTACGTTAGTGTGGAGATTTGATGAAGCGTTTACTTAAGGGGGCGGTTCATTAGAAATTTGTTAACGTTGGACTTGAAGACATCCAAGTTGTAGTCAGGTGGAAAGCAGGTAGACGGAACAGAGTTCCACAGGCGTGCAGTTCTAAGAAAGAAGCTTTGTTCATGGAATCCGCGTTTTGATTTAGGCACAGATAAAGAGTAGGGGAAATTTTTCACAGTGGTTTAAGCTAGACGGGTGTTTTTTGTGAAAGATTAGATTGGCGAGTCGGGACCAGAGATTGGAGTTCAGAGGAGCACCTGCCATGGAAATAACGATAAAACAAGTCGCTGCTGTTGTCGCTGTTGTTGTTGTTGTTGTTGTTGTTGTACTTGCTGTTGTTATTGTTGTTGTTGCTGTTGTTGTTGTTGTTGTTGTTGTTGTTGTTGTCGTTGTTGTTGTTGTACTTGTTGTTGTTCTTGTTTTGTTGTTGTTGTACTTGCTGTTTTGTTGTTGTTGTTGTTGTTGTTGTTGTTGTTGTTGTTGTTGTTGTTGTTGTACTTGTTGCTGCTGTTGTTGTGGTGATGTTGTTGTTGTTGTTATTGTTGTTGTTGTTGCTGTTGTCGTTTTGTTTGTTATTGTTGTTGCTGTTGCTGTTGTTGTTGTTGTTGTTGTTGTTGTTGTTGTTGTTGTAGTACTTGTTGTTGTTGTTGTTGTTGTTGTTGTTGTTGTTGTTGTTGTTGTTGTTGTTGCTGCTGCTGTTGTGGCCGTTGTTGTTGTTGTTGTTGTTGTTGTTGTTGTTGTTGTTGTTGTTGTTGTTGTTGTTGTTGTTGTTGTAAAATGTGGGAGAATTAATATTGGCACTCTCCAACTCCCCACATTTTTTGGCCCTTGCGCCAGACTTGTCCTGTATTCACGGGGAGAAAAGCAAAGCCAGGTTTGTGCATATATCTAAATGTCAGTTCTGACAACTTTGGAGATTAGCAGGCGGTGGGTGCGATCCGAATTTATTTATGTAAATCTAAATTATGCTTAAATAATTTATAAAATTATCTTATATATAGAGCTGTTTGTTTAAACATCGACCACACCAAAAACAGTGTGCAACTCTCTATCCTGTTGAGTGACGGAATAAGGGAGGGCAATAGAAAGAAAAGATCTTCGTTCGTAGAAGGCACAGTAATATACATATAGCATTAATTTGCATGGGAGGACAGAAACTGATATGAAAAGGACGAGTTGGAAAGCACAAGGTTGTTAGCGTTTTAACAGCTGAGAGAATGGTGGGAGAAATTGCAGTTGAAGTTAGTCATGGGGAGGCAGGAGTTCGAACAAATATTTTTTCTATTTAATTTACTTTTTTGTTTTTTTCATTCAAGTCCAAAATTAAATGACTATTATAAAAAGGGGGATGATTAACGTTTTCCAAAAAAATTAACGAAATATGAAAGTCAAAAATTAAATGACCATTATTTAAAGAAGGGGTAATTAGTTTTTGTTTTTACAAAAAGGAAACATGAAACATTAAAATAAAAAGAGAGAAAACAATTGAAATATTATTCTTTGAACAAGAGATCAAGAGAAAAATGAGACTGTCCAAATCTAATCATTGTGACATGAAACAGAACATGGTATGACCTTTGCTAGTTGGAGAAAAGGTCATAAAAAGGGGGGAAGAAAATGGCACACTGAATAAGGGAGCTCTCAAGCTCCTCACATTTTTGACTTTCGCACGATACTTGTCCTGTACTCACGAGGAGATATATAGAACCAAGTTGGTGCAGATATCTAAATGTAAGGCCTGCCAACTTTGGAGATTGACAAGTGGCGTGTGCAATTCGAAATTGCTCATGTAAATCGAGTGCACAATGCAAAGGTCAAGCCTGTACCACCGATAAAAATTTTAAAAACAAAATATTTCAATCCCTCTGTTTCTTTCCTTCTCACTTTCTCTCTCTTGCAGAAAGAGAAGAATTGTGTTGTACAGTTTTGCTGTGCGTGCCGCCTGGGATGGGCGTATAGCAATTTGGGCCGTGATTGTAAAAGGTGATGGACAGATCGAACATAGGTCTCGAATTTAACATGCTCATTTAATCTTAGAATAAAATCATTTTCCCTATTTTATACAATCGTTCAAAAATCCTATTCGTAATCCGAAGACCCGGGGACCAGATCAAGCCGACATCGAGTCAACCCCATTGAACCCTTCATGTAACGAACGTTTTTGTCGTCTATTTACATATCGTTTATTTCCCCGGTAAGCAGGTTGACGTGCCAAGGCCTAATAACAGCTCCAGATAAACCAAGTAACCTTCCTTGGCAAACGATTGTGTTACATAAAACCATTTGAGACCTTGTGACACGACCCCTTGGGGACAACATTGTCACTGTAACCACACCCCCAAGAGCGTTTTATTTTGCCATTGTTATTCACTGAATTTACCGGACTTTAGTTCAACTTGATTAACTTTTTGCTGAAAATGCCCCTTTTTTTACTTGGGAGTCACCATTTATCAAGGCCAGAAAAACCACTCGAGGATAATGGCTAATGAATGTAAGGTGGTAGTGTAGTGATCGTTAATGGTGTAAATTGGGTATAATTTAATTACTTATGGGGACGGCTCAACAAGAACTTGTTTACATGAGATTTGAAGGATACCATGTTGCATCCAACTGGAAAGCAAGACAGCGGAACAGGCGGGTAGTTATGGGAAAGAATATTTGTTCATGTGATCTGTGTTTAGATTTAATCAAAGTGGGGGAAATCGTTTATAGTGGGTGTAGCTAGTCGTGTGTTTTTTTGTTAAAGTTTGGCGAGGGAGAACCATAGATTGAAGTTCAGTCGAGCACTTGCCTTTCAAATATCACATTTTCCCCCTTTTTTTCTTGACAGTTGATCAAGTTTGTTATTTCTTCCCATGCAGGTGGCTGGTGTCACGTATATAATTTTTGCTGCTTTTTTGCACTTTTCGCCAGGTGCATGCTTTTGTTAAAATAATTTCTCGATATATCCAGCTTAGATGTTTTACAAGTAATGCTTGCATCGTATGTGATTATTGTTATTTAGAAGTTTCCTTATTCTTAGACTAGATCACTTACTCTAGTTAACCGTGCTATTTAATCTGTGGATTTCATTTGCTTGCCTAAGAGAGATGCACACTTTAATTATTTATTGTTATAACTTCCAGTAAGATCGGATTGTCTTGTAAATATCATCAGACGGTGCTCAATAATATCACATTAGTGAAAATAATGCAATAGTCCTGACAAGACCCGAACACTGAACGCTAGGCTCAGAGTCAGTATGGATTACGACAATATCAGGCTCACTTTTAGTGTTATGTAAAAGTATATAAACGATAAAAAATAATTTCGATTCATTTTAAACTGTTTTCATGTTGAAATACGAAGTGCCTATAATAAGTTTCCTTTTTTGTACAGGCATTTAAAATTGTCGTAGACTTTTAAAAATTCAGTATATTATTGCTATAGATCTTATGAGATGACTGACCAGTTTTTATAATTTCAGATTCAAATAGAATAGCTACAGCAGGAATTGAGATACACCTACTAAAACCTGGTGAATTTCAAAAATGCAACCTAGATGTGAGTACACTTTTAAAGCATGATATATAATAAATTTCTGTTTCAAACGTGAAAAATATATTACAGAAACGTATGGAATGCTTCAGACTGGTTTGGGATTAATTTGCATGAATCGAGCATCAGTTTTGAGTGGCATAAGAGATTCAAGGAAAACACTAAGTTTTTGAGGGAAGATGAGAAGTGTGGAATGAGTAAGAAAGTCAGCACACCGGAGTTAATTGGTCAAATAAAGATGTTCGTGTGTCTATAGAGACAATAAGTGCACATTTTGATGTCAGTGTGGGAACTGTGACGCATAAATTCGTGAGGAACTGAAAATGCGGAAGATTTGCGTGAAGTTTTGTCTCAAGGATGTTGCATGCTTGTTACAGACTATTTGACCAAGATGGGCATCAAGACATTCCGTACCCTCCCTATAGTCCAGACCTTGTTCCCTGTGAACTTTGGGTTATTCCTTAAGCAACAAGTGCATTGCAGCCGAAAGAGATTACTTTGAAGGTGACTAGAGTTTGATATGGGTATTATCAATAAAATTGCTACGACGAAAAAGTCTGGAAAGTTATTTAAGGCACCTCGTATATTTACGCATATATTATATATATATATATATATATATATATATATATATATATATATTCTTTGTCAGTTGCATCATTAAAAAAAAAATTACTGATATCAAAGTATAATTTTTTAATAAAAAAGAAACAATATAATTTTTTTAATAAAAAAGAAACAATATAATTTTTTTAATAAAAAAGAAACAATATAATTTTTTTAATAAAAAAGAAACAATATAATTTTTTCGTTTATTTTCGCCTCAAATTGTTATATACTACTGATTGTCTACTCGATATTTTTTATTTCTAATTGAGAATACCATGTAGGATGATGTCGACCCCTCCTTGCAAGAACTGTAAAAAAATGCTAATGTCCTCCTGCACTGCCGTCACCACCGAGAGACAAGGCCGGTTAACAGATCTGTGACATCACGTTTAGGTAGCGGCTAATGGGCAATAACCGAGACAACCGGTAGTCTTGCAGTAGGGTATTGAGTAGGTTGATTTATGAAAAAAACGTTTTTTTGTTGCGTTGTCTCAAAGTGCTGTGGAAATTATAAAAATGGACCAAAAATTCACTTATTT
>NC_136519.1:4687688-4700188 GCF_053919585.1 Euprymna scolopes
AGGGAACATAAGGGAAGAAATGTTTTGCCATAGTTGACTAATTATAGAACTATACAGCTACAACCACATAAATTTTTACAGTGAATAGATAGTCGATGTTGATCCTGTGGTTTCTTTCGCATACAGTTCAAGAAATCATGGTTCCCAAAACCTTGACAAAGTAGTTGGATTTGAGCTGGAAGAATAGTTGCTAAGGGGACAAATAATAGAAATTAGATTCTTGCTGGCACGTTGCATTTACTATGTGGAAGCTACATTGATCAGTAATGTGTCAATATAACAAAACTTTACTAAAATAATTTTAGGATTACAAACAAAATATATTGAATTTATTAAAGATACAGACAATATCAACCCCCGACCAAGGTCGGGTAATACTGCTAGTATATATATATATATATATATATATATATATATATATATATATATATATATATATATATACTGTTTGTAAGTGTTGGTATTTTCGATGTGTGCTCCTCTTGATAGACATATTAGCTCTTAAGAGACAAAACTAAAGACAGAAAAATGTAACACATTGTAATTTTTATTTTATTTATTTATTTATTTATTTATTTTGACAATTGGAAACATAAATCTCGTTGACGCGTTGTGTGTTTTTGATTGTTTTTCCGACTCCGCCTTACGGTTAACAATAACCTTTTCTCTAATTATAAAAACCGGTGGAATATGTCTTACAACAGCATGCACCAGTTTTGCAAACTTGGCAGTCGGACTGACGTATGGCTACTATCTTTATTCATTGCATTTGCTTTTCTTTTAAATACATGAAACTTATATGAATTCTTTCGATCTACATACTAAAACGATCATCAGTAATATTGAAAAAAATAAAAAAAGATCTAATCAACCGGACGCCTTCTGTTGTCTTTAACAGCGTTTGTTTGGCTATACACACACACACACACACATACACACACATACACACATATGTATATATATATATATATATATATATATATATATATATAATGTCAGGCGCCATTTCCATGAGTAGAGCTTCTTTGTTGTCGAACACATTACCCTAGGATTGATATTCTGTTTACTACAATTTGGTCGTATTTAAATCTGATTCTTGCCATAAACCGTTTTGTAAGTAATGAAACTTAGTTCGAACTATTATCACTGAGTGGCTTTTGGCCTTGATGAATTATGACTTTCAAATGTAAAAGAAAAATTAAACCTATTATTCTCTGTGGGTATAGTAAATAAAATTAGAACAAATACGTTGAAGACATTGTCAACGCTGCCGCAAAGGAAGTGGGCTTCCTCTGCTTTGCTAAAAAAAATTACTCACACCAGAATGTATCCTATATATTTATAAAGCCACAACTCGCTCGTGCACGGAGTATTATTGCCACATCTGGGCTGGTGCGTCTACCATTTCTCTTTCACTCTGAGATGAGTCCCAAAAAGAGTCTCAAATCTAATATGTTCCTCACTCTCAGTCAGGCTCCAAACTCTGTCCCATCACCGCAATGTCGCATCACTATGACCGTTTTAAAAGTACTTTAATTGAATGTGCTTTGATAAATCCATAGCATTTGTCCTCTTTCGACGTACATACTCCAGACTAACCTAACACAAGCAGCTAAGTCCCAGCCTTTCACCGTTGAAGTCTATAGATTCTGAAAAGCCTTATAGTCTAATAGTTTTGTTTTTTTTCTTTTCGTCTGACTGTTAGACTTTGAAATTCACTACCTGATTCCTGCTTCCTGGCTGTATTTACTGGTTCCTGCTTCCTGGCTGTATTAACTTGCAGAATTTTTAATGAAATGTGAACAGACATCTCGCTGTTCAATTCTCTACAGTCTTCTGTTAGACACGATCTCAAATAGTAACCTCTTCAAAGTGATAATGTGCCTTGTTTAGAGTAAAAAGGCGTAATACATAAATAAACAAATAAAATGTCGCAAATAATTAATGTTGTTGTTTTGTTTGTGCATATAAACATTTATTTGCATGTTATTAAATACAACTTTAGTCTGAAAACTTTTTGAACACGCCACGTAACTTCCGTTTCGCAAAATGGCATTCATTGTTTGTTTGTATGTCTGGTAATAATTTGCTAACGCGATGTTCATTTCAGTTTGAAAATACTGTTTCTGTTCATAAAAATCTTAAACACATATCAAAAAAGTTTTAATATATATATATATATATATATATATATATATATATATATATATATATATATATATATATATATAGACGTTCAATCATTTTCTTTTCTTTTCTTTTTTTTCAGTTTTTAAACAGATGACGTCAATCTGGATATTTTTAACAGACATGTCAGACATTGAAGAATTGAATTTCTATTATTTCGGGGGGGTTTTTTGTTTATTTATTTTTTTTTTTTAATTTTTATTATTTTTTTTATTTATTTTATTTTTTTATTTTTATTTTTTTTTTTTTTGCTAATACAGCTTCCGGCTTGATACTTTTTAATTAATTCTCGACTTGTCAACGATGAAACTTCCCAACGTTCAGAATATAGATTTTTTTTCGTGGTGAAAAGGTTTCTTATGAACTTTTAAATTTAAGTCTAATATTCATAGTTTGTCAAATGTTGAATTTATGTATTTATGATTTTTTCAATTTTCTTATTTAGAAAAGAAAAGTTCCATTCACTGTTTTTCGCAGTTTTTGACAAATGCTGCTTGATTTTTGATACGTTTGCAACGCATTTGATGAAAGAGAAATGAACGGCTATGTCAAGGCATCTTACTTATCTGCTTCCCATGGTGGGTTGATGTGACACAACGGTCAAGAAGTTGGATTTGAAGAGCCAAGGCTCTAGACGAAGAGTACTCTAGCCTTCAAAATATGCCGGTCAGCTTCATCAGCATTCCTCGGTAGAGGTGCCTCAGGCGATTATCAATATAATCGAACTCCTTCTCCAAGGAAGAAAGCAAAGCCTGGGCGGGTCGACCTAGAACTGCACATGACTAAATCCATACTTTAGTCAACAGGGAACAATCGATCTGGGCTTTGTATATTTGGGCATCATTTTACTCATGCATATTTCATTGACCATTGTTTCTCTTGCAATCCGTTTTTATTTTCAATTTGGCGGGCTAATATTAGAATATTCTGTTCGAGTGTGAAAAGAAAATTGCCATAGTTGCGACGTTTTCGACTTCCATGAGTCGTCTTCAGAATGTTTCAAAAAACAACTCGATTAGAACCAGTATATCTCGTTGGCTTATATATCACCTGTCTTCACCTAACAGTTCAAGCTACCAATACTTCGTAGCACACAACATCCCCCCCCCAAAACGAATTTAGAAACATATTAATAAAAAGTACACCGCCATTTTATTTAGCCATCTCACATTGTAACCTGCGCCTCCCAATCATGGAAGCTCTACTCGTTCGCATAAACAAACTGACCAATAATCATGCCTAATATGAGGAAGGGGACACGCGTAAGTGCTTTTGACGATTTTAAACGATTTTAATCGACTTTTAAATAACATTAATTAAACGCAACTCGCCTGAAGGCGACTCACGATAGTCGACAACGTTCAGGGGTATGGCAAATTGCTTTTCACACTAAAACAGGACGTGTAACATTGGCCTGAGTCGCAAGAGAAACAAACAGGAATTATATTTGCTGTTCAATGAAATAAGCAAACAGGTTTTATTATTGTTTTCATTTTAGTTTTAATAGCTACAACATTAGTGTGCATGTTTTAATTCATGAACGCGTTGTGTATATGTCAAAGTGACCGACGCTTTCTTTGTCGGTTATGTCCATCTCGGTAATCATAGTTTTTGTTTGGAAACTTTTGGACCACAACTTGATTTCTGAGAAAACCTCTTTTATTAAATCAAATTCAATTAAATTCATGTGTATTTGTAAATACGGTTTCAGTATGGATATTTTTTTGTTTGTTTCTGATTTTTTTTTTAGATGAGGCTTGAAAATTTATATCATTTGCATTATTCGGACTACTGTTCTCATCTTGAGTGTTATTCAAACAACGTTTGGGTTGATGCGACCTCCGATCTTCTTCAGGTGTATTTTGTCGAACTTGGTTCAGTTTAAAGCTTCACAAATCCATACTAGAATTGTCCGCAAAGACCCGTGGCGTAACGGATAAAGTACTATGTGAAAATTCATATGTAAATGACACTCTTCTGGGGGTTTAGGGTTCAATCTACAGTGGGTCAGTGGGAAGACTACAATTACAAATTGCTTAAGACTTTTATCTATTTATGGTTAACGGAACTAGGGCTTCGTTTTAAATTCCCTGCAGATTCCCGAGTTTGACAGAAAGATTCCCATTTCGAAAAGGTAAACCTGAAAAGGATCGGGGTTACATCGGCAGAAACGTTATGCTAATAACACTCCAAATTAGTCGTATAATTGAAAAAATATTTTCATCCATCTTGTCTGTAATTCTTAAGTACGTCCACACATTCGATAGCGGTCCAACCATCCGTCTGTTTGTCTCATTTAGTTTGAAATAGAATGTTAAGAACTAAACAGGAAGACTGGATGCAACTTCTATTGTTACGTCCAAGCATGTTTGCAGTTTGTGTATCAGTAGGTCTGTCACGCTTTAATTTGAAATTGCATTTTGAGCTTGTAAAGCGTAATTATGAAATAACACTTGCATAGCTAAACGCAAAAATGAAATGGACGCATCTTATATATGCGCTCAAACGCTTTAAATAAGGTTTAGTCATGTTGGTCTGTCACTTTTATCTTTGAAATGGATTTTTCATTGCTAAATACAGAATTAAATTGACAATTTCCAATTAGATGCGTAGCATCTAAAATAAGATAATTTTTTCCGTCGATCACGCTTTAGTTTGAAACTGGCAGGGCTACTCAACACTTCCCGGGTCAAAAGTGTAAAATAAGTTATAGCCATCTCTCTTTCTCCGCATCAGTTTTCCCCTTTCTCTTCGTTTAACAAATCCCACTCTCTGAACATACGTTCACATAATTCACGTTAGCGTAAGGGGAAAATATCTGTGATAAAATCAGAGTTATTTCCCTTTACATAAAAACATTAAGTTTATAAGTTCTGATAACATTAACTAAGATAAAAAACATTATATACGTCTTGAAACATTAAATAATACAAATGTCCACTCAATCCTCAAATAATTAATATTTTTTTCTAAAGTTTAGATAGTATACATCGGAAACAATGCCAATCAAGAAAATGTACACTTTGTGGGGATTTGGTTAGTAGTTTTGGCATTTTTAGCGGAACATACAAAATATATTTACAAACACCTGTCATTGATATAAATTGATAGCCGAATCAAATGGTCGGATAATAGTTTAGTTGAGTCCAATCAATCTAAAATATGTGATTCTTAACGTTTGAAATAGATTTCTCGCTGCTAAAAGCCAAATCAAATATTCGTATCTCTATAACCAATTATGTCAGTCGCTCGCACTTTATCTAGAAATGATATTTCCGTCGGTCTGTCACACTACGAGTGAAAATGAATGTTGATCGCCAGACGCACGAATTCAACGGACGTATCTTCATTAAATGTAAAAAGTTAAATTTGCCCGTCAGACTGTTTGTTACGCTTAAGTTTTAAATGGCATTTCCATTCATAAACGCGCGAATTAAGTGGACGTATCTCAAGAATATCAGCATTATATATATATATATATATATATATATATATATATATATATATATATATATATATATATATATATATATATGGGGGGTTGTAAAGACAAGTTATGTGTGTCACGTCATTAAACAGCCAAACTAACCGAAGATTTTATTTTCAAAAAGAGATGCATGTTCTCGAAATAATCAAACATTTACAATCCTGGTGATATGAAACAGAGAGTCCATTTTAACTGATTTATATATGTGAATGATTTTGAAAAATAAATAGATAAACAAATATTAATAATCTAAAAAAAAATGAACTGTTTTTGTTCATTCGTCACATCACTTCAACACTGCGGCATTCTACATTGTTAACAGCTTTCTTATACGCACACACACAAACACAAATACACAAACACCCAAACACACGCACGCACACACACACACATATATATATGTGTGTGTGTGTCTATCTATCTATATATATATATATATATATATATATATATATATATATATATACATATATATATAGATATATAGATAGATAGATAGATAAGACAAAGAATGAGAATATGAAAATATGAGAACACAATAGAGATTATTCTTTTATCCATACAGTTTAGAAAAGGTATTCTATTTTATTACCTGACTCTGAATATTTGATGGTAAACAGTTAATCTTGATATATATATATATATATATATATATATATATATATATTTTTATTTTTTGTGTACAGAAAGTTGTTAGTTGAGACAGGTCATTGGTACCGTCGGTTTCAAGCCCGATAATAAGGCCCGTTTAAGGTATCCTTATCGAGCTCTCTTCAGCGAATATTGGCTGAAGAGAGCTCGATAAGGATACCTTAAACGGGCCTTATTATCGGGCTTGAAACCGACGGTACCAATGACCTGTCTCAACTAACAACTTTCTGTACACAAAATATAAGTACGCTCTTAAAATTTGGATTTTCCTTTTAATTGAGCACTCTGCTGGAATTCTTTTTCCAAAAAAACTAATCATATATATATATATATATATATATATATATATATATATATATATATATATATATATATATAGCGTTTCAGCGGGCGATGGAAAAATCATTAAAGTGCTCGATCGTGGATGTGAGAGCTGGGGATACAATATTTATAATTTAAAGGCGCATGAATCAACCATAAGAGGTTGAATTGTGTCAGCGCAAATTCATCAGCGACTTTGAAAAGGCAAAACAATGCAAAGTAAACAAACAGAGGAAAACCCCGTTAAACGAGCGTTGTAACTCAAAGTTTGTGATTTTAAAACAGATCTTAGCAACCGACGCCCTCATGCACACACACGCGCGCGCGCATGCACAGACACACACACAAAAACACACACACCTTACATTGCTTTATTTCTTATGTAATCAGAGCGTCGGTTGCTAAGATCTATTTTTTTAAAAAATGCATACACAAACATGAAATATCTTTACAACGATTTTTTTTTTTACAAATTATTTATCTTTTTGAAAAACGATGGGGATATTTAGTAGAATTGACTCCACCGAGTGAATGAGGTATTATGGTGAATGTTGCCAGTCAAGAGGAATCTTCCAAATCATTTGTAATAACTTTAGTCACAAAGACCCTGCGCTCTTTCCCTCCCCAATTTCTTATAGGGCCTTGTGCATAAGTTTGTTGTTTTGAATTTTTTTATTTTTGTAAAATTTTTCAAGAAAATAAGCTACATATATACATATATATATATATATATATATATATATATATATATATATATATATATATATATATATATATATATATATAAGATCTATTTTAAAATCACAAACTCTGAGTTAAAACGCTTGTTTAACGTTTTTTTTTTTCTCTCTGGTTGCATTGTTTCGCCTTTTCAAAGTCGCTAATGAATTTGCGCTGACAGCATTCAACCTCTTATAGTTGATTCAATGCAATGAAACAACTGGTACGCCTTTGAAATATGTATATATAGTTCTGAAATAAATATTGTGTGTGTGTGTGTGTTTATACATATATAAAGATATGGCGGCATGGGATATTACCCACGTTGTTTTGGAAGTCTTTTATTTTCGGAATGAGCTTCTATGAATATTACCTCAAATGTTTTAAGTTTCTCTTTTTACGGAGTTCACTCTCTTTTCTTCTCAATTTTTTTTTCTTTTTTTCATTTCATATCTTGAACTCGGTAGCGGTTTTTGAGGAAGACCTTTTTGTCTCTGAAGAGTTGTTTAGTAATTTGAGGAAATATCTACCGCTACCCAACAAAATATGTACATGACGCAATATAATAAAAGATGTAACAAAAAAAATACATAAAAATAAAATCAAACAAAATTTACAAGTGTGAATGGATTGCATATTTTGGCATTTGGAATGAAAATTAACGCTGCACACACACACACACACACATACACACACACACACACACACACACACACACACACACATATATATATATATATATATATATATATATATAAAGTTTTAAAATTAATAAGTGGAGCTGTAATGAATCAGGTGAAAATTACTACATAGTAAGGATAAGAAAGGAAAAAATTCAAAAAACGTTTTCTTATAATTAACAGTCCAAAGGCTATTCGACTAAATCCATAAAAGCACATGTAAAAAAAATCATTCGACTATAAAAACTATAACTCGGGATAGCTTTCAACTGACCCATCTTTAATCCTGCGTTAGTCAACTGGGTGTTCCAAACATGGTTAGTTACATGAGGTTTTTATACACCCCAATACAAAATACAATACAAAAATGTTTATAATGTTATTATTTTGTCAAATATAGTTATCCTGCTCATTCATGATATATCTACACTCCCTATTGAACAGTTTGAATGACTAGTATCTTGTTGATATTAATATAAAATAATACATTAAAATAAATTATAAAACTAAGGAAAAAAACTTTTTAAGTCTTAGTTTGTATTATTTTTTAATCTATGATGAACACAAAATATTTCCGTGAATTAAAATAGCAAGAAAAAATGAATAGGAGTTCATTGCATAAACCCGAACATACGCCACAATACAAACATATTTATAGTGTTATTATTTTGTAAAATATAGTTATCCTACTGGTTCAGGATATATCTACAATTCCTGTTGAAGAGTTTGAATCACTTGTGGCTTGCTAATCTTAAAATAAATAATACTATAAAATAAATTATAATCCCTTGTATCTTGTTGATATTAATATAAAATAATGCATTAAAATAAATTATAAAACTAAGGAAAAAACTTTTTAAGTCTTAGTTTGTTATTTTTAATCTATGATGAACACAAAATGTTTCCGTGAACTGAAATAGCAAGGAAAATGAATGTTTTTCTCTCAATTGTAGCCACAAAATGTTCCATTAATTGAAATAGCAAGAAAAATGAATGTTTGCTCTAAAATGATGGCCACAAAATGTTTCCATGAAGTGAAATAGCAAGAAAAATGAATGTTTGCTCTAAAATGATGGCCACAAAATGTTTCCATGAATTGAAATAGCAAGAAAAATGAATGTTTGCTCTAAAATGATGGCCACAAAATGTCTCCATGAATTGAAATAGCAAGAAAAATGAATGTTTGCTCTGAAATGATGGCCACAAAATGTCTCCATGAATTGAAATAGCAAGAAAAATGAATGTTTGCTCTAAAATGATGGCCACAAAATGTTTCCATGAATTGAAATAGCAAGAAAAATGAATGTTTGCTCTAAAATGATGGCCACAAAATGTCTCCATGAATTGAAATAGCAAGAAAAATGAATGTTTGCTCTCAAATGATGGCCACAAAATGTTTCCATAAAACGAAATACAAGAAAAATGAATATGAGTTCGTTACATAAACATGACCTTTCAATCTGATTCACCTCCAAGGAAAATTGAGATATAACTACGCTATACCAAGTGCGCTATACCCTCACTGAGTCAGGAAAGTACTGGGAGGGAGGAAAAGAAATAAGTTGTCAACTAGGAATTATGAACACTTCAGCAAAATTGGGGTGACAAAACACTAACGCAGAGTGAAGAGTGAACCTCGTTGAATAACGTTTAAAATAAATGACTATATAATATTGTAATCTGATTTATTACGACTCTAATTCTTTTTAAACCTTTAATGAAATTGTGTACCACAGAAATGTTTATGTACATATATAAACATATATAACAGTCTGTGTGTATGTGCGCGTGTCTATGCGCGTGTGTCTGTATGTGCGTGTGTCTGTGCGTCTGTATGTGGGTTTGTAATCTTTGTCGTTCCTGGCGGATTTAAAATCTGTTCCATTTCGTCTCCTCCAGATTATACCAAACGTGGGGCAAATTTGTACACCGGTTAAATATGACCAAGTTCAACGAGATCGGAATGATTGGAATGTTATTATATTCTGAGGTTATTCGTACTGTTAAAATGAACTTTCAATGATAAAAAGTTATTCATACAGAATGATTTTTTAAAGTTATTTTAACAGTTTCATTTTGATAAATATATATATATATTTTTAATAATGGTATAGTATTTAACAATAGTGTTAATAATATGTCGAATGTAAGGAAGTTTCTTGGTTTCGATCTGTTGATGATTGTGATGATCCCTTTATATGATGACGTCATCGTCGACTTCGAAAACGGAATTTTACCTAAAAATAGAAAGAAAGAAAAAACAAAGTTAAAAATATTAGTCAATAATTCATTTATAATATTTGAGATTTAAACTTTTCTTGTTTCAAAATATGTTCGTATCTGATTATTTAATGGCGTTAAATATTTCGTTATTCAAGCGAAATTCGAAAATCGAAATATTTGATTTCAAGCAGATCCAATGGTGTCTCCTTAATTTTGATGTCGCAGTAATAAACATATCCAAAAATTACGAAAATCACGAAACAAAATTAACTATTAATGAAAATAGTTTTCGGAAACAATTAGCGAAAGTTCAACTTTGCTAAAAAAAATAAACCGGAGAGTTCGGATCGTGGTAGAAGTGGTAAATATTTTCTAAACATTTTGAAAATCTTAGGTCAAGTTAGCAAAACTCAATTTACGCCAATTCTCTTTGAAAATTGTTTACATTAATAATTAATTTTCTACCTTATCTTTTTTTGTAATTTTTAGATATGTTCATTACTGATAATTAGGTTGACACCATTGATTTTACTTTAAATCCAAGTGTTCAATTTTCGAATTTCGCAATAATACTGAAGAAACATCAACTTAATTTAAAATTGTGAGACAATTGTTCGAAACATTAGCCCGTTCAGAGTAACGACTATGTAATATTTGTCTAAATAAATATATATATGCATAAATATATATATATGCATAAATATATATATATATATATATATATATATATAACTACTTAATTTACTCACATAAAATTAATATACGAAAGTATAAATTTATATGTAAACTTTAAGTATGTACTTCAAAAGTGCTCAATACATAGGTAGAGCTAGTTAGTAATTTATACTCTTCAGGCTTATGCGCGAATTCTGTGGTTGTTTGTCGTTTTTATATGCGCATCTATTCTATATTCAGTGTAGCTTAATCGCCATATACATTTTATAACTTACGATATATATATATATATATATATAGAGAGAGAGAGAGAGAGAGAGAGAGAGAGAGAGAGAGAGTTAGTGAGTGAGAGAGAGAGATGTATGTTGGAAGAATGTTATTCCCGGTTTGTTTATATTTGTTGTGTTTTTGTTTTGTTTTTTCACATTTCCTACAAAGTTTCACACGTTATTTTAACGGACATGCACATTTTGTCAATTTATGACTAACTATTATTAATTGGAGGTTCATTTAATGCCTTAACCAGAAAATTCTAGCTCTGCTACAATTATAATTTGCTAATTAAGAAATAATGACTTTGAAAATTGTATATTGGAGTATTCTCTCGAATAATACATTTAATTGTAAATTTAAACCTACAGTTTTAATTTCGTTTCTCATATATATATATATATATATATATATATATATATATATATATATATATATATATATTAGATAGATAGATAGATATATAGATAGATAGATAGATAAGAACAGAGATTAAAACTGTGTTAAAATTTACAATTTATTTCATATATTTTAGATTGTATCTTATTAATATTATATATATATCTTATTACTATTATATGCAATAAGTAATGCCCCTGGCCCACTTCCAGTTGTCTGATCTAGCTGAAATTTTGCATGTGCAATAATTTATATCTCTACAAGTTATGTGGCAAGTTACAGCTCTGTACTAATTGTGGTTTCTGTGTGTACAGGTGTTTGAACTGATCAGGTGTGAAATGGAGCCTGTTGAATGTCGAGCAGTGATCCGGTTTTTGTATTTGAAAGGACGCACACCACAGGAGACTTTTGATTAAATGAAACAAACTTATGGTTATAATGCCCCATCATATGACATTGTAGAACGTTGGCATCGGGAATTCAAACATGGCCGGAAGTCTGTGGAAACAGCTCCCAGACCTGGTCGCCCCCTTCTGCCATTGATGAGGCATCTGTCCGTCAAGTTGAAGCTTTCATTTTGGAAGATCGGCGCACTATTCGCTAAATATCCCAAGATGTCAAGATTAGTACAGGGTCTGTGGAAACTATCATTCACGACCATTTTCATATGCATAAGGTGTCTGCCAAATGGAGTCCCAGGTTGCTCACACCATTCCAGAAGCGAGAACGTGTCAAGTGATCGAGGATGAATTTGGAGATGTGCCAAGAAGATGAGTCAAAGTTTTTCAAAAGACTGATTACACAGGATGAAACCTGGGTTCATCACTATGATCTAGAGACCAAAGCCCAGTCAATGCAGTGGGAGCACTTGGACTCACCACCTACAA
>NC_136519.1:4705188-4877688 GCF_053919585.1 Euprymna scolopes
AGTCGACAGCTCTAACTATCGGACCACGAATTAGTGCTGTAAATATTTCCCATCGAGTGTGTATTCAATCCACACCCGCTCGTCGCAGACAGTGCTCAACCCATCATTTCTTTACGAACAAATAAATAGTGGGCTTCGCTTAATTGCTTAAATACGCGTCGGGTGAAAAAATATATATACGGGTGAAATATATATATATATATATATATATATATATATATATATATATATTTATATATATATATAATTATAAAACTATAATAACCTTGTAACGAGTGATGTAACCCACTTTCCGGTTTACGACATCCGGTTGCGCATGCGCGCATAAATATTAATCCATAAAAACGTAAACAAATAAACACAAATCGCTACTTTTGCAGATTTTTACCTGCGCACTGAAATATTAACGTTATTATTTCCAAATTATTATTTAACATGGCAAGAGTGGGGGTGTTTTGCAACTATTCTTTATTACAACTATACTGTCGTTATTTTCTTACAACTAAACAACTTTTACCCGTTGACAAACATAAGTACCATTTTAGTAAAGCAAGACTACTACTACTACTACTGTAATGTTATGACCCTTTAGGCTGTGATCATAGCGCAGTATGTTAACTGTGGCAAGCGGGAGAAATGGTCAAAACATTATTATTATTGTTATTGTATTCTTTTTAATTGATTTGAGAGACGGATGGTCGCTGGATCAGTTATTATGATTAGAAGAATAAACAATTAAATTGCAAAAGAAATGATTGACATGTGAATCGCAAAAAGAATGTGAAAATAGAAAATATATATAAATATTATTTTGGGGTTTTGAATAAACAAATAACTAGGTTGATTAGATTGGTATGAGACACGTAATTAGGTATGTATATATATATATATATATATATATATATATATATATATATATATATATATATATATATATATATATATATATATATACTAGAGTTCGGACGATTAATAGGAATTGGAATCTAGAATCGGAAAAAACAGAACTATTGGGGGTATTGGAATCAGTATCGGAATCGGAAAAATTCGTGTCTAGTTTCCGAATCCAAAAATGATTCTTTTATATGCGTTGTTATTTTTTTAACTTAATTTTCCATTGCTGGTAGGAATGATGAAAATGTGGCTGTTTATTGATTTTAAACTATCAGTAAATCTTATTATTTCAGCATAAATGATTTTTTTTTTTTACGTCTGTGGAAATATATGCAATTTTTATATGAGTTTCACGGTAATTAAAAAAAAACTTGATAGATAAATATTTAGACGTTTTAAAGGAATTAGAAACAGTAATTGTATCGGAATCAGGAAAAATATTGCAATCGTCCCATCATTAAAATATAGGCAGTTTACTTGAAATTTGTCTTTACTTTTTTATTTTAAACTTTAGATTATGGATGATGCGTTTACTAGCATCAACTTTGACATGTGCAGATGCAGTCTATGATTATCGCTAGTATGCGAGGAAAAAGAATTTCCCAGGGTGAACCGTGACCGATTTGACCCATCGGTTCAAATTGACAAGATCAGATCAGAAGTATGAGGATCAAAGCGACATGAGCTCATCCGCAAATAGGTTCATAATTGAGATTGTTTGGGGATTTCGTGACGATCAATCGATAAAAATGTTTTAACAACGATAAAAAAATGTGGGTGTCTCTCTGGGCGAAGGTAACACTATAAATTTTTCGGCATATCTATCTATCTATCTATCTGTCTATATCTATCTATATGTCTATCTATCTATCTAAATAATTAATTAGGGTAGAATGTATGTCTCTTTCTGTTTCAATTTAAGTGCCGTTGCGTTTGTACAAAGTTTACCGTTTCTTTCTACTATGCTTCATACTCCAAAATTTTTAATTCTTCTGTAAGATAACCAGACATATAAGGGGTGGAACGATAAAATTGTCGCCATAAAGAAAACAACACTACAGCATCATTTTAAATTTTTTATTGAAAAAATCAATTTAGGTGACTTGATTATGTAGTAGAACTGACATCTATTCAATGTAGCCGCATTCAGCCTCAATCATCGCTTCGATACAGGTCTGGAACTGGGAGCATGCCTTTTCCACATTATCGTTAATTTTTCCACAAGCGCCGGCGGGAGTTTGACGAATACACGGCGGATAGTGGCAATCAGGCTGACTTTGGTGTTGTGGGAGGGCCTGTTAGTGATGTTCTCGATGTATGACCAAACGAAGTAGTTCGGGGGGGTTAGGTCGGGGGGGGGAAGAGTCCAGTGAGGCAAGAGTACAACGTTATAGCACTCCCTCTAAAACCAAACTTAAGCCTCTTTGGACTTGTGGGCCTGCTGCAAACACAGGGTCTGTTACATCATCCATACTCGTTTCGTTCATTCGATTCCAACAATTTCTCGCATTATTCACTGTTCCTCAGAACATTTAGTGCATAAAGACGTAAATATTTGCTGAATCTACCTGGCATATCGCCAAAGCCCTGAGTAATTATCCCTTAATTGGCAATGATGCTGAGCTCATGAGACGAAGAGATAAAAGATAAAAACGTCTGGTTCGCTGGAATCTGGACTTTGTTAAACAAGTGATCAAAACTTTTAGAATCGTTTGATTTGCGGAACTCCAGTAATTTACAATTAATTGATTCACAATTAGAAACACTGGATACCAATTTTTATCCGTATTGTTACCATTTCGCATATAGAAAAACAGAAATAACGAATTTGTTTTTTATATATTTTCGTACTGACATGCGATAGCCAATCTTTCTATTGTTAAATTATGTAGTTACCATTTTGGAGTAGCAGGACAGCACTACTGTCAAGGGATAGTAAGGCGCCTTCTTCCCTCCGCTAATATGTGGGGATGCCTTTGGGCATGGTTGAGAAACCACTTAACCCCCCCCCCCGATCAGGGTAATATGAAGTCATGGAAAGCATTTGCTTATGTAATATGGAAGCAAACAGAACTAATGCTGTTATGGTTTCGTATTTCCATGTGCTGAACAGAAGATACGTCTGGATAAAATGGTCAGGACAATCGCCCAGTATGAGCACTGCTCGGACAGAAAGAAACTGCAACCTACTGTTTGTACAACTGCAAAGTAAGCTAAGGCAATACATCATATTCTTTATTTGAGAAACATCGTGAATAGGGTTTTGAATCAGAACACCACGCTCCGTAGGGATTAATATGGTAGATATATGGCACCTGATCGTCAAATACCAAAGAATAGCAATATTGAATTCATGAATATCTCGGAGAAGAGAGATAGATTGGTAACCATAGCCGTCAATCCCTTTACCAGGCAGGGCACTCGTTAACTTGAGTTACTATTTCGCGTATTTTATATATATATATTTAAGAAGATTATACACAAAGTCGGGAGAGTTTTTAAATAGTGGATGCATAGAATGTGCACATGGTCTAAAATTGCTTGCGCAGCCCCGTCGGCATTCCCCGGTTTGTCATACAACAGTTTCGTACTTCGTTACCTAGTCATTTTCATCTTTATTTTATTTTGCAAGATCTTTCAAGCTGTACCGGTTGGGCAGTAAATGTTATACAAGACAGTGATGGGTCGTATAGTCTTCCTCTCCACATTTGCAGATGGTTGGGTTGCTCTTGTGGCCCCCATCTAGTGATAGCAACTTTTCATCGCCTAATTCCTGACCCCTTCCTAATCAACAAGGATTAAACTATTCCTGTAATGATATAGTCCCCGTTCATTGCGACTTAATGTTGCTTCTGTGCAGTACTAGGAGGTCCGCCCTCACAGGCTTTACCTTCTCTGTCACGTCTGAGTGCCTCCCCTCAAGGGGTGATGACCTCTCAATCCCACTTGCCGACTTTGGTGTTCTAGTTCTTGCAGTAGCTATAAACTAACACCTTCTAATAGAGAGAAGGTAAAGCCGGTGATGCTGAAACACCTAGGGCTGAACACAACTACCCCTCAGCTTGACAGAAGCAAGGCCACTTTTGAACTGATTGTAGGGGACGTATCCCTGGTATAAAAACACCAAGATTTTACACTTGATATTATCTTGAGAGCTACGTTCCCACACCTGATAAATAGATAAAATAGATAAAATTACTTGTCTCAAAAAAGTTCGTTCTATAGGGTTCAGTTACTAAATGATCAAATAAACCAAAATGGCAACTTACAGGTGATTTTTTTCTTCAACGGTAGTGCGAACTAACGCCGAAATTTTACCGATTTATCGCCGATTGTCTTCAGATCAGATGATTTTCAGTTATATATTAGCAAGCCGTTTGAAGAATGGGAGCGTTCGTGCTTCGTTATAGCGTGACCTGTAGTTGGGATCTGAGAGAAGTGCTGTCAGTTATTATTTGGATTCATCTGCAAAGTATTTGCAGTTTGTTTTCGAAAATATCTAACGAAAGATGTACGCTGTCATGTTGTAAAAATGAAATAATTGAGGTCTGTTTTTGTTAAAACTTATTCGTAGTATAATTTGTCGCATTATTTGTCGTATTATTTTCGTATTATTTTCGTATTATTTTTGTATTATTTTCGTATTATTTGTCGTATTATTTTTGTATTATTTTCGTATTATTTTTGTATTATTTTCGTATTATTTTTGTATTATTTTCGTATTATTTTCGCATTGTTTGTCGTATTATTTTCGTATTATTTGTCGTATTATTTTCGTATTAATTGTCGTATTATTCCCTGTATTATTTTCGTATTATTTTTGTATTATTTTATATTATTTTTGTATTATTTGTCGTATTATTTTCGTATTAATTGTCGTATTATTCCCTGTATTATTTTCGTATTATTTTTGTATTATTTTTGTATTATTTTTGTATTATTTTCGTATTATTTTTGCATTGTTTGTCGTATTATTTTCGTATTATCTGTCGTATTATTTTCGTATTATTTGTCGTATTATTTTTGTATTATTTTCGTATTATTTTCGTATTATTTGTCGTATTATTTTTGTATTATTTGTCGTATTATTCCCTGTATTATTTTCGTAGGGAAACAACATGAAGATATTTTATAAACGTTGTCAGAAACAACACATAAAGAAACTTGACTGAAGTAGTTAATCATAATAATATGAAACAGGAAATGTAAAATCATTACAAGAAAAACAAGCCGAAAAAAAAACAACTATTACCGTGCAACCGAACTGGACTTTAAATAGGCTATGCATAATGTAAGCTAATTAAGAACTCAATACGAAAAGGAATAAGTTACAAAGCTGGTTGACAAAAGTCTACTTCCAAAAAACATTAGTTTTCGTTGCGAAGTTTGTCAAATAAAGAAATTATTAGTCGTAACAAAAGTTGTGTTTAAAAATACAAAATACAACAATAAATGATACAATAAAAATACAATAATAAAAAATGCAACAATAACAAAAATACAAAAATAACAAAAATACAACAATAATAAAAAATAAATCAATAAAAAATTAACAATAAAAATACAATAACACACACACAACAATAACAAAATACAACAATAACAAGAATACAACAACAAACATACAATAACAAAAATACAATAATAAAAAATAAAATAATAAAAAATACAATAATAGCAAAAATACAATAATAACAAGAATACAACTGTAACAAAAATACAACAATAAAAAATACAATAACAAAAATACAACAACAATAAGAATAAGCAGTAAAACTACAATAAAAATACAACAATAACAAAAATACAACAGTAAAATATACAATAACAAAAATACAATAATAATAAAAATACAACAATAACAAAACGCAACAATAACAAAAGTACAACAATAACAAAAATACAACACGATAAAATATCCAACGATTTATGTGTTTATTACAAATGAAAATCGAATCAGAAAAAAATTGATCTTCAAACAGTAAAGGCTATTATGAACTTGAATGAGTAATTGGAATGGTGTTATCTTTCCATTGTACTTTAGAAATTATGACGGTTTATACAAACGGGAATATAAAAAATAGAGGAAGAATAAAACAGTAAGATTGCTTTTTTCTACAAATTCATATCAAGACGAAACCGATAAATATGGAAATTTTGTACGCTCAAAACATTTAAATTCTTTTCGGAAAAAACAAATATTTTCTCTAATATATATATATTTTTTTATAAACTCCTTAGTCTATACTTCACGCTTTAGAAAGTCACTAGATTTCAAAAATTGATAAATTTCATATCCAACCTATTAGGCATCACATTATCAACCAAACTCTGAGCCCTAAATAATTACATGTTTATTGGCAATGATTCTGATCTCATGGGGTGAAGAGAGAAGAGATATAAGTGTACTTGCCCGATTTTAGACTTCGTTAAACGTGTGAATAAAACACTTATTTACAAAAAAGCCTTAGAGACAATTATTTTTTTCTATATAGTTACTATTTCTCGTATAAGGAAATAAAAAATACAGAATTTATTTTTATATGTTTATGTTTTTAACATATTGGAAATATAGGTTACTGAGAATATAGGTTAAAATTCCTTTTGTAAACAAAGGAAAAAGTTTTGGACACGCATTTCCAGAACACGTGAAAGAAGACACATGTTTTAACATGTGTATGACGTCATGGAAAACGGGAAGTTCTCGATATAGTTAGAAACTTTAGAGAAACTGAGGGAGAGTCAGAGGAAGTTTGAGGACGAGAGACGATAGTCGGCGGTTGGGATTCGAACGTCTAGAAGCGAGACGGTCACTTTTGAAACTTAATATGTGAAGCTTTGAATTCTTGATGAGAAAACCACGACCGGTCGGGAGAAGAAATAAACCCATCATGTATTTTTATAAATGTCGTCTTTGTGTTGTAATTCTACCAAAAGGTAAAGTGCAAATTGTCATTATATGTCTTGTATATCATGTGGTTTAAAATGTCTTTGCATACACATCTTACATACACAGTATGAACACTAAGACTGTCTCAACACTATCTCCTCACTCAAAGAGCTTCCATTACACTTCTAAGTATAAACATTTAATATATATGAATCGCGTCATAACACGAACACAGAACGCAACAACATCTCTCTCTTCTAAGACTGCGCCTTTAATAAGACTCTCTAAGACTCTAAGGCCCTAAGACTCACACTTAATAACAACGAACAATAATCATAATAATAATAATGAAACAATAATAATGAAAAACCATTATATATCATATAGTTATTTCACGTATAGTGAAACAGAAAATATTTTTTATATATACATTTACCTATTTAATATTTCGGAGGTTATATACAACTTGAGATGCGTTTTTAAATAGCCAATGCTATGTGCGATGTGCTCTCAATCTAAAAAATGCCTGAGCAGCTCCCTCAAATAGTTCCAGCTCCGATTCTATCGTTATAATGTTGCATCCGTGTGCTGTTTCTACAATGACTTTCTTTTTTTTTTTTAATAAATCACAATTAATGCATGCAAGTAGTATCGTTGCCTCATTTAGACAGGGTTTAAAAAAAGAGTCTTATAAAATAGCCATCGACTGAGCTCCAATCCCTGTCCCATCACTATAATGTTGCATTCCTGTCTCTGTTTTACAGCTATTTTAATGGGGTGTACTCTGATGAATTCATTGCGCTTGTACTCCTTCGGTGTACATACTCCTGATAAACACGTTTAGCAGCAAAATCCCACCACTTTACTGCAGAAATGTTTCGATGCCGAAAAGCCTTCTACTCTAATAATAATAATTTGGAATTCTCTCCTTGTTTCCTGCTTCCATAGCTATACTTACATGCAGAAGTTGAAATGAAATGTAAATCGACATTTCGCTCATCTCTAAATCTCATCTCTAAATATATCCTCTGTAGACATGGTCTCAGGTAGTGGGCTCTTATATCTTAGTGACAATATGTATTGTTTGGTTAGGCAAGAGTAAAAACTGTCTGCAGAAGATATAGTTCGTTTTAATCTGTTGTATGAAAGGTGTGTTTGTACGTTTATATACAAGGTGAAACAATAAAATTGTTACCTAAAGAAAACAACATTACAACTTTATTTGAAAATTTTTATTGAAAAAAATCGATTCAGGTGATTTGATAATGTAGTAGATCTATTCAATGTAGCCGCATTCAGCCTCAGTCACCGTCTCGATTTGGGTCTGGGACTGAAGCATGCCTTTTCCATAAGCACCGGTAAGAGCTCGGCGAATACTCGGTGGATGTCGGCGATCGGGCTGGCTTTCGTGATCTAAGGGGTTATGTTAGCTATATTTTCACTGTATGACCAAACGGGGCAGTGAGAAAGGGTACAAAGTCGTAGCACTCCTTCTGAAGCCAAACCTGTGTGGTTTTGGACTTGTTGCGGTTCTACTACCACACCCAGGGTCTGCCAGCGGCCACCTGATTGCACCAGGGGATCACCACACTCTTCAGCACATCCAGGTACATTTTGGTGTTGAATTTCAAGCCGTCTTTGAAGATGTGAGGTGGCATGATGTGGCTCTCACTTGAAGCCACACCAAAGACTATAAACGTGACTGGAAATGTTGTTTTCATCACTTTCGACACGTCCTTGTTAGTCGTAGCCATCCAGCGATGCATTTTGATGGTGCTAGCAATGATCCTGTTGTCATAACGTGGATCACTAGAGAGCATGAGTTGTATGGCGGCAAATCGCCGATCTTACTCGTGAATCTTGTGTCACTTTCAGACATGATAGAAGGCTCCTATCGCTCTTGGGATTTGTACACAACTGGGCAACTAGTAGGTCTGCAACAAAAAAAAAACGTTTTTCATCAAGCGGAAATGGAATCATGTCGTCTTTTCTATGGCGACAATTTTATCGATACATTCTGTATCTTAAATTAAAACTTAAAAAATACACAATAAACTCCTACAAAGTTGATATCATTAACTCAGCACAAAAATAATCAATATTTGGTGTGTCGATGGGTCAAATATCTACTTGTATCATCGAATATTATCAGGAATCAAACACGATTTTTTATGTCATCGTGTATTAATACATCCCAAAAAATGAGTCAATTTTTTTGCAAATTAAAACATCTTTACTTGCATCTTCACCCCAAACAAAGCACAATGTCACTTTCATGTAGGGGATTATTATCTGGGACAGATGCAGAGGTATTATGTATGGAGTTGAGCAGAAAGATTTCTGTTTACATTACATTTGAACTTCTGCATGTCAGTACAGTCAAGGAAGCAGGGACCCGGAAGGGAATTACAAAGTCTGACAGTCTTACGAAAGAAACTATTAGAGTAGAAGGCTTTCTTACATTTGGGAATCTCTACTGTGTATGGGTGGGATTTTGCTGCTTGTTGTGTTTGCCGGGGGTTTTTACATCGAGGGGGTACAAGAGCTTGTTGTTCGTCGGAGCATCTAGCATTAAAATACTTGTAAAACATGCAGAGAGATGCAACATTTCATCGATGGGACAGCGATTGAAGCCTAGATGACAGTGCGGGACCTATTAGGTTGGCGACTCTCTTTTGTACTCTGTCTGAGACTGAGAGACTAGTGTATGATGCACCAGCCCAAATATGGCAACAATTCTCCATACATGGACGAATGGTGGCCTTTTAGAGATGCAGGATACTTTCAGGCGTAAGTAATTTTTTAGCACGATAGAGAGTGAGCCAAACTTATTTGCAGCAGCCTTGGCAATGCTCTCAATGTATCTGTTTTAACTCCCGTTTCCCCCCGTGAGCATGAAGCCGTAGGGTTTAAACGAAGTATTTTGAGGTAATGTATATCTCTTAGTAGTTGAGAAGGTTTCCTGTAGTGATTAAAGGAAAGAAGCTTAGTCTTCGTTTTTTAACTATTGTTAAGAGGGGGAAAAACTTAATTTCAGTAGCACTCTGGAGGCCTCATAAGTTATGTTTTACTCCTCACATAAAAAAGGAATTTCTTATCTAGCGAGTGTGTGATAAACCTAACACTATTTAACATCTATTTAATTTCAATAACGCAGGGCAACGTCGGGAAGCCTCGCTAGTTTTATATAAACTGCGTTACATAATTATAAAAGTAAATATGTTTTTATATTCTTTTATTTCGATCACAAAATTATTATAAAATTTATTTTAATGTTATTTTTATAAATTTATGAAGGGAACGTGAATGTGAACGGATTTGAATAGAAATTTGAAATTAGCTGATGATTGTGAATGCAAATATAGATAATGGTTTCGTGTTGAATAAAAGTGAAAAAACTGTTAAGAAATTGAACAAGAGAACTCGTTCGTTTTTACTGGAGACTCGATGTCGACATTGCTGTGTAGATCGAACGTTGCACAAACGTGTAGACATCATGGCACCGACAAGAGTGCGAACGGCGTTGATGGAGTAAACGGTGAATGGAAAAAGAAAAGGATGGGTAAAAATTTTCCGATTCAATCAACCCTAACCTTAACACTCGTTCTCCTCCATTACCACTTAATATCACTTTTTTTCTGAACCAAATCTGTGCGTGAATTGCAATGGTGTTCATTTTAAGGAGGGTATACTACCATGATAAAGGTCGCTTTTTACAAAATTCTTCCAATCAAAAAATAAAAATTAAAAGATTTTTATGAAATTCTTCCAATCACAAAATAAAAAAAAAATTAATTTTTACAAAATTCTGCCAATCACAAAATAAAAAAGAAATAAATTTTTACAAAATGCTTCCAATCAAAAAATAAAAAAGAAATTAATTTTTACAAAATTCTGCCAATCACAAAATAAAAAAGAAATAAAATTTTTACAAAATTCTTCCAATCTCGAAATAAAAAAGAAATAAATTTTTACAAAATTCTTCCAATCACAAAATCAAAAAGAAATAAATTTTTACAAAATTTTGCCAATCACAAAATAAAAAAGAAATAATTTTTTTACAAAATTCTTCCAATCACAAACTTAAAAATAAATAAATATTTTATAAAATTCTTCCAATCACAAAATAAAAAAGAAATAAAAGATTTACAAAACTTTTCCAATCACAAAATAAAAAAGAAATAAAATTTTTACAAAATTCTCCCAATTACAAAATGAAAAAGAAATAAAATCCGTAAAACGTATTATATAAAGCTACATAATGTTAAACTTCGAATGTCAAAGAAAACTTTAGTTTTATTTGTGAATTATTTATAGTGCAATTTTTTAGGAACTGCACTAAAGCCGATATATTAATGTTTTATTGTCTTCTAACTTCCGTTTTCCTATTTGTATAAACTCTCATATTTTCTAAAGTAATACCATCGTCTAAAGAAAATTTAAATTGATCATTCCAATTCATAATAGCCTTTACTGTTCAACGATCATTTTTTTCTGATTCGATTTCCTTTGTAATAAAAACATACATAGTTGAATATTTTATCGTGTTGTATTTTTGTTTTTGTTGTATTTTGATTGTTATAATTTTTTTTTGTCGTATTGTTTATTTTTAAATAAAACTTTTATTATGACTAATAATTTCTTTATCCGACAAACTTCACCACGAAAACTAATGTATTTTGGAATAATACGAAAATAATACGAAAATAATAGGACAAATAATAGGACAAATAATACAACAAATAATACGACAAATTATACTACAAATAAGTTTTACCAAAAACAGACCTCAATTATTTCATTTTTACAACATAAAATATATGGACGTTGTTTTCACAAGAAACTAACATTCCTTGCATGAGTAAATTGTGACTTCGGAAAAGTATAGGATTCCCGGTAATGTATTGATAAAAAATCGTTTGACACTCATTTGTGCAGATTTATTGATTTGTTTGATCTTAAATTTTTTAGATTTGTTAGATTGTGTTATCTTATTTTTTATATTTGTTAGATTGTTTTATCTTGTTTTTTATGTTTGTTAGATTATTTTATCTTGTTTTTTATGTTTGTTAGATTGCTTTACCATGTTTTTTATATTTGTTAGATTGTTTAATCTTGTTTTTTATGTTTTTTAGATTGTTTTATCTTGTTTTTTTATGTTTGTTAGATTGTTTTATCTTATTGTTTATGTTTTAGATTGCTTTACCTTGTTTTTTTATATTTGTTAGATTGTTTAATCTTGTTTTTATGTTTGTTAGATTGTTTTATCTTGTTTTTTTATGTTTGTTAGATTGCTTTACCTTGTTTTTTATATTTGTTAGATTGTTTTATCTTGTTTTTTTATATTTGTTAGATTGTTTTATCTTGTTTTTTATGTTTGTTAGATTGCTTTACCTTGTTTTTTATACTTGTTAGATTGCTTTATCTTGTCTGTTATGTTTGTTAGAGTGTTTTATCTTGTTTTTATGTTTGTTAGAGTGTTTTATCTTGTCTGTTATGTTTGTTAGATTGTTTTATCTTGTATTTTATGCTTGTTAGATTGTTTTATCTTGTTTTTATGTTTGTTAGATTGTTTTATCTTGTTTTATGTTTGTTAGATTGTTTAATATTGTTTTTATGTTTGTTACATTGTTTTATCTTGTTTTCATGCTTGTTACATTGTTTTATCTTGTTTTTATGTTTGTTACATTGTTTTATCTTGTTTTTATGTTTGTTAGATTGTTTAATATTGTTTTTATGTTTGTTACATTGTTTTATCTTGTTTTCATGCTTGTTACATTGTTTAATCTTGTTTTTATGCTTGTTACATTGTTTAATCTTGTTTTTATGTTTGTTACATTGTTTTATCTTGTGTTTATGTTTGTTACATTGTTTAATCTTGTTTTTATGTTTGTTACATTGTTTAATCTTGTTTTTATGCTTGTTACATTGTTTTATCTTGTTTTTATGTTTGTTAGATTGTTTTATCTTGTTTTTATGTTTGTTATATTGTTTAATCTTGTTTTATGCTTGTTACATTGTTTTATCTTGTTTTTATGCTTGTTACATTGTTTAATCTTGTTTTTATGTTTGTTACATTGTTTAATCTTGTTTTTATGTTTGTTACATTGTTTAATCTTGTTTTCATGCTTGTTACATTGTTTTATCTTGTTTTTATGCTTGTTACATTGTTTAATCTTGTTTTTATGTTTGTTACATTGTTTAATCTTGTTTTTATTTTTGTTAGATTGTTTAATCTTGTGTTTATTTTTGTTAGATTGTTTAATCTTGTTTTTATATTTGTTAGATTGTTTAATCTTGTTTTTATGTTTGTTAGATTGTTTTATCTTGTTTTTATGTTTGTTAGATTGTTTTATCTTGTTTTATGTTTGTTACATTGTTTAATATTGTTTTTATGCTTGTTAAATTGTTGTATCTTGTTTTTTATGTTTGTTACATTGTTTAATCTTGTTTTTATATTTGTTAGATTGTTTAATCTTGTTTTTATGTTTGTGAGATTGTTTAATCTTGTTTTTATGTTTGTTACATTGTTTAATCTTGTTTTTATATTTGTTAGATTGTTTAATCTTGTTTTTATGTTTGTTAGATTGTTTAATCTTGTTTTTATATTTGTTAGATTGTTTAATCTTGTTTTTATATTTGTTAGATTGTTTAATCTTGTTTTTATATTTGTTAGATTGTTTAATCTTGTTTTTATATTTGTTAGATTGTTTAATCTTGTTTTTATGTTTGTGAGATTGTTTAATCTTGTTTTTATGTTTGTTACATTGTTTAATCTTGTTTTTATATTTGTTACATTGTTTAATCTTGTTTTTATGTTTGTGAGATTGTTTAATCTTGTTTTTATGTTTGTTACATTGTTTAATCTTGTTTTTATGCTTGTTAAATTGTTGTATCTTGTTTTTTATGTTTGTTACATTGTTTAATCTTGTTTTTATATTTGTTAGATTGTTTAATCTTGTTTTTATGTTTGTTACATTGTTTAATCTTGTTTTTATGTTTGTTAGATTGTTTTATCTTGTTTTATGTTTGTTACATTGTTTAATATTGTTTTTATGTTTGTTACATTTTTTTATCTTGTTTTCATGCTTGTTACATTGTTTTATCTTGTTTTTATGTTTGTTACATTGTTTTATCTTGTTTTTATGTTTGTTAGATTGTTTAATATTGTTTTTATGTTTGTTACATTGTTTTATCTTGTTTTCATGCTTGTTACATTGTTTAATCTTGTTTTTATGCTTGTTACATTGTTTAATCTTGTTTTTATGTTTGTTACATTGTTTAATCTTGTTTTTATGCTTGTTACATTGTTTTATCTTGTTTTTATGTTTGCTAGATTGTTTTATCTTGTTTTTATGTTTGTTACATTGTTTTATCTTGTTTTTATGTTTGTTAGATTGTTTAATCTTGTTTTTATGCTTGTTACATTGTTTTATCTTGTTTTTATGCTTGTTACATTGTTTAATCTTGTTTTTATGTTTGTTATATTGTTTAATCTTGTGTTTATGTTTGTTACATTGTTTAATCTTGTTTTCATGCTTGTTACATTGTTTTATCTTGTTGTTATGCTTGTTACATTGTTTTATCTTGTTTTTATGTTTGTTACATTGTTTTATCTTGTTTTTATGCTTGTTACATTGTTTTATCTTGTTTTTATGTTTGTTAGATTGTTTAATCTTGTTTTTATGTTTGTTACATTGTTTAATCTTGTTTTTTATGTTTGTTACATTGTTTAATCTTGTGTTTATGTTTGTTACATTGTTTTATCTTGTTTTCATGCTTGTTACATTGTTTTATCTTGTTTTTATGCTTATTACATTGTTTTATCTTGTTTTTATGTTTGTTACATTGTTTAATCTTGTTTTTATATTTGTTACATTGTTTAATCTTGTTTTTATGTTTGTTACATTGTTTAATCTTGTGTTTATGTTTGTTACATTGTTTAATCTTGTTTTCATGCTTGTTACATTGTTTTATCTTGTTTTTATGCTTGTTACATTGTTTAATCTTGTTTTTATTTTTGTTAGATTGTTTAATCTTGTTTTTATGTTTGTTACATTGTTTAATCTTGTTTTTATACTTGCTAAATTGTTGTATCTTGTTTTTATGTTTGTTACATTGTTTTATCTTGTTTTTATGTTTGTTACATTGTTTAATCTTGTTTTTATGTTTGTTAGATTGTTTAATCTTGTTTTTATACTTGCTAAATTGTTGTATCTTGTTTTCATGCTTGTTACATTGTTTTATCTTGTTTTTATGCTTGTTACATTGTTTTATCTTGTTTTTATGATTGTTACATTGTTTAATCTTGTTTTTATATTTGTTAGATTGTTTAATCTTGTTTTTATATTTGTTACATTGTTTAATATTGTTTTTATATTTGTTACATTGTTTAATCTTGTTTTTATATTTGTTACATTGTTTAATCTTGTGTTTATGTTTGTTACATTGTTTAATCTTGTTTTTATGCTTGTTAAATTGTTGTATCTTGTTTTTATGTTTGTTACATTGTTTTATCTTGTTTTTATATTTGTTAGATTGTTTAATCTTGTTTTTATGTTTGTTAGATTGTTTAATCCTGTCTGTTATGTTTGTTAGATTGTTTAATCTTGTTTTTATATTTGTTAGATTGTTTTATCTTGTTTTTATATTTGTTAGATTGTTTTATCTTGTTTTTATATTTGTTAGATTGTTTAATCTTGTTTTTATTTTTGTTAGATTGTTTTATCTTGTTTTTATATTTGTTAGATTGTTTAATCTTGTTTTTATTTTTGTTAGATTGTTTTATCTTGTTTTTATATTTGTTAGATTGTTTAATCTTGTTTTTATTTTTGTTAGATTGTTTTATCTTGTTTTTATATTTGTTAGATTGTTTAATCTTGTTTTTATATTTGTTAGATTGTTTAATCTTGTTTTTATATTTGTTAGATTGTTTTATCTTGTTTTTATATTTGTTAGATTGTTTTATCTTGTTTTTATATTTGTTAGATTGTTTAATCTTGTTTTTATATTTGTTAGATTGTTTAATCTTGTTTTTATTTTTGTTAGATTGTTTAATCTTGTTTTTATTTTTGTTAGATTGTTTAATCTTGTTTTTATATTTGTTAGATTGTTTAATCTTGTCTGTTATGTTTGTTACATTGTTTAATCTTGTTTTTATATTTGTTAGATTGTTTAATCTTGTTTTTATTTTTGTTAGATTGTTTTATCTTGTTTTTATATTTGTTAGATTGTTTAATCTTGTCTGTTATGTTTGTTACATTGTTTAATCTTGTTTTTATTTTTGTTAGATTGCTTTACCTTGTTTTTATTTTTGTTAGATTGTTTTATCTTGTTTTTATGTTTGTTAGATTGTTTAATCTTGTTTTTATGTTTGTTAGATTGTTTAATCTTGTTTTTATGTTTGTTAGATTGTTTAATCTTGTTTTTATGTTTGTTACATTGTTTTGTCTTGTTTTTATGCTTGTTACATTGTTTTATCTTGTTTTTATGTTTGTTAGATTGTTTAATCTTGTTTTTATTTTTGTTACATTGTTTTGTCTTGTTTTTATGCTTGTTACATTGTTTTATCTTGTTTTTATGTTTGTTAGATTGTTTAATCTTGTTTTTATGTTTGTTACATTGTTTTGTCTTGTTTTTATGCTTGTTACATTGTTTTATCTTGTTTTTATGTTTGTTACATTGTTTTATCTTGTTTTTATGTTTGTTACATTGTTTAATCTTGTTTTTATTTTTGTTAGATTGTTTAATCTTGTTTTTATTTTTGTTACATTGTTTAATCTTGTTTTTATGTTTGTTACATTGTTTTATCTTATTTTTATGTTTGTTACATTGTTTTATCTTGTTTTTATATTTGTTAGATTGTTTAATCTTGTCTGTTATGTTTGTTAGATTGTTTAATCTTGTCTGTTATGTTTGGTAGATTGTTTAATCTTGTTTTTATGTTTGTTACGTTGTTTAATCTTGTTTTTATTTTTGTTAGATTGTTTAATCTTGTCTGTTATGTTTGTTAGATTGTTTAATCTTGTTTTTATTTTTGTTAGATTGTTAAATCTTGTCTGTTATGTTTGTTAGATTGTTTAATCTTGTTTTTATATTTGTTAGATTGTTTTATCTTGTCTTTTATGTTTGTTAGATTGTTTTATCTTGTTTTTATGTTTGTTACGTTGTTTAATCTTGTTTTTATGTTTGTTACATTGTTTAATCTCGTTTTTATATTTGTTACATTGTTTTATCTTGTTTTTATGTTTGTTAGATTGTTTAATCTTGTGTTTATGTTTGTTACATTGTTTAATCTTGTGTTTATGTTTGTTACGTTGTTTAATCTTGTTTTTATGTTTGTTACATTGTTTAATCTTGTTTTTATGTTTGTTACATTGTTTTATCTTGTTTTTATGTTTGTTACATTGTTTTATCTTGTTTCTATATTTGTTAGATTGTTTAATCTTGTCTGTTATGTTTGTTAGATTGTTTAATCTTGTTTTATGCTTGTTACATTGTTTAATCTTGTTTTTATATTTGTTAGATTGTTTTATCTTGTCTTTTATGTTTGTTAGATTGTTTTATCTTGTTTTTATGTTTGTTACGTTGTTTAATCTTGTTTTTATGTTTGTTACATTGTTTAATCTTGTTTTTATATTTGTTACATTGTTTTATCTTGTTTTTGTGTTTGTTAGATTGTTTAATCTTGTGTTTATGTTTGTTACATTGTTTAATCTTGTGTTTATGTTTGTTACGTTGTTTAATCTTGTTTTTATGTTTGTTACATTGTTTAATCTTGTTTTTATGTTTGTTAGATTGTTTTATCTTGCTTTTATGTTTGTTACATTGTTTTATCTTGTTTTTATATTTGTTAGATTGTTTAATCTTGTCTGTTATGTTTGTTAGATTGTTTAATCTTGTTTTTATGTTTGTTAGATTGTTTAATCTTGTTTTTATGTTTGTTAGATTGTTTAATCTTGTCTGTTATGTTTGTTAGATTGTTTAATCTTGTTTTTATATTTGTTAGATTGTTTTATCTTGTCTTTTATGTTTGTTAGATTGTTTAATCTTGTCTGTTATGTTTGTTACATTGTTTAATCTTGTTTTTATGTTTGTTACATTGTTTAATCTTGTTTTTATATTTGTTACATTGTTTTATCTTGTTTTTATGTTTGTTAGATTGTTTAATCTTGTTTTTATTTTTGTTAGATTGTTTAATCTTGTGTTTATGTTTGTTACATTGTTTTATCTTGTTTTTATGTTTGTTAGATTGTTTAATCTTGTGTTTATGTTTGTTACATTGTTTAATCTTGTGTTTATGTTTGTTACATTGTTTAATCTTGTTTTTTATGTTTGTTACATTGTTTTATCTTGTTTTCATGCTTGTTAGATTGTTTAATCTTGTTTTTATGCTTGTTACATTGTTTTATCTTGTTTTTATGCTTGTTACATTGTTTTATCTTGTTTTTATGTGTGTTACATTGTTTAATCTTGTTTTTATGTTTGTTACATTGTTTTATCTTGTTTTTATGTTTGTTACATTGTTTAATCTTGTGTTTATGTTTGTTACATTGTTTAATCTTGTTTTTATGTTTGTTACATTGTTTTATCTTGTTTTTATGTTTGTTAGATTGTTTAATCTTGTTTTTATGTTTGTTAGATTGTTTTATCTTGTTTTTATATTTGTTATATTGTTTAATCTTGTTTTTATGTTTGTTAGATTGTTTAATCTTGTTTTTATGTTTGTTACATTGTTTAATCTTGTTTTTATGTTTGTTACATTGTTTTATCTTGTTTTTATGCTTGTTACATTGTTTAATCTTGTGTTTATGTTTGTTACATTGTTTTATCTTGTTTTTATGTTTGTTACATTGTTTTATCTTGTTTTTATGTTTGTTAGATTGTTTAATCTTGTTTTTATGTTTGTTACATTGTTTAATCTTGTTTTTATGCTTGTTAAATTGTTGTATCTTGTTTTTATGTTTGTTACATTGTTTAATCTTGTTTTTATGTTTGTTACATTGTTTTATCTTGTTTTTATGCTTGTTATATTGTTTTATCTTGTTTTCATGTTTGTTAGATTGTTTAATCTTGTGTTTATGTTTGTTACATTGTTTTATCTTGTTTTTATGTTTGTTAAATTGTTGTATCTTGTTTTTATGTTTGTTAGATTGTTTAATCTTGTTTTTATGTTTGTTACATTGTTTTATCTTGTTTTTGTGTTTGTTACATTGTTTTATCTTGTTTTTTATGTTTGTTACATTGTTTTATCTTGTTTTTATGTTTGTTAGATTGTTTTATCTTGTTTTTATGTTTGTTAGATTGTTTAATCTTGTTTTTATGTTTGTTAGATTGTTTAATCTTGTTTTTATGCTTGTTACATTGTTTTATCTTGTTTTTGTGTTTGTTAGATTGTTTTATCTTGTTTTTTATGTTTGTTACGTTGTTTTATCTTGTTTTTATTTTTGTTACATTGTTTTATCTTGTCTGTTATGTTTGTTACATTGTTTAATCTTGTTTTTATATTTGTTAGATTGTTTAATCTGGTTTTTATATTTGTTAGATTGTTTAATCTTGTTTTTATGTTTGTTACATTGTTTAATCTTGTTTTTATTTTTGTTAGATTGTTTAATCTTGTTTTTATGTTTGTTACATTGTTTTATCTTGTTTTTATGCTTGTTACATTGTTTTATCTTGTTTTTATGTTTGTTAGATTGTTTTATCTTGTTTTTATGTTTGTTAGATTGTTTAATATTGTCTGTTATGTTTGTTACATTGTTTAATCTTGTCTGTTATGTTTGTTAGATTGTTTAATCTTGTTTTTATGTTTGTTAGATTGTTTTATCTTGTCTTTTATGTTTGTTAGATTGTTTAATCTTGTTTTTATGTTTGTTTTATTTTTTAATCTTTTTTAATTTTTATATGTGTTATATTGTTTTAATCTAATCTGTTTTGGAAATATTGTTTTATTTTTATTTGATTGATTGTTTTATCTCATCTTTTATAATTGTTATCTTGTTTTATTTTATTTTTGTATATTTGTTATATCGTAATATTTTATTCTTTTATTTATTATATTGTTTTATCATATCTTTACATTTTTTATATTGTTTTATCAATTTTTTATTTGTTATGTATTATTATATTCTTGATTTTATATGCCTGGCATTGCTCCTTGTGTCGTGGCATTGGCTTGAACGCAATTTAAAAATGAAACAGTCAAGTATTATGGCGCAATTGTGCTTCAAACAGAAACATTCACTTCGAACGCGCCCCTGTTATATCAAAGAACCTAATATTGATTTTATATGTCAGGCCTTTTAACTTGTGTGGTAATAAAACTTCTCAAATTCACTTATGATGTTAGGCTGTGTAAAATGTTAACTGTAGTCAGAATCGCCTGTTCTTCTTTCATCGATTATCGACACTTATCGGAGACATTCCGATACAAAGCCTATCTAAGAACACTACCAGACACATAAAGTATTTTCGTGTGAAATTTCATAAAAAACCGACCCAGCCGTTTTCGAGTCCATAGGGAACACACACACACACACACAGATCAAGTTCTTTTATATAATAGTGCAGATAAAGTTACGTTCTTTTGTTTCTTTTGCTGAAATTTGCAAAAATTATCCTTGAACACAATATAAAGTTTAGGGGTTGTGAGGGTTAAAGAAAATTTCTTTGGGGGTAGGGACCACAAAATAAGTTGGGATCTACTGTTTACAAGTATTTTACGCTATTCAATATTGCCACAACCTCGATTTTAAAATTGAAATAGATAAGATATGAATAAAGTTGATTTAGAATAAGGATTTTAGTAATAAGGTTTTTATCATTACATGATAATATTGATCATCATAAATTGATGTAACATTGGTGCAAAACTATTCGAGAAATTAATTTTACTCGTCCTGGGACGGGTACATTTTCAGTTCTTTTATTTTAAAAAATGCGCCGCATACAGGGTTAAATGTTAACTTTTTCTCCCTAAAACATCTTATCGGTTTTATTTTCTTTACAACCGATAATAATTACGACCAAATTAATGCTATGGACGCTTTGGTATAATAACTAGACAAAAGCGACCATTTCCGCAGAATTCTTTTCCTTATAATGAAAAGGTGAAACTTTTATGGGATTTCATACTAAATTGTGGTCACAAAATTGAACACTGGCGGATAAATATTGTCGAGACAAACAAAGACGACATGGGCAATTATTCACAATGATCAATCGAGTGATAGTAATGTCTGTGAGAAAAGGTCAAATAACCCGATAGTCTGAATAGTAGCAACGGGTACACCAAAACTGTAAAATGGATAAAGACAATATATGAACTAGCCGTCTGGCCCGGTTGTAATATATCAAATAACAAATGAAGTCCTTATACATACGTGCGGTGTGTTTCTATATATTTTTTTTTCGCCTTCGCCGTTTCGTTTAGCTGTAACGATATGAATAAGATTCTTTCCATGAAGTAAGAGTGTAAAAAAGGGCACATGAGCGCGTGGAAAATATCAACAGGAACTGTAAGATAGCTAGCTTGAGAGGACATTAACAGTAGTAGTCGATAAAAGGCAAATATGCAAATTAGAAAGTGTTTGCAAGATTGTGTGGGAAGAACAAGAAAAAAAATGACGCCACGTGGTCGGGAGAAGATGTGCGAGTAGAGTCGAAGATGAGAAATGACTGTCTACTGCCGATGTGTAGTGGAGAAGAAAGAAAACCGCAGCCGGTGGAAATAGACATGTGGCCATGCAGCGGCAGAGATAGGGTCTTTATCCTAATTTAAAAAACGGTCATTTTACGCGTTGTGTTAAAGCAAAAAAGAAAGCCGACCCGGATTTTATTTATTTATTTCCTTTTTTCGCTTGTGCCTACGACGTTAAAAAAAGGACATAAAGAAACGTTCGTTGAGCGTTCTTCAATGTTTTATTAGGTTGGTGCAAAAATAATGTCGTTTTTATCACATATATATATATATATATATATATATATATATATATATATATATATATATATATATATGTATATATACGTCAAAAAACGACATTGTTTTTTGCACAAACTTAATATTTAGGGAAGAAGGAAAGTGTCATCTTAATTAATTATTTAATTAAGCTTCTAACGGGACTGAAATAAGTGACGCACACGGGCAGAAAACATCGGCAATATTTACTGAGATTATCAGTTTTCTACATCATTGACCGTATCTTGTTCTCACAGCTTCCACAGTAAAACATCTGAAAACATTAGTGTTCTCTCCGCTTTAAAAAATGTGACTTCATTCATCATATCTTGCATTAGAACTTTGCCTTTGGCTTACGTCATCAACTTCTATTTGCAAATTAAGGTCATGCACTAATTGTTACCTTTGTCGAAATTCACACAAGCTAACTTAATCGCCATTGACTTAGGTCCCTAATATGTAATGAATTCTCCGGCTATTTGATAAAAAAAAACTTAGGAATATAAATGTAGCGATAATATGCCCACCCCAATCGTATATTGTTGTTAGTATATTAAATATTAACTTGGTTTTAATGCCAATTAAAGCTACTTGGATTATTAAAATAATTTCTAACTCTGTTGTTACCCATTCGTTTATTTATTTATCGCTTTTGTTTAGATTTAATTTTTAAACATAACGTAATCATAAGGCTGATGGCGTCACATCAACGTTATAATTATTTTTTAAGCTAATGTTTTAATCTTTATTTATAAGAAATGTCATATAGCTTAGTTCGCCATCTTTAATTCAAAGGTTGTTAGTAATAAAACGTGACAAGATGCATTGATTTATTCGATCTATGTGTAAATCGATGTCAGTGAACCGTGGTTGATCTAAGTAGTTTATAGAGGCCGTCCAGCGGCTTAGATACAAGTCGGTGCCTGGTGCGTCCGTTCAGACGAAGTCCACATCAAAAGCGAAGCGCAAAATGGATAGCGGAATTCAATTTATAAACTCTCAACTATGACGTTAAACTTTCCTTTTATTCACCGGAAAGGTAAACAACTCGTGCTTTTTACCTACATTGCCCAGCACATCATTATTAGAAAGAAGGGTTTTTAAAGGGTAACCTTTCACAAAATTAGATTTTTAAAATAAAGTATGATATCCTTAGAGAAAGGTAATTTGTGTGTATATACATATAATAAAAAAAACCCAGCGACACGAACTCCTGAATAAAAAGTATGTACATACTTAAGGATTTGAAGTAGCCATCGTTCTTTTTGTTGTTGTTGTTGTTGTTGTTGTTCTTCTTCTTCTTCTTCTTCTTTTTGTTGTTGTTGTTGTTGTTGTTGTTTTTGTTTTTTGTTTTTTTTTTACCCAACAAGGCTTATTGCTAGTTTGACATAAGGGGCTATAATTTGGGATCATGTTTAAATGGGAATATGAAAGGAGATATACGTTTACTTTACATTCACACTTCTTGGCCTTCGGGACAAGATCAAAGTGTAGTATCTGTTCCGGCAGATACTGCAAGCTATGACTAGCAAAGACCAGATGTGGGGGCAACCCCACATGCCTGACCTTTAACCAGCTCCCATTTCCCACCTCTCGGGAGCTGGTCCCCTTTTCCCCTCCCCCCTCCCTTCACTCCTCACATTAAAAATCGGCCTTGTGCCTAATTTGCTCGGTGGGGGAGCAAATAAATACCATCTGTTCTTCAGATGCTGCACTTCTATTTCTTGTTCTCTTTTGGTGGAGGAGAAATCCTTCACGACTGAGACAATTTTTATTTTTTGTACCTTTTCTCCACGTTAAAAAACGACCTTGGTGTCTAACTCTGTCCCGTGGGGAGGCATAGTAAATAGGTACATTCACACTTCTGCAAGTCAGTGCAGTCAAGGAAGCAAGAGACAGGAGGGAGTTCCAAAGTCTAGCATTCCTGGGGAAGAAACTATTAGAGTAGAAGTTTTTCACGCATTTATGGATTCCTACAGTAAAGAGGTGGGATTTTACTGCTAAGTTCGATTATCGATATTATGTTGGTGGGGCACAACTGTAATGAGTTCATCAGAAAATATTCCGTTAAAAAACTTTATTTATTGGAATTAAAAGTTTTTAAAACGTAAGCATTCATAAAATTAGATGTTTTAAATAAAGTATGAAATTATTTGAATATATATATATATATAAATAAACTATAAAGCTTAATGTGTGTGTGTGTGTGTGTGTGTGTGTGTGTGTGTGTGTGTGTGTGTGTGTGTGTGTGTGTGTGTGTGTGGTCACGAATAGGCTCCTATATGGTTGACTATTTTAAAAAACTGATTACATATAATGATAGAAGATGTATCTAGACACGGGAATGGGTATGTTTGATCTGGCAGAACGGTGGTTAATTAAAATTGTGGGGTCTGCGTTCGCGGCTGATCCACGAAGTATGGATATAAAACATTTAAAAATTTAAAAAAAAACGACTACAAGACTTTTGGATATAGATGTACATAAGTATACTTTGATAAGTATATGTTAACTTAAATAGGGATGGTATAATAAAATCGTGGGGTCTGCATTCGTTTCTGGCCTCCATAGAATGAAAATATGCACAAACTTTAATAAAGACTTTTCATATCTATCTGTGTAAGTATACTTTGATAATTATGTTTCAGTTTGAAGAAATATGGTATAGTAAAATTATGGGGTATTCGTTCGAGCCTGACCTCCATAGAATGGAAATATGTCACAAAGTTTAACAGGGTTTTTTAATATAGACCTACAGAATATTGTGATAAGTGTTTCAGTGTGAACAGGTATGGTATAATAAATTATGGGGTTTATCTATTTTATTTTTACTTTCATCATATTTTGCTTTGGTTTTGATACCCCCAAATTCGAAGCCATCTCTTTACAACCCTTCCTTTTCATAACCTATCATACTTTCATAAATCAGAGTCCATTTTCTGTAGGTGTTTTTGAACCCAGTTTACGATGCGTACTTTTCCTAGTATATATATATATATATATATATATATATATATATATATATATATATATATATATATATATAGTATATATATATATATAGTATATATATATAGTATATATATATAGTATATATATATATATATATATATATAATATATATATATACATATATATATATATAAAAGAACAAATAGTTAATAAAACATATTAAAAAACACTTTATAAAAGAGATAAAAACATTTAATTTGTCTCGGCAGCCGAGATAACGCATATCTTATTTTTCTTTTAATAATATTATTTGAATTCTTTCCCCTTTTCCTTGTACCTATTTGTGAATGATTCCACGGATTTCGGTCTTTTGGATTATTTGGACCATCTTCCAATTACGCGATTTCCTTGGATTTTACTTGTGCGAATGGAAATTTAACTTTCTTGAATTTACATTTTTGGATTTTACCGCCATTGGACACTTTACCTTTCACCAGACTATCCATTCACGTGAAATCACCTTTTTTCACCCTATTCCTTCTGCTTCACTTTTTGTTATCAAGTAAGATCTTTGACTTACTTGCAGTTTCATCAAATACATTTGCATGCAAAATCCGATCCCGCATTTTGCTAATTCCTATCCTCTGATGAGAAGGAAAGTATTTCTGCAAAACTACATGGATTAAGGACTATCCACTTATTTAGTGTTTTCTTTTCAAATTAAATATATTTTTAACTCTTTTTCAAAGTGTTTTAAACATGTTTTATTAACTATTTTCTCTTATTATAAGCTCCATCTCCTATTTGGTTTTATCGAGCTTTTACATCAGGTTGAGATTACTTTATAAATATTAATTCTTTAATATTTATAATATACTTTAGTTTTACCATCTTGGATCATTTTGGTAAATTTAATTGTAATTTTTATTTTATATATATACAGTTGTGCCCGATATTATTCATACCCCCCCTTGAAAATTGAGTTTATTAGGTGTAACTTTGTTAGAATTTATTGTTTACGTCCATATTGATACATATTCTTAATAAACCTCTTCTGATCATTTTCGTCATTTTAAAATCTCGGGATACTTGTAATAAAAGAAATATACAGCTATTTATAAAATCTGCAATGTTCAAAAATAATCATACCCCCTTATTTTTTCAGTATTAATCGAGTTTCTGACTGTTTGTTTCCTGTTTGATTCTTATTTTGAATGCTTTTATACAACCTTTGATTAATTTCATTTCGTTTTTTGCATTTTTCAGAAATTAAAATGATATCAACTGAAAACCAATAAAAGAATAAAAATTATTAGAATGGGGAAGAAAAAAGAGCTTAGTAATGATCTTAGGACTAAAATTGCGAATTCACATAAGGATGGTTTAGGTTAAAAGTCAATTTCCAAGAAATTTGAGGTCCCTACAGCAACAGTACAGAGCATCATCAAAAAATTCCAGAGCCACCACACAACAAACAACTTGATTGGTAGAGGAAGGAAAAGGAAACTGTCTGCTAGAGCCACCAGGAATATTGTAAGAAGTGTTAATGCAAATCCAACCACCACTACTAAGGACATTTTAGAAAATCTGGAGTCTTCTGGCATAAAAATATCAAGGCAAACATTGCAAAGGACTCTGCATGAAAATGGTCTGAAAGGAAGAAGACCAAGAAGGACTCTATTGCACACCGGAAAACACCTTGCAGCACGTCTAAAGTTTACTAGGAACCATGTGAATTCTCCAGAGTCCGTTTTCTCAAGTATTTTGTGGACTCACGAAACAAAAATTGAATTGTTTGGCCATATGGATGCTTCTTAAGTTTGGAGGAAGAAAGGAGAAGCTTACAACCCAAAGAACACCATACCCACGGTGAAACATGGTGGTGGTAGCCTAATGTTTTGGGGCTCCTTTTCGGCTAGTGGTCCAGGTAGTTTGGTCAAGATAGATGGAACCATGAAGAAGGAGCAATATTTGGAGATACTCCAGAAAAACATTAGACAGGATGCGGAGAAGCTCCATTTAGGACCAAACTGGGTCCTTCAACAGGATAATGATCCAAAACATACTGCCAAAATAGTCAAGAAATGGTTTGAGAATAATCAAATTAATGTTTTGGAATGGCCTAGCCAGAGTCCCGACCTGAACCCTATCGAAAACCTCTGGCACATATTGAAAACTGAGGTTAAAAAGCGGAAACCTAGAAATTTGAGGGATTTGGAGAACTACTGCATTGAAGAATGGTCAAAAATCAGTGTTGATGCTTGTAAAAACCTTGTTGATAAATATCCAAAACGGTTACAGGCAGTTATTAAGAATAAAGGGCATGCTATTGACTATTAGTAAGAGAGGTATGAATAATTTTGAACTAGTGCCATTATTGTTTTTCTTTGTATAATGTTTCAAACTTGCATAATTTATTTATTTGTTGAGTTTAAATTAAATGCTTATGCTTGATTTATTGTTTGAAATCCCTTTAATATTGTCTACCTTCTGGTTTGAGCAATAATCTTATAGAAATCTCAAAGATCCGAGGGGTATGAATAATATCGGGCACAAGTGTATATATATATATATATATATATATATATATATATATATATATATATATATATATATATATATTAGCAAGCCGCCCGGCTTTGCCCGCTCGTAAAGTACACTTAACTACTATATTTTGATTCATGCAGACTTCGCATTTGTTTATTAGAGAACCAATTCTCTATCGATTATTATATTGTACCTAATGTATAGCAGTAATTTCAGTGGTAAAAAAATGACTTGTGTGCCATCAGCTAGAATCAGAACCAAAACATAAGCAGCATAATCCATTACCATTTGATGTAAATCAATAAGTATACAAAAACTGCCAAAACTAATTTCTTTAACAATTAATTGGCGCATGCGCAGAATAAAACGGATATAGACGACTTACACGAGGCTAAAAACCTAATCGAAATTTTACTTCAGTTCTAAATACCCTATATATACAAATTTCACTTGTAGACAAAATATTCAGAGAGAAGAGTCTTCACACACACACACACACACACACACACACACACACACCGTAAAGTCACGTATATATATCCGTATTCTAGGTTTTCATCTTAAATTATATGCAATTATTCAGAATAAAGAAATTATATATCAATAGAATGCAGCGTAATAGTGAAATGAAACCCTCATCTAATAGGAAACCCTAAGAAATGAATAAATAATTAATTAACGCTCGTTTTGCAAATTAGTAAACGTTTATGTAGTTGCTCGCATATCCATGACTGAGCATATTAAGAAGTGCGTTTTAATCATTCTTAAATATAAAAGTATGCTTTAATATATATGTTAAGTTTTATTTACATGAACAAACAATAGTACCATTAAACACTGTCTCGGGGATTTAAAAATAAAACAGCATATTAAATCATGGCCTGCCATAATTATATATATATATATATATATATATATATATATATATATATATATAATTATATATATATATGTATATATATATACTAGCAAAAGTACCCGTTGTTGACTGGGTTAAAAAAACAGTCTACAGAAAATGGACTCTGATTTATAAAAGTCTGATAGGTTATGAAAGGGAAGGGTTGTAAAGAGATAGCTTCGAATTTGGGGGGTATCAAAACCAAAGCAAAATATGATGAAAGTAAAAATAAAATAGATAAACCCCATAATTTATTATACCATACCTGCTCACACTGAAACACTTATCACAATATTCTGTGGATCTAAATTAAAAAAAACCTTGTTAAACTTTGTGACATATTTCCATTCTATGGAGGTCAGGCGCGAACGAACACTCCATAATTTTATTATACCATATTTCTTCAAACTGAAACATAATTATCAAAGTATACTTACGCAGATAGATATGAAAAGTCTTTATTAAAGTTTGTGCCTATTTCCATTCTATGGAGGCCAGGCGCGAACGCAGACCCCACAATTTTAATGAACCACCGTTCTGTCAGATCAAACATACCCATTCCTGTGTCTCGATACATTTTTTATCATTATATGTAATCAGTTTTTTAAAATAGTCGACCAGACACACACAGAGACAGAGACATTCAGCTTTATATTATAGATATATGTACATATATATATATGTGTGTGTGTGTGTGTGTGTGTGTGTGTGTGTGTGTGTGTGTGTGTGTGTGTGTGTGTGTGTGTGTGTGTAGAAAAGCCAGATGATTTCCTTTTGGAATGAAACGTTGTGCCTTTGGGTAATTTAATTGCTATTGATATATTTCATATCGTACTATATATATATATATATATATATATATATATATATATATATATATATATATTAATTGCCAAAAGGCATCCACATTTAATGCCCGAAGAGAATCATCAGGTTAACGATTCTCTAGAGGGATGAAAGCATTTGTTAATATTGTTGCAACTAAAGAAAACTGATCTAGTAGTCAGCTTTATCAGTTTAACAAGCATCCATTCGGTGCAGAGGTAAAGATTAATAGGCTACGATAAATACGGTCTCCACATGTATGCATGTTTTCATCTACTGAATAAAGTCCAAATCAAAAGATAAAACGGAGGTCATTTTTGCTATGACGTCACCCTCTCCTTCAAAGACTAGAAAGGTAAACAACTCGCGCTTTTCTCTCCCACTATCCATCACCTTACAGATGCTAAACTTCTAACTGACCAACAACATGGATTTAGACAAGTCTGTTCTACAGCAGACATCCTAACTGTAATCTCTGAACGTATATACCATTCACTGGACAAAGCGGGGGAGGGCAGAGGGTTAGCTCTAGATATATCTAAGGCTTTTGACAGGGTATGGTATGGGGGTCTTTTCAGGATCATACGGCATCGCTGGTAGAATACTAAACATAATTAAATCCTTCTTAGATAAGAGAAAAATCCAGGTTGCCGTCGAGGGTCGTACAACTAAACAATATGATATAAATGCGGGAGTCTATCCTTGGACCTCTATTGTTTCTAATATTCATAAATAACCACTCCGACAAAATTGCCTCTGAGATGGGTACATATGCTGATGACACCACACTCTATAACAGGCACGACAGGAAAACAAATGAACACATATCTAAAGAAATGGCAAAAACACTAGAGGATGACCTCCAATCTGTAGTGGAATGGGGAAAAAAATGGATGGTCACATTCAATGCTGCCAAGACTAAACTAGTTTCCTTCAATAATTACAAGAAACCTTCTCTACCACCAATAGCAATGGCCAACGACTCTTTATCTGAGAGTTGGAACAATTACATTGAAAGCATTGCCAGGGCCGCTGAGAAGAAGGTAGGCTCTCTCTACCGTGCTAGAAAACTAATAATACCTTAGAGTATCCTGTACCTCTATAAGGCCACCATTCGCTCATGTATGGATTATTGCTGTTATATTTGGGCTGGTGCATCTGCTACTAGTCTCTCGCTCCTAGACAAGGTTCAAAAGGGAGTCGCCAATCGGATAGGCCCTGAACTGGCATCTAAGCTTCAGCCTCTGTCTCATCGACGAAATGTTGCATCCCACTGCCTGTTCTACAAGTATTTTAATGGTTAATGCTCTGACGACGTAAACAACCTGGACAAACTGACAGGCAGCTAAATCCCACCCTCACACAGTAGAGATCCATAGATGTAAAAGATCTTTCTACTCCAATAGTTTCTTCCCCAGAATCGCTAGACTTTCGAATTCCATTCCAGGTCCCTGCTTCCCCAACTGTACTGACGTGCAGAAGTTCAAGTGTAACGTGAACCGACATCTTGCAGCCCAAATCCCTACATAGTACCCCAGTAGTTGTTGCCTCTGATAGTAGCCCCCTACACCAAAGTGGCAATGTGCCTTGTTTGGGGTGAAAATGTACTTTAAAAAAAAAAAAAAATATGAAAATATATATATGGCAATTAAGTTACACTAATTTTTTCGCCTTTCATTCTCATGATTCGTCAGTCTATAGCATGGAATTCATGTTACCGAGTATTTTTAGATATTCATTTGGTCGCCTAGTAATCCAATCAGATTTTTTGTTATTCCTGCACCCATTTTCAGCAGCCAATGATCATAAGACAAGGTTCCCATGGACTTGTAATTCATCTCTTTCTTTGTTTATTTTTAAGGGGAGTTGGTCATCTTTCTTTGTGAATTAAAAGGTTGTCTTTTTTAACTTTAGTGTGCTTAGATGTTTGCTTATATTTTTGTGTATATCAGTTTGGTTGTAAATAGTATTGCTTATTATATATATATATATATATATATATATATATGTGTGTGTGTGTGTGTGTGTGTGTGTGTGTGTGTGTGTGTGTGTGTGTTAACTTTTTTTAAGTGCTGTTAAAGTAACTTATATTTTGTGTGCACAGACGTTTGCTTTTTACTTCTGCATGTGTGCTTCTAATGGTGTACTCTTGACAATGTTTTTATGATCAACGAACATGTCGCTTTTATTGTTTGTTTGGTAGTTTCCTACGACATACCATCAATACAGGCGTTACGAAATTCTATCTTAATCAGCACTTATCAATTAGAACGATAATGTAAATAATGTAAGTCCGCCATCTTTGTTTGTTCTTTCTTCTCCGGGGAAGATAATCTTTTCGAGTTATTTCCCTTTTATTTATAAGCGATATGTGAATATATAAAAACACGCGGTGACATTTATTCTATGCAATAATTTGACGAATCTTCACGGGGATGATAGGTTTATTTCCTATTTATAGTTATATTTTTCCTCTTTTTATTCTTATTTTATTTCTAACACCCTTTTTTAGTTATTACGTGGTCAAAATTAAATGAAATGTGAACATCACAAGTGTAATACCACGCACGCACAAATATATATATATATATATATATATATATATATATATATATATATATACATTTGTACGCTAATCTTAGTTTAATTTAGCTGTTTCTATCCAGCTGACGATGAATTATTTGGTGATGTCCCAGGCTTGTTTCGGTTTCGATTCTAGTTGACGGCGCTCAAGATTTCTTTTTTTGGTGTTTTTTTTTTTTTTTAACTCTTGAAATAACAACTGCAGGGTGTCACAATAAAATGTATACACTCTTTAAATGACTATAAAAACCAGCATAAAAAAGAATAGTTTCATACATAAAAATACTGTGAACAAATATATAAACCAGTTAATTATCGAAAGTTTCCCAATTATTGAACATTGCTGTTCATGAACAACTCACAACGTTCACTGATTAAATCGAAAATCAGTTCAATTAGTATGTTGACACATCTTCTTTCAATCGTTGCTTTGAACTCATTCATTGTAGCTTGTTTTGTGTTGTGAACCCCGTATTTAACATGCCCCCACCCGTCCCCCCGCAAAAAAGAGAAAAATCTATTGGATGGGAGGTTAAATCCTATGAGTGTGGACAGTACTCGATACTTCCTCTTCGTCCTAACTATCTATTTCGCAGGTTACTATCAAGATATACTCTTGCGTCATGATGATATTAGGGAAGTGCTCCATTCTTGATCCCTAAACATCTCTTTGGAACGTGGTATAACGTATTCATATAGCAAGTTGACATAATTTAAAGAGTGTATATATTTTATTGGGACACCTTGTATATATTGGGTACAATATGATATAAAATAATCGATACAAAATTGATTCTATAATAATAAATCTCAGTAGTGTTTTTTTTTCAGTTTTTTTTAAGGAATCTGACGGTATGTTTAATACCGGGCAATGCCGGGTACATCTGCTAGTATGAAATAATCGATAGAGAATTGACTCTATAATAATAAATATTACTATCACAATTTATTTAGAATGCCCTTCATTAGAATTCAGTAAAAATTTCATGTTTTACTATTATTGTGTCATAAACCGATAATAATAAGCGCTGATCAAGTTAATTAGTTTGCTTAAACTAGAATTTGACAGCAAACCTAACCCAAGCCCTGACTTTAGCATATAGCTCCCAGAGTTCATGAAGGTATCCATTAGGCTGATGATTCACTCTTTGAAATTGTGTTCATGATCAACAAGCAATGTTACAACTCGCTTTGTGTTTTGTTCTGCGATATCAGAATTTTATCTCGTCATCAGGGTTCATCGTGTCACTAACATTTAAACGCGATTACATATCTAGCATAGAGATTATGCGGCTGTTTTTTTGTTTTTTTGTTTGTTTGTTTTTTTTTCTTTTTTCAAGCGATTTAAATGGCTTTAGCAGCCGAGCGAGATTACTTTAAGACATCATTAATAGATGAAAATCAGTTTTTTCACTTAGGAAAACTTTTATTTATTTGATCGTCGAACATTTGTTTTTTGTAAGCTTTTTTTTTAATCTTCGGAACTAATCTTTCTTAATTTATTTAGGACGGGCTTCGTCTGTCTATCTGCTAGTTGATCGATCTGTCAAGTTTTTCTAATCAATGGAGTTTCTATTGCTAAACGCGCAGATAAAACTCATATTCGATTAGATGCGCCTACGCATTTATATCCGTCCGTTGGTATGTCATAATATTATATATATATATATATATATATATATATATATATATATATATATATATATATATATATATATATATATACTAGCAAGGAGACTCGACGTTGCACGGAATTGATCGACAAATGTTTCACACTCCCATATTTTTATTGTCATCGAAATCGATGAAATCGTCCAATTTTCAAGTAAATCGATTGATTGCTTGTTCAAGTTGGGGGGGGGCATCTCCGTGCATAGGGAAGAAGCTTCGCATGCCTTCCCATTCACGTGACTCAGGCTGCAACACATCGTAGTTTACATTGTCAATGTAGACCACAATGTGTAGTATACTAAGTCACATTAAAGTTTTAAATGTAAAATAAAGTATCATGCTCAATTGTGTTTTAAATGGAAACATTCAATTTCGAACGCGCCTCTGTCATATCAAAGAATCTACTGTTGATTTTGTATGTCTGGCCTTACTTCTTGCGTTGTAATAAAACTTCTCAAATGCACACGTGATGTTAGGCTGTGTAAGGTGTAAACGCTGGCAAAATCGCCTGTTACTTCTTCCATCGGATTATTTCAGTTATCAATTATCGATACTTATAGAAGACATTCCGATACAAAACCTATCTAAGAGCATTGCCAGACACATGAAGTACCTTTATTTGAAATTTCATAGAAATCGGCTCAGTAGTTTTCGAGTCCATAGTGAACGAACTAACACACGCACATACACACGCACACATACACACACACACACACACACACACAAAATTCCTTATGCTGGGCAATCAAAATAATAACCAAATAATAATTACAGAAATTATGAGGGAATAATAATTACAAATCGGTTATTTAGCTAGAGTGAACACTACTTAGATATAATCTCAATCACAAATAATAACTCGGCACGTTTGTTATACCTCAGGTTTAAATACCATTTTCATTGGTCTGTCACGATTTTTCCGAAATAGAATTTTATTTAATAGGTCAAGTATCAAGTTGAAATCGCATTTTCGTTGGTCTGTAAGGCTTAAGATTTAAATAGTATGTTTTCTTTATTTTTTGTTGGTCTGCCATGCTCTAAATAGTATTTCTTCTTTATTTTTCGCAGTTGAATTTGAAATTGTATTAGTGTCGGTCTGTTGTGTAGTGGCTCGGGGGTTCATATTGGAGACAACTAAACGGAGATGTAATACGGTGACTAAGAATAGATAATGACGATGATAATGAGGGAGATATATATATCTGACTGGTATGATTCTTGTTAACACATATAGAGGGGAGGAGATACTTCACTTATAATGGAGGAGGCACATTAATTGTAAGGGGTTAAACAAGAGTTCGTTATAAGATGATAATAAAACACGTTTACCTTTCTGTTGTAAGGAATGACAACACAATATAACACTGCTACAAATTATTAATGATGCTTTCTTTACTCATCTGTCGGCCGATTGATAAAGTCAGGAATTCAAACTTGTACAACTACATGGTCTACTTTCCTCCTTTCGCTTCTAAGGGACTCTCCTCTCGATCTCTCCTGATTCTCTCTAACTGACTGTCTCTCTAACTCCCCAACTCCGAACCCACAGATTCAATATATTGAGAAATCTCCTTTGTTTATGACGTCAGAAGTGTACTGTCGACCAACGTGACTATATCACGTTTTCTACACATGTCCGTCCAACAAACTTTTGACAACAAAGAACTTTCAATTCTAATTGTTTAATATCTAACCTATTTTTAAGCAATATTTTTTAATTATCATTGTCCATTCTTTTAACTGACATATTTAATCTACAGATTTTTAAAATAATAGACAATCGACTCTTTTTCTGACATTAATAATATTTAGCTATTCTAATAGAATGAACAATGGACTGCATTCCTAAGAGTTACTATATCAACTTGCCTACAGGTTCGATTCTAGCCTTCTCCTAATATTATTTTCACTTATCTAGTCTGAATGAGAAGGGGGCAAATCTTCTCATGTAACAGGTCTGTCAGAGTTAAGTTTTTAACATTTTTTTTCTGTATCACTTAAAGTTTTCAATAGTATTTTTATGGTCTGTCACAATTAAGTTCGTAAATAAATTCTTTGTACATCTGTCACAATTAAGTTGGAATTAATATTTTGTTGTTCTGTCACGCTTGGGTTTTACATAGAATTATTGTTGTTTTGTCATAATTAGATTTCAAACAGCATTTATGTTGGTATGTCAGAATTGAGTTTGAAATAGCATTTATTTTAGTCCATTGAAATTAAGTTTGGAATAGCATTGTGATTGGTATGTCACAATTGAGTTAGAATAGCATTTTATTGTCCTGTCAATCTTAAATTTGCAATACAAGTTTTGTATCTCTTTCATATATATATATATATATATATATATAGAGAGAGAGAGAGAGAGAGAAAGAGAGAGAGAGAGAAAGAGAGAGAGAGAGAAAGAGAAATAAAAATTGCAATAAGTTTACCAAGGTAATCAAAATGGTAAATTTAAAATATATTATGAATATTAAAGAGTTAATATTTACAAGTAATCTCAACCAGATGTAAATATATATATATATATATATATATATATATATATATATATATATATATTAGCAGAAAGACCCAACGTTACCCGGGATTGAATGATAGTCAACGAATGTTTCGTTTCACATTCCCATATTTTTATTGTAATCAAAATCGATAGAATCGCCCACTTTTCGCTCGAATCGATTGATTGCCTGTGTTAGTTGGAGATACATCGCAGTGCACCTGGAGAAAACGTCACATGTCTCCCCGCAGCGACTTAGTCCACAATACATTGTAGTTTACATTGCACTGTAGAGAATCAACAGTTGATTTTATATAATTTATGTTAATATATTGGCTTGAATTAAAGTTTAAAATGCAAAAGTCAAGTGTCCAAGTTTAATTGTGCTTTAAACAGAAACATTCATTTCGAATGTCATATCAAAAACCTACTGTTGATTTTATATGCCTAGCTTACTCATTTGTGCCATGACAATGGCTTGAACTTAAAATGAATGAGTCAAGTATCATTGTTCAATTGTGCTTTAAACAGAAACATTCATTTCAAACACGCCCCTGTCATATCAAAGAACATACTTTTGGTTTTATATTTCGGGCCTTTTCGGGTTGATAATAAAAATTCTCAAATGCTCTTGTGATGTTAGAATCTATTAGGCGTTAACTTTAGTCAAAATCCACTATTCCTTTTTTCGATTATCGATTATCGATATTCATCGAAAATATTCCGATACAAAATCTAGCTAAGAACACTTTCATGATATTCGACTTAGCCCTTGCGGAGTCTATAGGGAACGAACTTACACACAGATAAACTTCCTTTTATACAATGATATCCCTATATGTATATAGTCATCCACATACAGTAATGTTTCGTTGTATCACAACTCATCAGCGCGGCTAGACTAGCACCTTTCCCTAGCCGGGGATTGAACAATCAATTATCGTGTTGATAGTCGGCAGTTCTACCCATCGGCCCATATATAAAGAAAAGAACTCAATACTGTAAATTAAAATTTACAAGTAAATTTATTGCTCGACAGAATACTCAAAAAACAATTTTCAAATAAATCCTTATTCGTGGAGTTTTTTTGTTTTTTTTACACAGGCATCACCACATTATCAAGGCCAAGATGCCACTCAAGGATAAAGGTTAAGAGTGTACAGTAGAAATTGGACCATATTGTAGTCAGCCGGAAAGCAGGAAAACAGAAGACAATTCCGCAGGCGTGCAGTTCTAAGAAAGAAGCTTTGTTCATGGAATCTACGTTTAGGTTTAGGCACAGATAAAGAGTGGGGGGAATTATTGATAGTGTTTTCAGCTAGACAAGTGTTTCTTATGAAAGTTTGGCGAGGGGGAACCATAGATTGAAGCTCAGTCCAACACATTCCATGAAAATAAGGATAAATCAGAGACAAACTCGCAGCATCTTTTCTGTGAGAAAGAGGTTGCAGCGAAGAGAAAAGGACATCCCCTATGAGGCTACGAGGTCTATTTTGAACTCTATCAAGGCAGGACAAGTCCTTTCTAGCAGCTCCTGCCCAGATGTGGCAACAGTACTCCATCCTTGGACGTACCTAGCTTTTATATAGATAGAGAATTACACCAGCAGTGAGATTCAAAGAATGTTATTTTTTTCTTCAAAGAAAAGAAAGAAGTTAGCAAATTATTATTATAGTCGAGCAAAAGTTTGTTGGTTATGTCATTAAATGAAACAGCAGTTTATGATGGTTAGGATAAATTGCAAAAAACAAATTGTGTTCATGTCACTTAAAAAACATGTGAAAATAGAGAGAAAATGAGGAAAATAACAAACCAGGAGTATAATTATCGGTGCGCATGAAGATTCACTCGATGGTAAATCCAAAAAGCAAAGGTATTTAAAAATTATTTTTTTTTAATAGTCAGAAGTTTAAATCAGTGGAACGCACAACTGAGTTGTACAGTGAAAAATCACTCGGGTGGAAAAGTAATTTCACTGTGAGAAATAATCCGATTGGAAAAGATATTCAAAGTAGCTTAAAGGAATATATAATTCCTCTTGCAGTTGATATCGCAAGGTTGATATTCAGTCACTTAAACATAACAAACTGAACTGCTCCTATCGTTGGTCTAGCGTCAAATGGTAAGAGTAGACCTTATATTTTAAAATTAGGCCAATTCAAATTAGAATTGCAAATGTGTAGGCGTAAACCTAGATAGTATTCTTTGAAACTACGTGGAATAAGGATATCTTGAAAATTGTTTTTTTTTTTAGTATTCTGTCGAACAATAAATTTACTTGTCAATTTTAATTTACAATCCTAGATTTCTTTTCCTTATGACAAGCTCTACATCCTATTGTGTTTGTGTTGAGCTTTTTTATTTGGTTGGGAGTAATATATACATATAAATATAAGGTTGAAGTTTACACTGGCTTTTATTCGGTAAACATTTATATATATATATATATATATATATATATATATATTGTGTACAGAAAGTTGTTAGTTGAGACAGATCATTGGTGCCGTCGGTTTCAAGCCCGATAATAAGGCCCGTTTAAGAGAGCTTGATAAGGATACCTTAAACGGGCCTTATTATCGGGCTTGAAACCGACGGTACCAATGATCTGTCTCAACTAACAACTTTCTGTACACAAAATATAAGTACGCTCTTAAAATTTGGATTTTCCTTTTAATTGAACACTCTGCTGGAATTATTTTTCCAAAAAAAACTAATCATATATATATATATATATATATATATATATATATATATATATATATATATATATATGCGAAAGAGAGAGATTTGGTTTAAAATAGCATTATTGTTGGTCTGTCACAATTTCGTTTGAAAAACAAAGGCCGTCTGTTAAGAATATCTTTTTTCATCTTTACTTTTTACTTTGCTTCATTTTTCATGTAATTTTGTATATGACAAAAATTTCCATCTCGACAAATTACAGCAATTGTCTCCTGATTGAATATACAGAAGAAAAAAAAAACGTTTTCATCAAGAATCCATACTTCGTTTTTTTTATATTCGACATGAAACATTTGTTTCTAATATCACGAACCGATTACTATCAAATAATGGAGTTGAAAGGCAACACAAGGTGTTTTAATATGACATTTAACATTCGCGTATCTGAATAATTAGATTATGATATCAGATGAATAAAAAAAATCAAATCAGAAATGATATTTCTAGCCTCGCTATTCAAATGCCCACCGCAAGCGACCAAAGGAGCCAGTGAAACGCAAGGTGTGTCCGTTCGACTGTGCGCCACGTACGCATGAGTTTATAGCTGGCAGAAAGTAATCGGTTTACCAAACTGCGAAAAACTAACATGTTAAATAATATTAATGCTAGAGTTCCTCAAGAGTCCATCCTGTGTCTAACTCTCTTCCTGAATTACATCAATGATCTCCCACATCACATCCAAGATCATTCTTAGAAATTTATGCTGATGACACTACCATCTATGGCAACACATCAAAGGCCGCAAATGGCCAGGTTCTTCCTGATTCGCTCTCCTCTGATCTTGAGCAAGTGGTGCAATGGAGGAAAATGTTGCTAGTTAATTTTAATGCATTTAAAAGCAAACTTCTATTTTCCATCATCAAAGCTCTGATCCTCGTCTAGCATTAATTGAAATGGATGGCTCTCGTCTTGAGGAGGCTCCATGTTTTGACAAGTTTCTGGGTGTGACCTTTACTCCTGATCTGAAATGAAACACGTACATCAAATCCGTTGCTAAAAAAAATGGTGGGCTCATTCTACCGCTCTAGTAGACATATCACTGTTGATGCAATTATCTATATAAGGGCAAAGTCCGCCCTAGAACAGAGTACTGTTGCCACATGTAGGTGGAACTTGCTAGAAGTAGCTTATCCTTCCTTAGCAGGGTTCAAAATAGACTTCGTAGCCTAGTAGAGGATGCCCTTTTCTCTTCCCTGGAACCTCCTTCCCACAACAGAGACGTTGCGAGCTTGTCTCTGCTTTATCGTTATTTTCATGGCAAGTGCTTGTCTGAGATCCAATCTATGCTCTCCCTTTCAAACTTTCATGAAAAACACTCGTCCAGCTGAAACCGCCATCAATATTTTCCCACCTCATCTGTGCCTAAACCTAAACGCAGATTCCATAAACAAAGCTTCTTTCTTAGAACTACACGCATGTGATTTCCAGCTGACTACAATGGAGTCATTTTCAAGTCCAACGTAAATAAATTCTTGATGAGCAGTCCTCTTAAGTAATCCAATTTACCACAACTAACGATTACTACGATATTGTCTCATTCACTACCGTATACTCACTAAATCCCATTCATAAGTGGCCTGGGGGCTTTCATAAATGTTGACTCATTTGTAAAAAAAAAAAAAAAAAGGTTCCGCATAAGTTCATTCATCCTGTTAATTGAACCTGTTTAAACGTCACACCCACACATGCATTGATAAGTAGTGCGCACAACTATGATGACCGCGTATATATATATATATATATATATATATATATATATATATATATATATATATATATATATATATATATATAAATGGAAATTCTTTTAACGTTCTTGAGGTTTTTCATTTGGATTTTACCGTCACGGGATTTTTTTATCTTCCACCAGACTATCCATTCGTGTGTAATCACCTTTTTCTTCATCATATTCCCTCTGCTTCACTTTTTGTTTTAAAGTAAGATATTTGACTTACTTGTTGTTTCATCAAATACTTCTGCATGCAAAATCCGATCCCGCATTTTGCTAATTCTTACCCTCTGATGAGAAGGAAAGTATTTCTTCGAAACTATATACAGGGTATGGCATGAGGGTCTCCTCAGGAAGATTAGATCTTACGGTATCACTGGTAGAATACTTAACATAATTAAATCCTTCTTAGATAAGAGAAAAATCCAGGTTGTCCTCGACGGTCGTACATCTAAACAATATGATATACATGCGGAAGTGCCCCAGGGATCTATCCTTGGTCCTTTGCTGTTCCTGATATTCATAAATGACCTCCCCGACAAAGTTGCCTCTGAGATGGGTATATATGCTGATGACACCACACTCTATAGCAGGCACGACAGGAAAACAAATGAACATATATCTAAAGTAATGGCAGAAACACTAGAGGATGACCTCCAATCAGTAGTGGAATAGGGACAAAAATGGATGGTAACGTTCAATGCCACCAAGACAAAACTGGTTTCATTCAATAATTACAAGAAACCTTCTCTACCACCAATAGCAATGGTCAACAACTTTTTATCTGAGAGTACGTCTTTCAAGCTCCTTGGCCTAACGTTCACAGGAAACATGAGTTGGAACAATTACATCGAGGGCATTGCCAGGGCCGCTGCGAGGAAGGTGGGCTCTCTCTACCGTGCTAGAAAACTTCTAACACCCGAAAGTATCCTGTACCTCTATAAGGCCACTATTCGCTCATGTATGGAGTATTGCTGTCATATTTGGGCCGGTGCATCGGCTACTAGTCTCTCGCTCCTTGACAGGGTTCAAAAGAGAGTCGCAAATCTGATAGGCCCGAAACTAGCATCTAAACTTCAGCCTCTGTCTCATCGTCGAAACGTTGCATCCCTCTGCCTATTCTACAAGTATTATAATGGTGAATGCTCTGAAGAACTGCAAGCACGTGTGCCCCCACGACGTGAACACCCTCGACAGACCCGACCAGCTGCAAAATCCCACCCCCACAATGTAGAGATCCCTAGATGTAAAAGATCTTTCTACTCCAGTAGTTTCTTCCCCAGAACTGCTAGACTTTGGAATTCCATTCCAGGTCACTGCTTCCCCAACTGTACTGACATGCATAAGTTCAAGTGCAACGTGAACCAACATCTCGCTGCCCTAATCCCTACATAGTACCCCAGTAGATGTTCCCCCTGATAGTAGCCCCCTACATTAAAGTGGCAATATGCCTTGTTTGGGGTGAAAATGTAATTAAAAAAAAGAAACTCCGCGGATTAAGGACTATCCATTTATCTAGTGTTTCCTTTTCAGATTAAATATATTTTTAACTCATTTCAAAGTGTTTTTTAACATATTTTATTAACTGTTTGCTCATATATATATATATATATATATATTATACATACATTTAAAAACACGCAGTGGATTTTCTATATACACAATATAGTCACTGTAACTTCACAATGGTCAAGTTCAATATATATATATATATATATATATATATATATATATATATATATATATATATTATCACACGACTACGACAAATATAAAGCCAACTGAAAAACAAACGTAAACCGAACGCTATCGTCTACACGACTCAACACGAACAATACCGTCGACACAACCCGAGACGATCCCGAACAATTTCGTCGATACGACCCGGCATGGTCCCGAACAATTTTATCGACATGATCCCGAACAACTCTGACGACACGACTCGACACGGTGAGAACAATTCCGTCGATGTAACCTGGCACTCTACTAGATCAACCTCTGCAGTTATTCGCTGAACGACTCTGGCGTTGTCGTTTTTTAGTTCGTGGACGAACCCGACTAAGACACTGGCACACAAGCCTTAGGCGCCTCCGCGAATGCCCGTCAGTCTCGTTGGCACTATGTTATATACTGGATTTATACCGAAGAATTTGAAGTGTAATTTGAGTTGAATAAATATTTTTCAAGATATATTTTCATGTATGCGCCTGCTAGTTAGGATCACTGAGTGTCTTTTACAAAATAGCCTAAATCAACTCTCAACTAATGCAACATCGATGGCCTTCATTGAATTAAATACCATATATTTCAGGTGAAAATTTATGTCGCCGACGTCTTCCTGGATGTACAATAACGATTCCATGTCTCACCGAGACATGGAAGATGGATGCATTAAATAATGATGATGTTCCAATCGATTTCGACGTATGAACTCCACATACAGAATTTGTTTATAGTGGAGATATCTTTGTACAGAACTAACCACACTTTTTGGCATAACTGCTAATATCAATCAATGCAATGGCTTACACAAGACAGAGCAGACAATAGACGCCAGGTTTTACATCAGAGATTTCCTTCTCCTAAATGCATATCTTAACGAAGGCTGTGGGTGCACCTCTTCCAGTGGACTAAACGCGCCTCCACATATCAAGCTGGGAATTTCTACGTCTCAGCGCAGTACATACATTGCTTAGAATTCACAAATGGTCACCCATTTGGTATTGCTAGACTCATCGTTACTTAACTTCGGTAATCGTGCGAGAGCCGGTGTGCCAACGTGCTTATGCCGTATCAATTAAACCATAGAGACATCTAAAACAGTAAATGTAAGATTCGACTTGGAATTTAGTGTTGATGATAAATTAAATGACACTATTGCCGCCAACAAACGCCGACCCCCAATGTTGTGTAGCGTGGAGTTCTTCTCTTTCGGCCTTTGATTCTCACACTGGAGGCTGCTGAGAAGAGCGCGTTGGTTTATAAGTATAAAAAATAACATAAAACAAAACATAAAAAGCACAAACTCCGACACATTCTGCAAATATGAGGTTACTAGCATTTCGGCACCGCGTTGCCCGGGTGTTTGGAGGTGTATGCTGAGCAAAAAAAAAAAAAACGGTCAATTTTTTTAACTTTGACCACTATTATGACCCCTTAACATTTATTGTTATGGTCTCAAATCAAGTTATAAAGTTAGATCCATGCCCAAGGAACCTATATCGAAAATTTCAAGTTTTTTTTTTACGTAGGCGTCACCACTTATCAAGGCCAAGAGGCCAGTCGAGGATAAGGGTTAAAGAGTGTACAGTAGAAATTGGACAATATAGTAACCGTTAGTAATAGAGATTCGGTAAATTTGTTAACTTATATGGAACGGTTCATCAAAAACTTGTTTACGTTAGACTTGAAGACAACCATATTACAGTCAGCTGGAAAGCAGAAAAAAGGAAGACAATTCCACAGGCGTGCAGTTCTAAGACAGAAGCTTTGCTAATGGAATCTACGTTTAGGTTTAGGCACAGATCAAGAGTCGGGGAAACTAATGATAGTGTTTTCTGCTAGACGGGTGTTTCTTGTGAAAGTTTGGTGAGGGGGGACCATAGAATGGAGCTCAGCCGAGCACCTGCCATGAAAATAACGATAAAGCAGAGACAAACTCGCAACATCTCTTCTGTGAGAAAGAAGTTGCAGGGAAGAGAAAAGAACATCCCCCACAAGGCTACGAAGTCTATTTTGAACTCTATCAAGGCAGGATGTCCTTTCTAGCAGCTCCTGCTCATATGTGGCAACAGTACTCCATCCTTGGATGTGCTTGGCTCTTATATAGATAGAGAATTGCATCAGCAGTGAGATATCTACTGGATCGATAGAAGGATCCCACCATTTTTCCAGCGGCCTTGGCAACGGATTTAATGTATGTGTTCCATTTGATCAGGAGTAAAGGTCAAGCCCAGAAACTTGTCAAAATATGAGGCCTCCCCAAGACAAGAGCCATTAATTTCAATTGATGCTAGATGGAGATCAGAGCGTTGAGAATGTAAAGATAAAAGCTTGGTTTTAGATGCATTAAAAGTAACAAGCCACCTCTTTCCCCATTGTACAACTTGCTCAAGATCAGAGGAGAGAGAATCAGAGAGAACTTGGTCGTTTACGGTCTTAGATGTGCTACCATAGGTAGTAGTGTCATCAGCATAGATGTCTACGAATGATGTAAGGATGTGATTTGGAAGATCATTAATATAGATCAGGAAGAGAGTTGGGCTCAGGATGGATCCCTGAGGGACTCCAGCATTAATACTAAGAGCTTCTGATTTCTGTCCATCAACTACTACTCTTATGAACCTATTAGAGAGAAATGATTTAAAATTGAGAAGACATCTCCAGCTATACCGTAGCTGGAAATCTTGTGAAGTAAACCTTTATGCCATACTCTATCAAAGGCCTTTGATATGTCAAGAGCAATTGCCCTAGAAAGGTAGCCTCGGTCGAGAGATTCGCTAATCCTATGAGATATAACTGTAAGCATATCTGCCCTAGATCTAGCAGAACGGAAACCATATTGCGTGTCACTAAGAAGGTTATTTTTGCTGAGATGGTTGATTACTTCTGTATTTAACACAGATTCCAGCAACTTACACATGACGCACAGGAGACTTATTGGCCTGTACTGAGAGGGAGATGAGCGATCACCTGAATTCTTAAATACAGGGCATACTGAGGAGATTTTCCAAGGTGACGGAAAACAATTCTCCTTAAGACAATGTTTAAACAGTTTTGTAAGGATGGGCGCAAGTTCTGGTTGAATTCTTTTGAGTGCTATAATTGGAATACCGTCAGGGCCTGTTGCTTTACTGGAATCAAGGTTTTTGATTAGCTTGGCAACATCACGTACATATATTTGTATATCACATAGCATGTTTTCTGATACAGGAGGAAATATTGGAGGTTGGCAGCCTTGGTCGCAAAGGTTAGAATTAGCTGCAAAGTTCTTGGCAAAGAGTTTGGCTTTGTCTGATGCTGACGAGATTATCTTAGGTCCATTTATGATGGTTGGGATGGAGCACACGCTTCTGTTCAGGATTCTGTTTGGTATTTGCCAAAACTGGTGGGAACCAAGCCGCTGCTCAGCTACTTTGGACTTGACGGATTGAGCCTACAACTCTCTTGTGGTCTTCATTTCTTTTTTTCAGTAGTTGCTGGCAGTTCTGAAAGCGGTTTTAGTCTCAGTACATCTATTACGTTGGAAGCAATGGAAAAATGATTTCTATGCGCAATGGTAGCAGCACATTTCGGAGAGAACAACGGCTGGCTGTTAGGTTTTTGCTGGAATTTTTTCGAGGGTATGAAACGGTCTATACCTACAATTAACCATTCTGTCAGATCTGATACTATAGAGGACACATCCTTTTTAAACATCGAACGTAGAGGTAGATCTGATATAAATGTGCGGAAGCTATCCCAGTCAACCATAGAGTATCGATATATTGTTCGATGGAGAGGTACATCTGGGGACTTATTATAATTCATTGTTATCTTAACTGATAGAACTGAGTAGTCGGAAGATTCAAGTGGAGACAGAACAGAAGATGAACACAGTTCAGGGCAAGTTGTGAGAAAGAGGCCTAGGAAACTTGCATACTGGCCATCAGTATCGGGAACACGGGTGGGTTCATGGACAATCTGAGTGAGGTCATAAGCAATGGAGAAATCATGACAGAACCTCCCCTCATCATCGGTCTTTTTTGAGTGAGTTAACCATTCCACATTGTGAGCATTGAAGTCTCCACAGACATGCATATTAGCTGAAGGATAAGCATGGGCGTGGTCAATTTTCTCAGATATGCTTTTAAAGATAGTAACTCCGCTGTTGTGGGGGCGATAGAGAGAAAATATAAATGCAGTAGTTTGAACTAATTCAACCCGGAAGCACATATAGGGTAAGTTAGGATCTTCTCTGAAGATCTCCCTACCACATGGAAAGCCATCTTTTATATAGGCACATATTCCATGCCCATGGCGAGCTTGGGGGTCAGATTTGGAAGTTAAATTAGAGTATCCTTTAATTATGAACTCATCTAGGGAAATGGTCTGTCCAATGCCAGTTTCACTTAGAAATAATATGTCCGGTTTAGTCTCTTGTAATTGGGTTTCAACCTCTGGAAGGTTAGAACGTAGACCCCTGATGTTAGAGAAGATAGTGGGGGTGTACGTTAGAAGTTGGATATCCAGATTTAATCGTGTGTGTTTTTATTGAGACTTTTTATGATGGTGTTTTGGGATTTGTGGACTAGATCGACAGACATGCCTGAAGTAGGGCAGAGAGGGAAAGTAAGGGAGAAATAGAAATAAAGAAATATATATTTTTGTAGCACATGAAAAGGTAAAGCCGTAACAATTACCCACTAATATAGCATCGAGAGGCCCTACCAGAAACTACTGCATGGTCCAGAATCCATTTACCAAATGGCAATACAGCAGCCCCAGTACTTTGCACCTGCTGATAGGAAATCTTCCTTAGTGGTTAATTCAAGGTTCGGGTCCCTGACTATCAGGCGGATAACGTCAACGCAGATAAAACGTTTACCTCCAGCACCCTTACAAGTGACATGGCTACAAGGATAGACATAGAAACAGCAAATTTCCGACATCCTTGGCGGCCGTTCACGCAAAATACCGCCAACCTAGAATACAGCTTTTTCTTCTCCGTTTGTCAGAAAAAACAATCATTAAAAATGAGGACTGAGAGACAAATAAAGAGAAACGAGAGTAACGAGAGCTGCCGATAACGCATCCACAATGCATTGTCCATTAAAAAAAAATTAAGTATTATGCTTAATAAAAGTCCATCTGGTGTGTTTAAGAGGGGGTTAGGTGAAAGATTCCCCTTTCACCAACTGAAAATGAAAACAATTGCAAAATTTGTTATGCTATCAACTTGGAAAATATAAACATTTATAGACAATAAAAAAGTGTTTAGACCCCAAATTGTCGGAGGAGTTTGGTAGAGTTATCAAAGGTACAATCGTTGAACTTTTACCCCTTAACAGCCAAATTTATGGCCGAAAACAGATCATATAGATTTTTCAAAATCTCAGTATCCTGTATATCAGATTTTGAGTCTGTAGACTAAAAATTGACAGAGTTATTTCGTAAGGAAATGTACACACACACAGACACACAGACACATTCACTTTTATAGATATATAGATATTCTGTGTGTGTGACACCATCTACCCTCTACACCCGCATCTTAGACGTCTGTTGAGAACGTTTTCGTTAGTGGACGTCAGCTCATCTCGATCTGCTTCCGGCTACAACCTGCATTCCACTGTCAAACTGGAAAAAACTTGTTAACCGTCGCAAATCCAGGACTGTCCACAGGCTGTCACTAACTGTTATAAAATGTTTCAAAATTATTTGTCACACATTAAATTGCCGTAAAATTTGTCTTCAATTCACCTTATTTAACACTCCTATTTAAGTTTCTTTTGTATGCGTTTGTGAACAACTTTCTATACTTTTGATAAACATAATAATAAAAAAATAGAAATACTTTTGATAAACATAATAATAAAAAAATAGAAAATTAATCTCTATTTTAGCCACACTGATCCTATACTCAAAAAGCTATATTTAAATATTTTTAAATTGTTTTTTTTTTTTTTCGGATACATTTTCATAGTTAAAATATTCTTCTATATTACACCGGGCAATGTCGAGACACAGTTTCTTCTAGTATACAATACAGTAAATTCGACTTTTAATTTCATCAGTTATTATAGATCTATAAACACAAGCGATATATAAAATGCCGTTATGGTCATGCTTTCTGATAAGTATTAATACATATTTTCGGCGATATGCATCCGTTTCCTTCGCGTTCAGTAATCTCTACCTTCTTTCCGGCTGGCCTGGCGCTCCTAAAATATTAAATTGTAATGGGGGACGTCGTATACCTTTTTTCATCCATATGCAGGTATTTTTTTTCAAATTCTAGCTGTGTTTTTATTCCTACATAGAGCCTAGCTATGAAATCTTTAAGAAGTTTTTTTTACACTTTTCGGGAAATATTTTATTTCTGCATTTCTTTTCAGGGAAAATTAATAAATATATAAATATAGATGAAGATAACATTTCGACCTCGTAAAAAGAAATGGGAAAAATGGCAATACCACGCGCAGGGATGGGTGATGAGTAAAAAAAAACAAATATGGCGTCGCAGTTATTGTTGTTCGACATGATTGCATCAAACACGTGCAGAACTTTAAGGAATAGCAAAAAAATTGCTTTGCGATAAGATAAGCAAACGGAATATCGACTTCACTTTTTTGTTTATTTGCTTTCAGAAAAAAAAGAAAGTTAAACATTGGAGAAGATTTTAGGGAACAGAGAAAATCTATGCATCTATAAAAGTGAATTCGTGTGTGTGTGTGTGTGTGTGTGTGTGTGTGTGTGTGTGTGTGTGTGTGCATTTCCCTACCAAACTACTCTGTCAATTTTTCAGTCTACAGACTCGAGATTTGACATAAGAGGTATTGAGATTTAGGAAAATCTTTTCAATCGGTTTTTCGGCCAGAAATTTGGCTGCCAAGAAGTCAAAGTTCAACGATTTGACCTTTGATTATTCTACCAAACTCCTCCGCCAATTTTGGGTATCAACACTTGACATTTTAAATGTAGGTGCCTTAGACATGAATCAAACTTTTTAATTTGATTTGATCCCAAAACAATAAATGTTAAAGGGTCGAAATCTGGGCCAAAGTTAAAAAAATTTGACTTCTCAGCCAATTTTGGGTCTAAACATTTGAAATTTTACATAAAGTGTATTCAGACAAAGGGCAAGGTTTTTAATCGTTTTTTCGTAAAAAATTTCGCTACCAAGTTTTAAAGATTTCACTTTTGCGGTCTCTAGCAAACTATTCAGCAAATTTTGAGTCTAAACATTGGCAATTTTACATGAAGGGTATTCAGACAAGCAGCAAGCTTTTTAATCAGTTTGGGGCGAAAATTTGGCTGCCACGCGGTCAAAGTTAAAAGAGTTGACTTTTGCAGACTCAATCAAACTCCTCTGCCAATTAAGATGTAGGTTACCTGGACATGACTCAAACTTACATAAAGTTATGAACAGTACGCTGAGCTCGAGCAAAGCTGAGCTGAAGTGCCAGTAAAATATATAAATCAAAGTGTAGTTTTTGTTTGGTGCTTTTTATTATTTTTGTCATCAGTCAATGAAAAAAAATCCTTCTAGATGGTGGAAATTTTTATTTGTGTCTTAATCCAAAATTGCTCCCCGGGATGTTGAATGGGATATATATATACCATCTACGGCAACACATCAAAGGCTGTAAATGACAAAGTTCTCTCTGATTCTCTCTCCTCTGATCTCGAGAGCGTGGTTCAGTGGAGTAGATGTGGCTGGTTACCTTTAATGCATCCAAAACCAAACTCCTATCCTTACATCATCAACGCTCTGATCCCCAGCTGGCATCAATTGTGATGGATGGCTCTCGTCTGGGTGAGGCCCCGTGTTTTGACAAGCTTCTGGGTTTGACCTTTACTCCTGATCTGAAATGGAACACGTACATCAAGTCTGTTGCCAAGGTCGCTGGAAAGATGGTGGGATCCTTCTACCGCTCCAGAAGATATCTCACTACTGATGCAATTCTCTATCTATATAAAAGCCAAGTACGTCCAAGGATGGAATACTGTTGCCATATCTGGGCAGGAGCTGCCAAAAACAGCCTATCCTGCCTTGACAGAGTACAAAATAGACTTCGTGGTTTAGTGGGGATGCCCTTTTCTCTACCCTGCAACCGCTCTCCCACAGAAGAGACGTTGCGAGCCTATCCTTGTTTTATCGTTATTTTCATGGCAGGTGCTCGTCTGAACTCCAATCACTGGTCCCCCCTCGCCAATCTTTCACGAAAAACACCCGTCTAGCTGAATCCACTGTGAAAAATTTCCCCCACTCTATATCTGTGCCTAAATCAAAACGCGGATTCCATGAACAAAGCTTCTTTCTTAGAACTGCACGCCTGTGGAACTCTGTTCCGTCTGCCTGCTTCCCTCCGGACTACAACTTGGATGTCTTCAAGTCCAATGTTAACAAATTCCTAATGAACCGCCCCCTTAAGTAAATACTTCATCAAATCTCCACACTAACGTAATGTACTTGCAATAACCCTTGTCCCTGAGTGGCTTCCGGGCCTTGATAAGTGGTGATCACTGTGTAAAAAAAAAAAAAATATATATATATATATATATATATATATATATATATATATATAGTCATCCACATACAGTACTGTTTCGCTGTTTCACAGCTCATCAGTACGGCTATATATATATACTTCAGAATAAAATTATCTAAAAATCAACTGGTATGGAAACCTGTTATTATAAGATTTACAAGATATTACTGGCAGTAATATTCTATAAGCATTAACTCACCTAAATGCTCGATATACAAGATAGAGCAAATAACTCAAATTTAATCATTCAATGAATTTAAAAATTTGTGGCGTGAAATGTTTGAATTTCAAATCAAAAGATTTTTATTATTCTATGTAAGACAAAGAATACATTTGAAATATTATAACTTATAATTTATGTATGTAAGACAAAGAATACATTTGAAATATTATAACTCCTTATCCAATAGGATTTCGATGTCTACCATATCTTCAGAGGAGAAAATATTAGCCAATAGTTATAATGGTCATTTATGAATATTAGGAATAATAGAGGTCCAAGAATAGAACCTTGAGGCTCTCCCGCATTTATATCATATTGTTTAGATGTACGACCATCGAGGACAATCTGATTTTTTCTCTTATCTAAGAAGGATTTAATTATGTTAAGTATTCTTCCAGTGATACCGTATGATCTGATTTTCCTGAGAAGACCTTCATGCCATATCCTGTCAAACGCCTTAGATATATCTAGGGCTACCGCTTTACTCTCCCCCTCTTTTTCCAGTGAATTGGATAAACGTTCAGGGATTACAGTTAGGGTGTCTGTCTGCTGGTGAACACGCTTGCTTATATATATATATATATATATATATATATATATATATATATATATATATATATATATATATATATTCGTGTGTCTCTTTCTGTGATGTTCCATATTAGGTAAAACAGTTTTTACGATTTGAAATACCATGTAGCTTCCATAAAATCCAGGCAGCAACCAAATTTGCTATAAATCTTTAAATATTTCTTACATAACTGCATTGAGCTTACCAATCGATTTTCATATAGTGTCGCAATTCACCCTATGTTGATTTCGAATCAATCATCCCGTATTCTTAATATTAGGTCTTCACCTCTGACCCTCATGATGCAAAATATAATTTATTACATACTTGGTACCAAATCACTCATTACTAATTGTTTATATTGGAAAGATAACGTCGAAATTCATTGTTTTTATTTGTAGGCATTTTTTCTTATGGCGCGGCGATTCACCTTTCCCAGGTTCAAGATATCTTACTAATTGAAAGTTCGGATCAAGGTCGATGTTGTTTAACTTCGCTGACCTCTCGTGATACTTGATGCCCTCCTTGATCCAGACTTACACCATTCCATCAACCTTAAAACAAAAACAAAGGCGCAAATAAAAATGTACACACGTTTATCGCATTGATCTCAAACAAAGTAATTAGTTTATTGTTTTTGGTGAAACGCCAACAGACGTACGAGTGTTGGTCGGAGATGAATGTGTATTTAATGGCGTCTGCCAAAAGAAATTCACTTTTGCTGTAAATAAATATATTTATTGTTATCTTCTATCCAATTTCCTTCTACTCTCATATGCATGTATACGTATTAGATACAGGTTGTTTTTGTTATCTCTAATTTATGTCCACCATTTTTTCTGATATTTCGATAGTAATAGTTATTTTAGTTGTGTCTGGCAGAAAAATGAAACACTCATGGTTAAATCCATTTTTTGCCAAAATTCAAAATTACGCTATGCAAAAGTATTGCATCCAGATCAACCATGAGTCGTGGATCATTTGGATACTAACTTGAGCGGTTTATATGGTGGGCTGGTAATTGTCCCCCCCTCTCTCTCTCTCTCTCCCTCTCTCTCTCTCTTTCTCTCTCCCTTTCTCTCTCTCTCTCTCTCTCTCTCTCTCTCTCTCCACGCCACTGATGGATCCTAATTAACAGCAAAGTTGTTATAGTTTGGTAGGAGGAGCTAATAGAACGTAGTTATCGGGAGTGCCTATTTTTCTCGGCATTTACTTCTAAAGCCTATTCCATGAGTGTCTATTCCACATGACGGAAGAGGTTGCATTCCTAAACGGATGATACTCTCATACATGTTATTTTCTGGTCCTTAATTTTTTAGATGAACGCTAATTGTTAGTATTACTTGTTTTGATCAGTACATCGTGCCTATCTTAAGTTATTTGTGCAATGACCTTCGTCCATAATATTAGTTGCTATCTTGGAAAGGAAAGAATAAAAGTTACTGGCTCCGTAGATTGTTTCGTATTCTTGGAGTTGTTTTTATTTCTTTCGCTGTGGTTTCTTATGTGTGCAAAAGAAAATTGGTTGACAAAGATGAGGTGTGCTCTAATAAAGTTCGAAATAGAATTATTTCCCTTTTATCATTGGAGTTGTAAAGAGGAGTTGTACAAATTTTGTTTTTTCCTACGATTAGAGGTTCTCATATGCTGCTAATTTCTACACTTGGTCTGCTTAGTAATTTTCTTTTTTTAGCATATATGCCGCGGCTTTAAGTTGTTGCATCCCTGTGAATTATTTTGACCTCGTTCCATAAAAGGAAGTATTCCCTTTTTCTTTCTATATGTGATCAGCTAGTCCCGACTCCAAGAATACAAAACTATCTATAAGGCCAGTAACTTTTCTATTTTTTTTTTTCCAAAATAACGACCAATATGCCTGGTGAAAGTCGACGGCTACACTGATCGAAACAAGCACTAAAAACAATCATCTCATAAAATAAGAACTATAATATATATAAAAGTCTGTGTGTGTTTTTGTGTGTCTGTGTACATTTCCCTACGCAATAATTCTGTCAATTTTTAGTCTACAGACTCGAAATTTGATATACAGGGTGCTGAGATTTGGGAAATTTTCGATAATACTGAAATGTTATCTCTGACCAAGCACCCAATTGTTTACAAAATAGTGTTACTAATCATTGGAATCTTTGGCATGCATTTAAAAATTACAAAAACTAAAGAATTATCCAGAGATATACGAGATAGACTCATTTATTGTCACAAAGAACAAAGTTAGCAACAAATTAGTAAATACAGGAATCTAGTGCTATCAGATCTTCAGAAAGTATAATGGCAAACGGTGCAGCATAATTTCCAAGAAATGGAAGACCGATAAAAATAAATGTGAGTACTTTAAAGTGGGTAAACAGAAATATGCAAATAAAAATCATTACTCGTTCTAAAATTAAAACTCATCTTGAGGATGCTGCAATTAATGTAAGTAAAGATACCATTAACAGAGTTCTATATCGAACTCTACCAAACTCCTCCGATTCAATATCACCAAATAAAGCGACTTTACTGAAAACCAAACATTTCAAGAATCAATTTAAGTTTGTCGAAACTGATGAAACTAAAGATGGGGAAAGGTAATCTGATCGAATGAAACGAAAGTTGAACTATTCGGAAGGGACACAGGCAAATGTTTGACGAAAAATGGCACCGTCTTCGACAAGCACAATACCTTCTTCACAGTTAAGTTTTGGGGTGTTTCTATTATGAAAACGAAATGCTTTTTATCCAAGGGCACTGGTGAGTTACAAGTTATCCATGATAGAATGTACAGGAAGATTCTAAAGAAGAACCTTAAGAAATCTGCAAGTTCTTTAGGACATGGTCGAAATTTGTGCTTCGACACAACAAAGATCCCCAAACATATCGTAAAACTTACGAAGCAAATTTTTGAAATTCTTGAAAATTCTGACTTCTCCTGGTATCCTGTTGAAAATCATTTATTATCCGCTAATACATTGTGTATTAGTCTGATCTCCCTCGTAACTAAAACTCTGTCTCAAAATCTATCTTTGCCATTACGTAATCAATACGCATAGCTTAATGATCCTTGCTGGGTTTTTGTCACGTATCCTTGTTTATTTTATGGTTAACTTAAATTCCATCTATCAAATTAACATCAAATTAACATTCATGAGAACTATTAAATGTGAATATTTCAACTTAACATAACTTTTCACATTGATAACATTTTTATATCTAACAATTATTCGACTAATATAATTTCATCATAATAATCGACCATTTTAATACTTTCCGGTGTTTTCCAGTAGACTAACAACAAAATAACTAGAACGGTGTTGGTACTCTCTATTGGCCATGTCAATCTCCTGACTTGAATCACATTAAGCATTTGTGAGATACGTTGAAAGTTAAAGTTTATACGCATCATTCACAAAATATAATTAAATTGTAAGAATTATGCAAGGAAGAATAAGGGAAAGTAACGGTGGACCAATGTTAGAAAGCTACTGGAAGCAGTGAAATAAATCAGAGGCTACACAAAAAATATTGAATTGGTGTATCCAATACATTGGCGTAGGGTAATTTTGAACTTTGATAAAAAAAAATGATTAATGGATGGGTTTTTAATTTTCTTCTCATATGCAACTAAAACAAATTTACGAGATAGTACTTATCAAATATCAGACACAAAATGGCGAGCATTAACTCACGCATTACTAAAACATTAACTAAAGTGATAACAGGAAAAATCATTTATCAAACACTTATGCGTTTCATTGTATAAGCAATAATATAAAATATTTTATGGTAAGTAAGCTACACAGAAACATTCATGTTTCATTCCCGATGGAAATCACGTTTTAGCCTGATGATTGATTATTTCCAATATGTAGGGAAACGTAAACGTTTCTATGTAGTTTACTTGCCATAACTATAAATTTTATATTACTACCAAGCTCTATTAACCACCATTGAAGTAAATACTTTATATATATATATATATATATATATATATATATATATATATATATATATATATATGGAAATTATTATAGTAAATAATTATTATAGTAAATAATTATGTCAGCCCCTTTAAAAATCGTTTCTTATCGTTGAGCACTTTCAGTTGAATTAAAGTCGGTCAATTTAGCTCTTATGCATAGATCATCATATGATGATTCAATCACTCTGACAGACATTTAACAAATAAATGTTTAAAATTCAACAGCATTTCTCGCGGTAAACGGTAGCCGAATGGATTACGTCCTTGCTAATGAAGCCAGGAGTGGCTTCCGTCGCCGGGTTTGAATCTATCGACTGGTGTTAATCGTGACACCCTACACTGATGAAACACTAATGTTTGTAGGTATTAAATAATTATTATCGTAAATAATTATGTCATCCCTTGAAGAAACTCGTTTCTTATCGCAGCACTTTCAGTTGAATTAAAGTCGGTCAATTTCGCTCACATACGCAGATAATCATATAATAATTAGATCAGTCTGACAGACGTTAAAAAGCATTTAACAAATAAATATTTAAAATTCAACAGCATTTCTCGCAGTTAACGGTAACCGAATGGATTAGGTTCTTGCTAATGAAGCTAGGAATGACTTCTGTCGCCGGGTTCGAACTGGTGTTAATCGTGACACCCTGCACTGATGATTCTCGAGAAGAATGAAACGGCAGTGTCCGTAGGTATTTGATAATTATTATTGTTGTGGTGGCACCCACTCATATACATATGTGGATAATATTACACATATATAGCAAGACTCGGTTAGTCTTAGTGTGTGTTAACCAGAAGCCACCGAAGGCCGAGCCGAGAGCAGATATGTTCTCCAGCCAAGACTCTCTTACCTGACAACCATTATGTAAATATACTGTGAATATACTTTTTCTAATACACTTCTTATTGATCTACCTTTGTTTGTTGAGTCTTCATTTGTATTGCCTTATACGTTATTTGGTTCAACCTGCAAACATAACAGTTGGCGACGAGGATGAACGTCAAATATAACGGATTGACGAAGAAATGAAACGAACTCATTAAAACAAAAGTAACCTCGATTAATGGTATTTTATTTACTAAAATACTAGTCGGAAAAAAAGACAAACCAAAACCGCTAATTGCAGTCTCAAAGAAAAAAAAACTCGAACGTGGCAAAAGCGACAATTTACGCCGTTTCTCTTGGAATCCATCTTGAAAAAAAAACAACAAACTGTAAAAGTGAATTTTTGTTTTGTTGTAAAACGACAAACAGATTCGTATTACTAAATTACGAAGAGCAAACGTACAAGAAAGTAACATACGAAAAAAAGTTCACCAGTGGATTCCCTAATTGCTGTTCTCCGTTAGCAAATCATCAACTAAAGACTTTTTAGTAAACCAATTTTTTTTCTCTACGGTATTAAAAAATACCACAGTTAAACTAAAATCAAGAAAATAAATTTTTTTAACTGAAGTTGTCACTGGATAACGGATATAAGACAGTAAAACGTCACGTAAGAAAAAAAAACAAAAGAAAGAATTAAATGTAGTCCATACATTTTATTTTTTTCAATTGTGACTCGAGTTGAAAATTTTTTTGTGTGGAAGTCAATCGCATTTGGTGGTTTCAATAAAAGCCTCAGTTTGTTTTTATTTTGGGGTTGGATGAGCTTGACTCGCTAGCGAAGTGAGAAAATATTATTGAGCAGTGATATTATTATTTATTGAAAACAGGAACTCTGAACAATTGTTGTTGCAACACAAGCCATTTTATATTTTAGAATACACAAAAAAATGGAAGATTTATCTAGAATGAACATGAAGAAAGGCAAAATGAATGTTTTGCTAAAACACTGAATAATCGAGAGAATGTCAACAGTGCTAATTTCTCCCATACAAGTAGTTTTAATAGTATGGACACATATAATTATGTGCCGGAGGAAGAAAAGAATTTTGAAGCATACTATACAAGATACGAGGATGTCTTTCAACTGGACTGCAAAAGTTGGCCAAATAGCCAGAAAGTGAGCCTCTTACTCAGAAAGTTGGGTGTAGCAGAACACAGTAAATTTGTAGATTACATATTACCTTAAAAATCTACGGAATTAGATTTCATCTAAGCTGTAAAATTACTAAAAGAATTATTTAATCCGAATATATCTCTTTTTCATAAGAGATGGTTGTGTATGAATCTAAAGAAGATGGACAACCAAGCATCCGTTGTCAATAAAAACAGTGATAATTTTAAGCTAGCTGAACTAACAGTAGAAGATTTCAACTGTCTAATCTTGGCACAAGGTTTAATTTCCACGAAAAATGCAGAAATACGCAGACGAGTGTTGTCTAAGCTGGAATCTGAGCAAGATTGAACACTTCAGAAATTAGCAGAGGATTGTGAAGGGCCATTAAACTAAAAAAAGGATTCAAAAAGGTAGAAGAATATGTAAGAAAGGTAAGAAAACCATACACACCAATCAAGAACTATACAAATAAAAGCAGTCAAAACGGAACGAGATATTCCAAATATAATAATTATAATTATAGTAAAGAATATAACAAGTCTCTCCCTAGATATAACTGTAAGAGATGCGCAGAAAGACATTGGGAATCAGAGTGCCTTTATAAGAAGAAAAAATACTACATTTGCAAGAAAGTCGGACGCAAAAGCGACTGTTGCAGATTTTAAGATTTCACCAGAAAGAGAGTACAGCAAACAAAATCAAATGAAAGATTAGACAAAAATCGGCGAAAATACATAAAAGTGGAAATATTTAAAACGCCAATAAAATTACAACTGGATTCAGGATCCGATATTTCTATAATAAACTTGAATACATGGAAAAGATTGGGTAAACCAACCATGATGAAAACAAGTAAATCAGCTCGGACGGTAACTGGTTGTGAGATAAAATTTGAAGGAGAAGTTATCCTTCCGATAAAATTAAAAGGGATTACGAAGAAATTAAAAATGTTCGTATTAAAAAATACCGAAAATCTGTTTGGAATAGATTTGATCGAGAAATTTGGACTCTGGGATAAGCCAATCAATACATTCTGTAAAAAATAGAATGTACTACTCCAACAACAGGAAATATAAAAGAGGACTTAAAAATATTATTCCCTGAAGTATTCATGACTAAATTAGGTCGTTGCAATAAACTTAAGGCCTCGTTTGAACTTAAAGAAAACACCAGCCCAATTTTTAGAATTTGACATCAAAGTAGCGCCTGCCATCTTTCAGCAAGCGATGGACACCATGCTAAGTGGTATTGAGTGCGCATGTGCATACCTGGACGACATTGTTATCAGGAGCAAATCCCTAGAAGAACATAAAGAGCATTTAAAACAAGTATTCACTCGAATACAAGAATTCGGGTTTAAAATAAAAGAAAATAAATGCGACTTTTGTATGAGCGAAATTAAGTATCTTGGACATATAATAAATAAACATGGGCGACGTCCAGACCCAGAAAGATCTGCGGCAATAAAAAAACATGCCAGCACCTAATAACGTAACAACCTTGCAGAGTTTCTTAGGGCTCGCAAATTATTACCAATCTTTTATTGAAGGGATGCATAATTTGCGAGCTCCCTTAAAATGACCTGCTAAAAAAAGAACACACCTTGGAACTGGACGCAAGAATGTCAAACCGCTTTTGACAAAATAAAGAGCGCACTAACATCTGAATTATTTCTAACTCACTATGACACAAAATTAAATATAGTCGTCGCTAGTGACGCTAGTTCCTACGGCATAGGAGCATGCATTCAACATATCATGCCTAATGAATCTAGAAAGCCGATAGCTCACGCTTCGAGAACGCTGTTTCTAGCAGAGAAGGCGTATTCACAGATTGAAAAAGAAGCGTTGAGTATAATCTTTGCAGTGAATAAATTCTACCGATATTTATATGGTAGACATTCCATACCTGAAACCGATCATAAACCATTAGTCACAATCTACGGATCAAAAAAAGGATTGCCTGTATACACCGCAAATAGATTGCTGCGCTGGGGTACGATCCTACTGAATTACGATTTCCAGCTACAACATCTAGCATCGGAAAAGATTTGCCATGAGGATGGACTTTCAAGACTGATACCGCAGAAACATAATTCGGAAGAATCAGTGATTGCAGCAATTCGAACAAACGTCGAAGTGAAAAATATGGTAGCAAACATCATTAAAGAACTACCGGCAACATTGTCGGACATTAAAAGAGAAGCCGATAAAGATGCATACATAAATGATATAAAAGAAAAAATTATAAATGCCAAAAAGGTTCAGGAAATTTTTTTCCATGTGTAACGATGTGCTATTATACAGCGAGAGAGTAGTAATACCTAAAATGTTGCAGAAGAGGATTTTGAGAGACTTCCACACAGGACATCCGGGGATAAATGGGATGGAGTCTCTAATGAGAAGCTACGTATACTGGCGTAACATGGACATCGACATATCTACAACAATAAATAGATATAAAGGGTGCCAGTTATCGGCAAAATCCCCACCTATAGTACACAAATCTTGGCCGAAAACCGACCACCCATGGTCGAGAATCCACATGGACTTCACTGGTCCAGTAGGAGAAAATTACTACTTAATTGTATTAGATAGTTACACAAAATGGCCTGAGGTAATGCGTTGCAGAAATCCAACAACGAACAACTCAATAGGATTCCTACACGAGTTATCTGTACGATTTGGTGTACCAGACACATTGGTCACTGACAATGGAACTCAATTCACATCCACGGACTTTAAGGAATTTTGTGAGACGTTCCAAGTGAAGCATATTACTACTCCTCCGTACCATTCAAGGTCGAACGGCCTCGCGGAGAGATTCGTGGACACGTTAAAACGAGCGTTGAAAAAATCCATTGGGATACCCACGGAAAAAGCTTTGAAACAATTTTTGCAAATATATAGGATAACACCGCACCCTAATACACCGTCAAACATATCACCAACTGATTTAATGTTTGCCAGAAAGGTGAAATCGGCGTTTGATAAACTATTGCCAAGACAGGCAATTGTCCGAAACACTACACACATGATAAGAAAGAAATATAACACCTCTTACTGGGAATGTGGAGTAGTGGATAAACGCATTGATGATTGTACATACATGATTAAAGGTCCACAAAATATACATAAAAGGCACCTGAACCAAATAAAAAACGCCACATTCAAGATGGTGATTATACAACAGCAGTTGAAGAGGAGGAAACCATGGACATCATATACGAATCCTTTAATTTGGAACCGCCTCAATATACACCTAAGCCCCGAAGATCAGGTAGAAAAAGAAAGTTTAATGAACCATTAATGTTAAATCCCGAGAAAAAAGATATTAAAATCTGTGTGGTTTCAAATCTTGGGAGGAGGGTGTTGTGGTTGCACCCACTCATTTACATATGTGGATAATATTACACGTAAATAGCAAGACTCGGTTAGTCTGAGCGTGTGTTAATCAGAAGTCACCGAAGGCCGAGCCGAGAGCAGATATGTTCTCCAGCCAAGACTCTCTTACTTGACAACCATTATGTAAATATACTGTAAATATACTTTTCCTAATACACTTCTTATTGATCTACCTTTGTTTGTTGAGTCTTCATTTGTATTGCCTTATACGTTATTTGGTTCAACCTGCAAACATAACAGTTGGCGACGAATATGAACGTCAAATATGACAATAATTATATATATATATATATATATATATATATATATATATATATATATACTAGCAATAGTCTTTCGTCGGTCAAGGTCGTCTATGGGTGGGGCATCATTTAGGTACTAGCTTGGGTGGTGTGATGTGGAGGAGGTTGTTCTAGTAGCACATCCCCTCTTTACACCTCGCCGATGGATCCAAAAAAACAGCAAAATTGTTACGATTTGGCCCCCAACGCCAACGTAGAATGTAATTATCATGAACGTTTATTTTCCTCGACGGTTACTTTTGAAGCTTTCCTATCGGTGGACATTCCACATTGCAAAACAGGCTGCCACCTAAGACTGATCAAAAATGTACCATATTTTTGATAATCTTATGACATTTTGTTAAGTTTGCAGGTTGAAACAAGTAACGTAGAAAGCAATACAAATGACGACTCAACAAACAAAGGTAGATCAAATAAGAAGTGTATTAGGAAAAGGTATATTTACAGGATATTTACATAATGGTGTCAAATAAGAGAGTCTTTGCTGGAGAAACATATCTGCTCTCGGCGGCCTTCGGTAGCTTCTGGTGAACACACCCTCAGACTAACTGAGTCTTCCTATTTATGTGTAATTACTATCCACATATGCAAATGAATGTGTGCCACCACAACACATTTTGTATGTGTATATCTAATTTATAAAACTTACAGTCTGTCTGTCTAATTGTCTCCATATTTTTAAACTCTATCTTTTCTGAAACTAAAAGTCGCAGAGCGGCGCTAGGGACCTCAAATGATTGGACTTTTTATGAACCGTTCTTTTATGGGTCTTTAGCCGGTTAAAATAATTTTTAAGCGGTCAAAATATGGTCAAAATTGAAGAAATAGTTATACATTTTGTACGTTCATCTTAGTTTATTTTTAATCAGTTCGTATGCGTATCACGTTGGTACAGTGGTAACGTTAACAGCTTTGAATATTACAGTTTGGCTTTCAGTTTCGATTCTAGCTGATGGTATCCAAATTCCTTTTTTGTTTACTTTTGAAATCACGACTCTATAATAATACATACAAAATCTGGACAAAGTAAAATATCATATTTAAGCGTATTTTACGACCGGGCAAAGCCAGGCACCACCCCTTGCTAGTCCATAATATAATAATTTATTCATATGCAGATATGTAGTGTCGTGTGCAGTTATCTGGTTCTACCAGATCGATCTATCTGAATATATCGGCTTTCTTACAAGTGCACCAAACATTGACATTATTGTCTTTTTTTCGAACTGTTTCAAAACTCAATCATGTTCTGCAAAGCGAAAAACAAAAACAACAATTTTCTTTACAAAACAACCAAATTAAATACCATGAATACTTATTTGACGATAGAAGCAAATTGAAGCATAAAAACGTTTTTCGAAAATGATTGAACCCGAGAAAGGGTTGATATGCTGTAAAAGGAAAAAAAAAACACTAAGAATATATATTTGAAGATATAATCAACTGTAAGAATGAAATAATCCAAAAGGGTTGATATGCCACAAAAATACTAAACCTTCATCCTTCTGTAATGCGCCAAACAACATAAACGAAAACAAACACACTTTGCAGGTTTGTGTGGATACTTCAATTTTTTTTCGCATTACAAGCATGAAACAAAACGGCTTCGAACACCCTTTGGAAACTTACCCGATCCCTATTCACAATAACCCCGTTCAATTACTTACAAATGTTTCTATCTTAACCAGCTATCATTTTTTTTTTTCAATTATTAAGATGTTTTTCTACTTATTTTACTTCGCAATCTAATCAACTACTCAAATCCTATTTACTCTAAACCGGAACTGGATCTTAAACTGCATCCAGCTGTGAGTTTCTCATGCGAAATGATTCCCAAGTTTTCTATTATCCCAAAGTTCATTCTGATCCGGTGTTTTAGGATCTGTCAGGGTCCCATCTACATCGCTAAACAAAACCTGTCCTTGGTATGCAATGAAACTGCTTCGGGTAGAGAGGTTCCAACTTATCTGTGATATTACACACGTTTACAAACGTATTTTGGCATCCGAGTCAAGATCACAGTGTAGTATCTGTCCTGATGCTACACTTCACCTTTTCAGACCTCGGTCAGTCGTCGACGAGAAATCCTTCTTCACTGAGACAATTTTCATTTTTGTTCCTCTCCAGAGTGCACATTTTGGGGAGGCTGGATTTCGCCACATTAAAAACCGACCTTGTGTCTAACTCTGACCTCGTGGGGAGGCAAGTAAAAAGGAATATGTATGGACCCAATACGTTGTTGACTCCATCGCAAGATTATAAGAAACGAAGAGGAAAAAATTAAATTGTCGGTTTCAGGTTTTAATAAAATACTTTTACCTTCTCCAGCCACGCGTGACTTCTCCTCTCGGCTGTGACGTCACCGAAGTGTCTCTAACGTGATTATCGGTCTGCACATACTTTCTTCTTTTTATAATTGTTTTTGCTTGCCGTGACGACCGAAGCAGTAATCAGCATAGGCGGGTCGAACCCGCTTCCCACAAAGGAGAAAGTATCATGGGAATATTAAATCGACAAACAGTCGCCAGTTGCATGTAAATCCCGGTCAGAGGTCGACGTCCTCCTATATACAGCGTCTAGTCTTTCAAAGTGTTGATACTAGTGTACAATTTGAACTGTGCTTAAATAACAACGTCATTATTTAGAAAGCCATTATTAATACAGGAAAAGGGGGTGTTTTCTAACTATTATGTACTTTCACCTAACAATTTGATAAAAAAAAAGATATCGTAAAACTTTAATTTAAATTGAAAATACTATTTAAAAAAATAGATCGGTTCAATAACTGCCTCGAAATATTTACCCAACTGGAATCGCCAAGGCTCAAGTTGCTGTGTCACGTGCCATATTTTTTGTATCTGTTTGTATCATTAGAGTATAAGTCATCTTTTTGTTACCATTACTAATAAAACCCCTAATACCCGGTTCGTGTTACCTGTGACGATCACATATATGTATTAAATAGAATCCATTATAGTGCTGGTGCTTCCTCGTTGTAGCTGACAAGCAGTAGAACCCCACGCCTTCACTGTAGAGGTGCCTAACGGGAAGCTTTCTACTTTAATAGTTTCTTCATTCGGACAGTTAGAATTTAGACCCCTCCCCTGTTTCAGGCTGCTCTGACTGTACAAGCATACGAACCGGTGGATTAAATAAATCATTATCCGTTCTGTCAGCCATGACTGGGTAGAAGTCCTAAGTAATTCGCAATTATATTTGAAGTGTCACTCGCAGTGAGCGTTGAAAACTCAACCTCTAAGAAAGTGTAGTTTTACAACTGAATTATATACCATATATCTTATCCATATCGCCACGGATCCTTGCGGGCAATTCTAGTATGAATTTTAGGAGTTACACCCTATTTTGATTTCTAAATGTAAACACATAAATATTTCCGAGTCCTACAAGATACACCTGAAGAATGCCGTAGGTTACATCTCAAAATGAGAACAATAATCGGAAGAATTTAAATATTACGAAGTGGAAAACAATTTGTAAAATATTTAACCACGTCTTAAACCATCCGATATGGAGATCAATCTCAGACATGACCAACCGTTATTTTACAAATACGCAGCATACGTTCCCATAGATCGCGGCTAATTATGAATACATTTTTACATATGAAATAGATTGCAAAGCGATTAAACACATTTCTAAATATATCATATGTTCTTTATTCGAATTTTGTTCTTTGCTTTCTGTTGCATTCTTTAAGATGTCAGCTTTTTAAAGAGTATTCAATTCAATGAACAAAAGTTACGCTTCAAGTTCTGTTCTCATCAATAACATTTATAAATAGGCAATGTTTTTTTCTTTGTTGCCCCTGTCTATCATCAATATTCATAAGTTTTATAAGCACTTTATAAACAGTACTTTTACTTCCTTTTGTAAAAGCATACGTACACACACGCATATATATACACATATATAAACGCACACACACACACACACACACACACACACACACACATACATATATAATATATATTGCGTAGGGAAACAAAAACATTCGATATATTGCGCATATATTGCGTAGGAAAACAAAATATTCAAACGTGTAACCTCCTCCCTTTCCATTAAACAGATTTCAAGTAAATGAGACATTCGTTATCGTATATTATGATTGATGTGATAGAGTTTGGCATAAGCAAAAACTATTCCTCGTTTGTAAAAACATGTGCGAATATATATATATATATATATATATATATATATATACATGTCAAAACATCGTTAATTCATTACCCACACAGCATCAACCGTATAGCACAATGGCGAGAAGCCTAGATGATCGGGCGGTCGGGTTTCGATCCTGGCTTGAGCTAGTTGCCTGTCTAGCCGCACTGATGAGCTGTGAAACAGCGAAACAGTACCGTATGTGGATGAAGATATATATATATATATGTGTGTGTGTGTGTGTGTGTGTGTGTGTGTGTGTGTGTGTGTGTGTGTGTGTGTGTGTGTGTGTGTGTGTGTGCGTGTGTGCGCGCGCGCAGATCATAATAAGATTATTCTCGGGTGTCTTGACATTTCTGCTTTATATGAATTTTAATTTTAACTGCATTTCTCGCAGTTAATGTTGGCCGTGTGGTTTGCTCCTTGATAATGGAGTCGGAGATGGCTTCATGACCGACTGTAATTGTAACTCCCTGCACTGATGATTCCCGAAAGGATGAAGCATTAGTATTTGTAGGTATTAAAATAACTATAGTAATAATTATATATGTATATGTGTGTGTGTGTGTGTACGTACTAAGATGCGAAAATATATTTATGGCAATTAAGCTACCGTATTTCATCCTTGATGATATTTTTAACTAGCAGGCGGCTCGGCATTGCCTGGTCGGACAATACGCTTAAATATGATATTTTGCTTAATGCTGATTTCGTATTATTATTATATTATATTGGATCCAATGAAAAAGTAATGATTATAAAAATGTTTTTTTTAAAAAGTGATCCGTGCGCAACCACTGAGAAGCGAAACCAAAACGTTTATCTTACAATTTATTTTTTCCTCTGCCGTTAATGACTGAGTTTTGAAGAAATGTTTGCTGCAAGGCTAAAAATTAAAACATAAACCAATAGCTACTACGTTATGCATGTATATTCGTAATAGTGTCGTTCAACCATTATCTGGCTAATTTCATTTTTTTTTTATTTCACGCTTTTGTACCGATTTTCCCGGGCTGCGACACAAATATAAAGTTTCGCATGGGTTTAAATACCTTATATATGAAGTTTCATGACTGTAGACCAAAATCTGACGGAAGAATTTGGTAGACAAATTTTTTTAGACAAAAATATATATGCATACATAATATATATAGAAAGAGTTTTGTGTTTACTATAAACTTTTTTATGCTAATATTACGCAAGTATAAATCTTATACAATATCTGCATCAGTATAATTACACGTAACAGTTAACTAAAGATGATCATCTCACAAGAAACTCGAAAACCTAATAGGAATTTAATTAAAATGGATGTTTAAAAGAATATGAAAATAAGCTAGATCTTTTGCAGATAAATGCAATTCCACGACCCATATATAAGAAAGTTGTATTTTCTTTTTAAATTTTTTTTTTATTACATTTTCACCCCAAACAAGGCACATTGCCACTTTGGTGTAGGGGGCTACTATCAGGGGAAACATCTACTGGGGTACTATGTAGGGATTAAGGCAGCAAGATGTTGGTTCACGTTGCACTTGAACTTATGCATGTCAGTACAGTTGGGGAAGCAGTGACCTGGAATGGAATTCCAAAGTTTAGCAGTTCTGGGGAAGAAACTACTGGAGTAGAAAGATCTTTTACATCTAAGGATCTCTACAGTGTGGGGTGGGATTTTGCAGCTTGTCGGGTCTGTCGAGGGTGTTCACGTCGTGGGGGCACAAGTGCTTGCAGTTCTTCAGAGCATTCACCATTATAATACTTGTAGAACAGGCAGAGGGATGCAACGTTTCGACGATGGGACAGAGGCTGAGGTTTAGATGCCAGTTTAGGGCCTATCAGATTTGCGACTCTCTTTTGAACCTTGTCAAGGAGCGAGAGACTAGTAGCCGATGTACGGCCCAAATATGACAGCAATACTCCATACATGGGCGAATAGTGGCCTTATAGAGGTACAGGATACTTTCGGGTGTTAGTAGTTTTCTAGCACGGTAGAGAGAGCCCACCTTCCTTGCAGCGGCCCTGGCAATGCCCTCGATGTAATTGTTCCAACTCATGTTTCCTGTGAACGTTAGGCCAAGGAGCTTGAGAGACGTACTCTCAGATAAAGAGTCGTTGGCCATAGCTATAGGTGGGAGAGAAGGTTTCTTGTAATTATTGAATGAGACCAGTTTTGTCTTGGTGGCATTGAACGTTACCATCCATTTTTGTCCCCATTCCACTACTGATTGGAGGTCATCCTCTAGTGTTTCTGCCATTACTTTAGATATATGTTCATTTGTTTTCCTGTCGTGCCTGCTATAGAGTGTGGTGTCATCAGCATATATACCCATCTCAGAGGCAATTTTGTCGGGGAGGTCATTTATGAATATCAGGAACAGCAGAGGTCCAAGTATAGATCCCTGGGGCACTCCCGCATTTATATCATATTGTTTAGATGTACGACCGTCGAGGACAACCTGGATTTTTCTCTTATCTAAGAAGGATTTAATTATGTTAAGTATTCTACCAGTGATACCGTAAGATCTAATCTTCCTGAGGAGACCCTCATGCCATACCCTGTCAAAAGCCTTAGATATATCTTGAGGTACCGCTCTGCCCTCTCCCGCTTTGTCCAGTGAATGTTATATGCGTTCAGAGATTACAGTGAGGATGTCTGCCATGGAATGGGCTTGTCTAAATCCATATTGATGGTCAGTCAGAAGTTTAGCATCTGTAAGGTGCTGGACTAGAGCATGGTTAATTAAGGTCTCAAATATTTTGGCAAAAAGTGGGAGGAGGCTAATAGGGCGATAATTTAATGGGTCAGTTCTTTCGCCAGAATTCTTGAATACTGGTACTACAGAAGCAGTTTTCCAACAGCTCGGAAAGCAAGATTCATTAAGGCATTTGTTGTAGAGTTTGGAGAGAACTGGAGCTACTTAGGCTGAGCACTTTTTTAATAGCACAGCTGGGATGAGGTCGGGTCCACATGCTTTGGAAGTGTCAAGGTTTTTTATGATTGCATGCACCTGAGCAGGGGTGATTTTCAGATCGTCTAGCGTGGCGTCTGTCCGCATAGGAAATTGAGGTAGGGGTGGTTTAGAGGGTCCAGTGTGGAGTTTGGGGCAAACCGACTGGCAAGCATGTTAGCCTTCTCGGTTGCTGAGCAAAGAACCTCGTGATTGTTGGTTAGTGGGGGGGATTGTTGATTGCCCATTATTTACTACACAGTTGTAGATTTTCCAGAAGTCACGAGTTCCTAGTTTTTGTGCTTCGATGTGTTTTTTAGTGGTTTCCGTAAATTCCCTCTTAGCTGTCGCTATTTCTTTCTTAACGTTACTTCTAGCTTCTATGTACTTCTGTCTGTTTGAACTGGACTTATGTCGGTTAAACCTGCGGAATGCATGCTGCCTTTGAGCAATGGCAGTTGCGCAAGTCGAAGTAAACCATTGGGGAGAGTGGGGCTTGCTATAGAATTTCCGCATGGGAACATGCGCTTCGATTGCAGTTTTGAACCATTCAGTGGTCTCGGTTGCACACTGTTCAGCAGGAAGAGAGAAAATATTTCCCCATGGGGCGTCTCTGATAAGATCTCTGATAGCTTCCCAGTCAGCCTTTTTATAATATCTCGTTGTTTTGAGCACTGGCTCTTCAGTTTTGGGTCTAGAGTTTAGGGCGATTTCAACCATTATCGCCGCATGATCAGCGTTCCCAAGTGGGCTATCGGCTTTCGTTACACAATCATCAGGAACTGTGGTCAAAAACAGATCTAATAGTGATGCGTGTTGTTCTTCCTGATCAGGGAAGCGGGTTGGAAAAGTAACAATTTGCGATAGGGAGTGAGATACAGAGAAGCTATGAGTTGCGCTGCCTGCTGCATCTGTGTAAGTAGAGAATCCAAGCCAGTTTTTGTGATGGACATTAAAGTCGCCAAATACATGTACTTGGGCGCTAGTGTCGAAGGAGAGTGCTGTGTCTATGCTGTCAGATACTTTGTTTATTATGGTGCAGTCTTGGGTCGAGGGAGAGCGGTAGAGAAAGTAAAAGTAGCTAATGTTGTGTTGCATGATTAGTCTAAAGCGCATAAAGGCTTGATCATCCGTTTCTAGGTTTGTTTCTCTAGTCAAGGGAAGGGTATTACGAATGTAAACTCCAAGTCCGTGCATATGTCTGTCAGAGTCCTTACGGCAGAGTGGGAGATATCCAGGCATGTTAAAGTAGTTAGAGGGGATGGAGGAGTGTAGGTTAGTCTCACTTAGTGCTAAGATATCCGAGGTATTTGTTAGGAGAAATGCTTCAACATCAGCTAAATTAGTTCTAAGCCCACGGATATTTGTGAATGCAAACCTCAAGGGAGGAGGCAAGTTGGATTTGTTTGACCCTAAGCCTGGTTTAAGCTTATTTTTAGATTATACTGTCATCATATTTTTTAACGAGTTTCAGTTGGGTTAGGGGAAGCCGAACAGGAGGTTATGCAGAATATCACACATTCATCACAAGTAGACCATCAACTGACCCTCCATCAACTAGGACTGTGGCCTCAGGAAAGCCCACCGGCGATGAGTGCAGGGTCCCTTTCCATGCGCGCCATGGCACTGCAAACATCCCGATATTATTCAATTGTTGATGGAGCAGCCGCTCTAAGCGCTACCAAAGAGTTAGGGCTCCTGTACTACCAGTCGGAAACAGCAGCCAGTAACTGTCAATCCGGTACCCTCAACCCATCAGAGGAAGGTCAACCCAATCTAATTGCTCAGGCATATGTGGTACTCAAGCATTCTCAAGTGCCCAGCTTTAGGGGTGGGGTGTGTCGGGAGTGAGGAAACGGCGTTCATTGCCCTAGACAAGAAACAAGATCTACCACTGGGTGTTTCTGTCGAATCACTGTGATAGTATCTCTGCGCCTGACTAATAGGCAAAGAAGGAGTATGGAAGCCGGGCGATAGGGAGGACCTATCTACTCCTTAAGCATTTTAGGTTTGCAAACCGGTAATTTGATTGAGTCACCAGCTCTAGGAAGGTTGTCATCCAAGACTGAAGAGGCCTCCCTCCTCTTTGGTTTAGTTTCAGAGTCTTCCTTCTCCTAGACGGATGATCTGGAAAGATCTACTGGGTCCGTCACCACTGAGAGGGTTTGCTCCGCGCCTGGGTTCTAATCCAGGTATTTCTGCGACCTCGCGTGGTTAGTTAAATGTTATTGGGTTAGTTTGTAGAGGTTATATCTGCTAAATAGTTACACTCCTCAAAGTGGATTAGGGACATTGTTATTTCATTGTTACTGGATAAAGGGGTTGAGTAGAGCTCATGCAGTGTAAGCAACTATGATTGTAAGGAGGCTTGTTAGGAGGAGATAATGTGGTTTGAGGCTTTCTCTTTTGTATATATATATTTTTTATTTTTTTATTTTATTTTTATTTATTTTTTTTTTATTCATGTGAGCTATTAGAGTGTGAGTAGGTGTTAAGAATTGAACTACGAGTTGTGCCCAAACTATATTTTAGATGATAGCAGGGCATGAGATGCGAGTGCAATATAGTACGGGTAAAACAGTAAGTTTTGAGTCATGTGTAATTTGGTAAATAGATATATGGGCTGGTTTTAGTAGGTAACCTGGTTAAAAAAGGGCATTACTATGCTTCCATTTCCATTGTTACTGGGAGAGGGTATAGGTAAAAATTCGTGCAGTGGAAGCAGCTAAATTTGCTACAGTATTGGATTGAGAGAGTTAATGTATGGTTAGATATGGTTTTGTAAGTTTAGGAATGGATGATTAGATAAAAAGAAAAAAGGGTTTTAATATGAATGTCGATGCACAAAAATATCCAAATTTATAGAAGTACGTTTTGATACTATTACGTGTAATAAACAGAAAAATTAATTTCGAACGCGCCCCTATCATCTCAAAGATCGTACTGTAGCTTTTATATGCCAGGCCTTTACCACGTTTGTTTGTTTGTTTGTTTGTTTGTTTTTTCACATATAAACTCCATCAAAAAATTGTAAAATTTTAGAAACGTGAGATTTACGATGCTAAGAGGTTGCTGGTTTGTCTTTTTTTTTTTTCATTTTTCTTAAACTTTTTCTTCTAGGGGATGGGACATCCAACCAGATGTCTGACATTTACCTCTATTTTAGTGAGTCCAACCAAGAGATCTTTTCAGGATTCTAGCCGTCCCTTTCAGTGCAATCGTTTGTATTTCACTTGCACTTGGTTCACCGGGTATGCTTGCTATGTACTTTTTAAAGTTCTTTTTCATAAGCCCAGTTGCTCCTATGATGACTGGTATAATTGAAACGTCTTTTAATTTCCAATTTCGTTTCATATCATGCATAAGTCCTTGATACTTTGTTATCTTTTCCCTCTCAACTCTGTTAAGTCCTGTATCATTGCGTACACTGACCTCTATTACGATCGCTTTTTTGTTTGCTCTGTCCCAAATCACTATATCTGGTTTAACAGCTGCGTTTTCTAGATATGTAGCTGTAGGGATTATGTAGTCATAGTGAATAGTGTAGTTGTCATTCCCAACTGTTCGTTCCGGTATATGTTCCCAGGATTTTTTACTACACTGAATGTTGAGTTTCTTACATATCTTCCAGTGAAGGTATTTGCAAACTCCGTTATGGCGATCTGTATAATAACCATCTCCAAGTAGGACTTTGCAACCAGAAATCAGGTGGCCCACACTCTCAACCTCAGTGCTACAGAACCTGCATTTATTATTGTTGCTTAGACCACACATCTTTTTGAAGGCGTTTGTCATGAGGCCCTAGTCTTGTGCAGCCAATATCAACCTCTCTTGGTCGTAATGGAGGGATCCTCTTTTGAGCCAGTCCAGGGAACCATCCCTATCAATATATTCTTGGGATAGTTCAGTCGGTAGGTATTTTGCCCGTTTATGGTTGGTCCATTCTTCTGTTTTAACACTATGGAACTGGCTAGTGTATTTTTTCCGACCGCTGGTTTCAGTATGATTAATCGCTTGTTATCCAGTTTTTAAGCAAATGTAGTTTTTAATTAGATGTATGTTAGCCCTAGTTATCATTTTGACTGAGAGGAGATAAAAAAAAGGGAAAGAAAAGAAAGCAAAAAAAAGGAGGAAGAAAAGAGGAGGAAAGGGTGAAGAAAGGATAGGGGGAAAGAGAAGGTGGTAATCAAAGTTGTTTATAAGTGAAAAGAAAAAAAAAACAGATATGGTAAACGCCCGGCATATAAAATCAACAATACGATCTTTGATATGACAGAGGCGCGTTCGAAATTAATGTTTCTATTTAGACTACAATTGAACCATGATACTTGACTTTTTTTTTCGTTTTAAGTTTTGGTTCAAGCCATTATATATAAAAAAGAATTCATGAAATAAAAATCAGGTTCTCTACAGTGCAATGTAAAGTACAATGCATTGTGGACTAATCACTGCAGAGAGGAATATAAAGCTTCATTCCGATACACTGTAAGACGGGTCCAAACTAGAGTAGTCAATCAATCAATTTTATTGAAAAATGGGTGATTTCACCGATTCGAATGATAATAATATATAGAAGCGTGATGTTGATCATTCAATCCAGGGAAACGTCGGTTCTTCCTGCTAATATATATATTCGGAGTGTTGGTTTTTATTATCTATGTTTACATCACGACACTTCAACATGACCTGATGGCATTTTTTACCATATACTCACTGCTTATCAAAGCCTAGACACCACTAAAGGATAGTGGTTAATGTGTACAGTGATGGTCGATGATGATGTTAATTCGATAAGTTAATTTATTTTAGAGGACAGTTCATGAACAACCTGTTTCGATTCGACTTGACAATTACCATGTTATATGCTGGGAATCAGTCCCGTGGTATTGTATTCCACAGACGAACAGTTCTAGGGTAAAAAATTCTGCTCATGGAATTTTCGTTTAGATTTAGGCACAGAGAGTAAAATGGCTAATAATCGTTGCAGCTAGTATGATTTTTGTGTTTTTCTTTTTTTTTTTTGGTATTTATTGCTGCGTTGAAATAAGATTCTAATGTTCCTTATTATGCTTTAGTTATTTCTTTTATTTTATTTTTTTTTTTGCTTTTCTCATAATTTTTTTCTGGCTAGGGATGGACCATTTCCAGACATTCACCCACTATCATACATTTCAATCGAGAAATCTTTCTAAGATTCTAACTGCGCCTTTAAGTGCAGTTGTATGTATATTTCTCTTGCATTTGGTTCACCGATTATAAGTTCCAGGTAGTTTCTGAATTTTTTTTATTATAACATCTAGTAAATCACAGCGATACAATCATTATATATATATGTGTGTGTGTGTGTGTGTGTGTGTGTGTGTGTGCACCCTTGTCTGTGTGTGAGTCCGTTCCTTACAGATTCCGAAACAGCTGAACAGATTTTCTTTAAAATTTACAGAACTTTAGTGTATAAGTCTGAGAGTGATCTTAGTTAAGTTTTGTCTCGGAATATCCTCGATAATTACCAATAATTGAAACCGTTATTTTTATCTATCATCGGTAAAGCAATTTTTCCATGTCGTCACTTAGCCACAATGATAGAACAACGGGCCGTGAAAATTCTATTGTGGCTAAATTGATAGTACATTTTTTTGTTTTTTGTTTTTTTTTTGTTTTTTTGTTTGTTTGTTTGTTTGTTTGTTTTGCATGACGTGGTCTGTGGATTCAAACTCCGTAAATTTCCTTTTTTATTATTATTAATTGCAAAGAATTTTATAAGACTTGAAAACTTACGTGTTTTGTTTTTGTTTTTGTTTTGTTTTGTTTTTTTTTTCATGACGTGGTCTATAGGTTAAAACTGCGCATGTAAATTGCTTAATGTTTTTTTTTTTCGTTAACTGGAAAGAAGTTTATATAAAATAATTTTATAGAAAAACAGTAGGTTCTAAAGAGTGCAATGTAGAATGACAGAGTTTGGGCTAAGTTACTGCATGAAGGCATGTGAAGCTTCACAAATTTTGATGACAATAAAAAATATAGAAGGGTTAAATATTCGTTGATCATCATTCAATCCCGGGCAACGTTGGGTCTCCCTGCTAGTATATATATATATATATATATATATATATATATATATATATAGAGAGAGAGAGAGAGAGAGAGAGAGAGAGAGAGAGAGAGAGACTTTAAATCATGGTTTATATTAAGCGTATCCCCATTACAATTTGTAAAGAATATAATATTTTAGGTATTTTAAATATAATTATATACATTATAATCTCTCTTGGAATGGGGCTGAGATTGATGGTGTATACTTAAGATCCTTCTATGGATCATGGTTACTCCTGTAATTACTGGAATGATGACGATTTTTCGAATATTATATTTTATTTTCTTGTAATAAGACTTTGGTTTCTCCTTATCTGTTCCATCTAAGCTCTGCTTGACCGAAAATCATAAGAGACACTAACTTCTACTAACGCTGCTTCTTTCTTCTTTTCTTTCTTTCTCCATCATTATGCCAGGTTTAATTGCTCCGTTTTCGAGGTGTGTGTAAGATGTATGCCTACACGTGTATACATTTCCTGTGAAAAATACAAAAAAAAAAATTTTTATCCAAATATCATAAAATGTTACCAGCAATTTTCTAGATAGATATATTTGCTGATGACACCACGTTCTATAACCGGCAGGAAAGCAAAACGAATGTGCACAGAACTAAATAAACGATAGAAACCTTAGAAAACAACTATCAGTCTGTAGTGGAAAGGGGGTCGCAAATCGATGGCAAGATTTAATGCTACTAAAGGGAAGCAATTACGAGTTACTTTCTCAACCAACGACTAACAATCTACCGGACAATTTATCGTTTAAATTCCACGGCTAAACATTCATGTAGGGTGGTAAAAATAATTCAAGCTTGAACTATTTTTAACATCTCGCAACAACTAGGTATATTATTAATTTAAACGGTAAAGAATATGCACCGTAATATAACATAAAATTTTGGACTAACTCTAAAATATATCTATTTGAACCTACTCCTAAAAATCATATGGTATATATATATATATATATATATATATATATATATATATATATATATATATATAGTCATCCACATTTTTCACAGCTCATGAGTGCGGCTAGACAGGCAACTGCCTCGAGCCAGGATCGAAACTCGCCCGCCCAAATGACAGTCAAGACTTCTCACCATTATGCTATACGGTTGATGCTGTGTGGGTAATGAATTAACGATGTTTTGACATCCTCCAAATGCCTCGCCCCGATTTGTTTACACAAAGAGCGTCGCTTAATACGCTAATAGCAGTTTGTATATCACTTTCCAATATGCTCAACCCAATGCTATTTATGCATGAATAATCAATAAAAAGAATTTATCATTATCAATTTTCATCAATACCGTAGTAACGAACTCGATATATTTCCCAATTACCCTCTATTTTTGATTATTATTATCGCTGTTGTAAAAAAATTATTATATCTTAGCAGAGAGATGTTAGCAATTATATACATTTTAAGGTGTTCCATTATTATCATAACAAATTGTTAAGGATAAAAGTAGCAAGTACATAAACAAATAAAAAAATAAGCAAATAAATAATAAAAAAGTGTGTGATAGTAGATGTAGTTGTGGGTGGGTAAAGTTGACAAAGAGAATTAGACGGGTACCAACTAGCAAGAAATGTTTTGAAACTACCACCAATAGATGAATGCTAGATTTCCCCACTTCTTGTTCTTTTCTTCCCATTCTTTCTTCTCTCATTCTTCTATTTTTCTTCTTTTCCCTTTTTCTTACCTTCTTCCCCTATACGTATTTTTTTTTGCTTTTTCTTCCTTATTCCTTTATAAATTTATATGGGTTTAAGAGTAGTGTAGCGGGAATAGGCAAGACGGGGGCGGAAGGTGTATACTTTCAGACCACGGCAAAATTTGGTCATGTTAGAAGCACTTGATAACAGAATGACCCAGGTTAAATCGAAACAAATTTTCACATGAATATTCTGAAATATTCTGAAATATTCTGAAAAGCTCATAAAATCTGCACTTCCCTCATTTGACCCGATACTTCCTAGTATATTTAGGATATGGGACAAACACCTATAACATCTCTTTTTCGTTCTTCACTGTCTCCATTTCGACTTTAAACCCCCACTCTGTTTACTTTTTTCCCACACCCCAAACACAGATCATAATCCCCGCCCGTTTTAATCTTGTTTTATATACAACCAATCTCCTCTCTTGTTTCTATTTTTAACGACTTTTACCAAAATCTCCTCATTCTCCTTCCTGGTGACGGTGCTGGCTTGATATTTTCATTGCAGAGTTTGGTTGAATATAAGCTGCATCTCGTGAAGAGATATCTAGTTATTAAAACTAGCTGACCGAAACATGCTCATGACTGTGTAGCAACATATTACTGCTTATGTAAAAACAAATTAAAATTATATATATATATATATATATATATTAGTCCAAATTAAGAATGTATCGTAAGATAAAAATCCAGTAACATTCCACCATGTTTATATACACTGCCATGACAATGTTTCGATTTGTAGTTATTAATAACTAAGATATGGTCAAGCTAAAAGTCTGTCTTTTTATTTAGATGTTAATATTGAGAGAAAAATCAAAGATATTAATAACTACAGATCGAAACTTTGTCATGGCAATGTAGAGAATCCTGTTATATGCTTGTATTAATAAATATTAACCTAAATAATTATATTTACTAATGAGTACTATTTTATTAACTCGGTTAAAAGTTAACATTTCCTTTATCTGAACTACTATATATGTGTGTGTGTGTGTGTGTGTGTGTGTGTGTGTGTGTGTGTGTGTGTGTGTGTGTGTGTGTGTGTGTGTGTGTGTGTGTGTGTGTGTGTGTGCGTGCGTGTGGAGAGAGAGATAGGGGAGAGATAAATAGATGTAAACTGTGGGTGCGAAAAAAGGCGCTAGAATAAATAAAAATATAATATTTAATATAAATTGATTTACTAATTGATATAAAAATGTATATTGTCAAAGACGTCAAGTTAGAGAGCATTGGGAATAAATTAAAATGTCAGGTCGAACGCGCTGACATAGCAAATGAACATCGAATCCAATAGCAATCAATATTGAGCGAAAAACAAAACGTGCCATAAAAAGGACAGATCAATTATGAAATAAAAAAAAAACGTAGAACTGAAAACAAAAATGGTGTGTATTTCAGTAATTGAGCAGAGTATACAAAAAATCGTGTACTCAGAAAAAAATTCTTCAATTTCGTGCAGACAATAAAGTTTTCTAAGTAAAACCTGTTTTTATTTTCTGTAAGCGTTTAAAAATAGTGTTTTTACATACGTTGCTCGTTGACACGTTTTTAAAACTGTGAAGAAAAAGTACTGACTTTCTGTAAGTAACGATCAGTCTCTCTAACTTTCTGATTAGTAATTGTTAGCAACATTTTTTTTTAATTACGAGGTCATTTCAAATCGTTCGTCATCAATTATTTTAACTTGTGAGTTCTTTTTTAATCCTCTGTCGCCACTGATATGTTCCGCAAAATTGATATATTGGGCGAAAAACAAAGCGTGTCCATGAGAAGGGCAGATCAATTATCGAATGAAAAAAAACAGTAGAACTGTACATAAGCTGAGAGGTCTTTGCTAATTGATTTGAGAAATAATCCGGCAAGTCTACCGCTCCATAAGATATCTCACTACTGATGCAATTCTCTATCTATATAAAGGCCAAGTACGTCCAAGGATGGAATACTGTTGCCATATCTGGGCAGGAGCTGCTAAAAACAACCTATCCTGCCTTGACAGAGTACAAAATAGACTTCGTGGCTAAGTGGGTGATGCATTTTTCTCTTCCCTGCAACCTCTCTCTCACAGAAGAGACGTTGCAAGCCTATCCTTGTTTTATCGCTATTTCCATGGCAGGTGCTCGTCTGAATTCCAATCTCTGGTTCCCCCTCGCCAATCTTTCACGAAAAACACCCGTCTAGCTGAATCCACTGTGAAAATTTTCCCTCACTCTTTATCTGTGCCTAAATAAAAACGTGGATTCCATGAACTTCTTCTTAGAACTGCACGCCTGTGGAACTCTGTTCCGTCTGCCTGCTTCCCACCTGACTACAACTTGGATGTGTTCATGTCCAACGTTAACAAATTCCTAATGAACCGCCCCCTTAAGTAAACACTTCATCAAATCTCCACACTAAAGTAATCTACTTTCAATAACCCTTATCCCTGAGTGGCTTCCGGGCCTTGATAAGTGGTCACCACTATGTAAACAAAAAAAGTCGCCTCACTAAAAGAGCGTTCGTAGCTTAAGTTTTGATGTACTTCTGGGCAGCACCAGGAGTCGGTATTTATGGCTTAACCAGTCAATCAACTCGGAGGTACTAATATTCAAATGGCTTACACATACACTTACAAATGGGAGTATTTGATCATCATTGCTTATCCCGCACTCTTCGTTTCCACTAGCAACAATTCCCAAAGCCTGTTATATTCCTGTACTAATAGATATATATAAATAGCTGTACTAATTAGTGATCATTATTTTATAAACACGATTGAAATTTTCTAGATTTTCATCCTACGATTACATTATTAACTTCCTGAACTATTATATATATATATATATATATATATATATATATATATATATATATATATATACAGTGTGTCCACAAAATCTGGCTGCCTAATCTACACGGTGTCCACAAAGTCTGCCTACATAATCTACACAGTGTCCACAAAGTCTGCCTACATAATCTACACAGTGCCCACAAAGTCTGCCTACATAATCTACACAGTGTCCACAAAGTCTGCCTACATAATCTACACAGTGTCCACAAAGTCTGGCTACATAATCTACACAGTGTCCACAACGTCTGCCTACATAATCTACACGGTGCCCACACAGTCTGGCTGCATAATCTACACAGTGTCCACAAAGTCTGCCTACATAATCTACACAGTGTCCACAAAGTCTGGCTACATAATCTACACAGTTCCCACAAAGTCTGGCTGCATAATCTACACGGTGCCCACACAGTCTGGCTGCATAATGTACACAGTGTCCACAAAGTCTGCCTACATAATCTACACAGTGCCCACAAAGTCTGGCTACATAATCTACACGGTGCCCACACAGTCTGGCTGCATAATCTACACAGTGTCCACAAAGTCTGCCTACATAATCTACACAGTGCCCACAAAGTCTGGCTACATAATCTACACGGTGCCCACACAGTCTGGCTGCATAATCTACACGGTGCCCACAAAGTCTTAGGTATTAACGTCAAAAGAAAAAGTAAATCGTAAGCTAAACGTTTTGGTTTCGATTCTCGGTGGTGGCGCACAAGTAATATTTTTAACCTTTTCAATCATTACTATATATGTGGTTCAATATAATATAATAATAATAACACATCTGCATTGATCAAAATATCATATTTTAGTAGTAGTTGAAATAAATATAATTACTCAGCAGGTTCCCTTCTGTTACGACTCATACAAAACTGAGTAGGCAACATTTTCTTCCTTTTTGTCAGGTATCTCATGGTAGATGAGGTCTGAGAGACAACGATGAGAAGCGAGACTACGGGTCTGTCGAAAATGTATTCACGTGTTTTCTACTAGCCGTTAAATGTGAAATAATAAAACATCTGAACAAACAACAGCTATATAGAAAACAAATACTCCAGACGCAAGTGCTTGACAAGGCTGGAAAAGAAATCTCGGATCCATGCTCCATGAATTAAGACCAGAAGCCTGGAAACGCCGAATCTATTAAGAAAATAACGAGAATAATAGTCCGAAATAAAAAATAAATTAATATATCTCAAAAACGAATTCCAATTAAGGAATAATATATATATATATATATATATATATATATATATATATATATATATATATATATATATATATATATATACCAATCGGTATGGACCCGCTATAGAAGATCAGATAAATAAACGTGGATTTATAAGATCGAAGAATCCAACCTTGATCGCCCTTCGGGGCCCGTGGCGCAGTTGATAGAGACGTTGAATCTCTGCAGTTCCAGATGAACATTGTCTGAAGATAGCGGTTTCAATCCCCGCCAAAATCGTGCCAGAGGTTAATTGGTCAAAATGTAGTGAGACGACAACAACTACTGATGGCAGTGATGGCTGAGAATGCAGTTAGGAGATTCGAAGTTCCTATCCGTCGCGGTTACCACCTAACGAAGGCCAGAGGAATAGTTGGCCGAAACGTTGTGAATAAGCAAAACCAATAAGAGATAAAAAAAAAAACAACAACGAATAAAGATGAGAATAATAGTCCGAAATAAAAATAAATTAATAATAAAAAAGTATTACGAAACAGAAGCTTTTTGTTGTCTTTAACAATGTCTGTTTATATATATATATATATATATATATATATATATATATATATGTCTGTTTATATATATATATATATATGTATGTTTAAATATATATATACATATATATATTGAAAAGGGAAAATTTTTCCGAAATTAATAATGGAATACGTCGCATGAATACAAGTAAGACATTTTACCATACAACTGAATAAATATATATATAAAATAATAATAATATATATATATATATATATATATATATATACGTATTGATTTGTAAATCGCCACTTGTTCTCGTCTCCTCTTACTAACAGCGACTATAATTCATTCCTCGCATTGTGACAGCCTTCTAAATCTCTTTTACGTATATATATATATATATATATATATATATATATATATATATATATAAACATACATTGTTAAAGACAACAAAATTTATACTTTCGTATATTAATTTTATATGAGTAAATGAAGTATATATATATATATATATATATATATATATATATACTGTGAAAGTAAAATCAAGACTTCAAAAATGTATTTCATTTTACGTTACAATTGTTTCCATGTCCAGTCGAACAATTTCAAACATTATGTCGTTTGAAAATTTTCCAAAACCAGCATTTCTTCAGACTTTAAACACACTTTTGACAATAGAGAATTTTTGAAGATAAAGAAAAAAATGGAAAAAAATTCCCTTAACGGGAAAAGCATACCTTTGCTGTATTTACGGAAAAGCCCATTTAAATATTAATATATCGCCTAATTTTCGTATCCTTATTTAAAACTCATTGGTATATGAAAATTTACTGAATTACACGAACTCAGTATATCACATATAAGTCTCTCTCTCTCTCTCTCTCTCTCTCTCTATATATATATATATATATATATATATATATATATATATATATATCAGAGAGGCGGTAGCACTCTCTATATAGGGATGGCCCGTACACGCCTATATACGCCTACAAAACAGAACTATCCAAATCTTAACTAAAATCAACTTATAAATTTCAAAAAGCACATATTCTTACAGAGAAGCGTCTTATGAATCCAGCGAGTGTCAGAACGTCGGTTAAAATGTCAAAAGAGAGCAAAAAAAAGGGTAAAAAAATGGCCAATTGTTCTTTCTTCTTTCTTCTTTCTTCTTCTTGTTTCTTGTTTCTTCTTTCTTTTGAGACGATGTATCTCGGTGTACGAACGGTCTCTGACAACAGTTCAAGCATCAATCGACTGCTCTTTACACGGAGAAGTGCAGTAACTCCATAATTAAATAAGATTACGTGTAATAACAAGTTTTAAACACTATATACCCAATGTAGACAGACCACTTCGAACACGGAACTTCTCTCAAAAGGGACAGCTAATACACCGGATGCTCACAGACGTTCCAGTTTGCCAGGGCCCTATATTTCTTGGACGCTGAATATTTGAGGTGAACGTTCAGGTTTTTTCTTTAAACAGTAACCCACCAGCGTTAATGAAACCACGAAATCTTTATCTCAGTTGATCAAAATTGTTATAAGAGTAACCTATCAGCAAGTACGACGTCAAAAAACAATGTTATAAAAACAAATAATTCTTCAGATTTTGGACTGTAAAATATGTACAAAATGTCAATGCTGTGATCAGGATTCCAACCTAGGTTAGCATGGCCACAACGTGGGGTCCTTACCTCTAGACGATCACGGCTAACACTGACGTCTGTCGCTCTTGGCAGAAGCCACATGACTACTGTCAAACTATTGAAAAATAAGGAGGAAACTTGAAATTCTCACGCATGCGCAAAAATACACTATAGCAACCATTGTTAAATGCAGCTGAATCTCTTCGCTCGCTAAGAAAAGTAGATCAGACCAGTTCTTCTAAGAACTCACCAAACGCCAAAGGAAATAAGTTAAATTAACCGCAAAAGAAACTGCAAGAAAGTCATCTTCTAAGAACTCACTGGAAGCTGACCAAAAAGAATCAAAATCCAAGCCCTAGCCACAAAAATAACTAGATATTGTGGCTACTATACACAATCTACTAATAAAAACAAGTAAGTTTTCTAAAATAAACTACAATAAATTAACCCAGTTACCTCACACTGTCACTGATTAGGACTTCATATAAAGATAACAACTACACTATTGGTGTATATACCGTTCCACACTTTAACTATTGGTGACGGGGCAGTATCTCAATTCTACGAGAGTTGTCTTGCTATAAGATAAGTGATATTATAGTAAGATACACATAAGTGTTATATGTTTACATTTAATAAAAATACCAAAGTCAGCACGTAGTAAAAAAGCTCAGATAAATATAGACTATGAAAAAAACAAAGTCAAGGTATTATCTGAGCAAAAAGAATACTATCAGAAAAATGCTGAAATAATAAAAATTAAGGATCATGCAAATCATGAAGCAGAGAAGGCTGCCTCACGTGCTGACTCAAAAGCACGGTATAACAGGGATCCCGACGGGAAAAAACTGCCTCACGTGCTCTTTATAACAAAGAACCAGGAAAAAGAAGGCTGCCTCACGTGCTGACTCAAAAGCACGGTATAACAGGGATTCTGATGAGAAAAAAGCTGCCTCACGTGCTCTTTATAACAAAGAACCAGAAAAAAGAAGGCTGCCTCACGTTGCTCTTTATAAATAAGAACCAGAAAAAAAGAAGGCTGCCTCACGTGCTGACCTAAAAGCACGGTATAACAGGGATTCCGAGGGAAAAAAAGCTGCCTCACGTGCTGTTTATAACAAAGAACCAGAAAAAAAGAAGGCTGCCTCACGTGCTGACTCAAAAGCACGGTATAACAGGGATCCCAAGGGGAAAAAAGCTGCCTCATGCACAAACTATTATAAATATAAATATCAAAAACTGCCAAAGAATGAACCAAGAAAAATTTAATAGTGAAGGTATGAACATTTTAGAACTTTATAATACTCTAACTGTTTTATCAGAGAGGCGGTAGCACTCTCTATGTAATATAGAACAAATGGAGGACCAAGAGACAACTCCTAAGGCCCAAAACTCAAAGACCTAAAACCCAGCAGGAAGCGACCTGCTACTAATGGAGGCGGCAATGAGCCGCCTCCTAAAAAAGACAATACTATCATGAAGATTGGAGAAAAGCTATAGGGCTATACTTTGGATGCAATTCTATTTCCATGTGCCTAGCCATTCATAGCTATCTTGTTTGTATATTTTTTGGCATACCAAAACCGGGCCCCAACTCCAATTAGGCCCTGTTTCTTAGTGTTTTGTCCGAATGAAATGAAACTTTGGTCATAAGTAGTTTATTATATTCAAAACATTACATCAAAACACTAGGGTCTTTGGCCTTTTTTCTCCGTTCTACAGCATATGTTCTAGATATACTTTCTATGTTTTTTGTTTTTTTTGGGGGGTCACCCTATATATACAGTGATGATCATATTTATTGGCACGGTAAAATAAAAGTTAAAGGGTTTTTTGCAATTATGTTTGTTGTTCCTTTGTTATTTATTTTTTCTAAAATCCGATTGCTGCATCGGAAAGGCCAGTTAAAAATACATAATATACTTTGTTATTTTCTTTAATTTAATCCCTTTTTTAGAATTCATTAGACAAAATTTAACTTTTATTTTACCGTGCCAATAAATATGATCATCACTGTATATATATATATATATATATATATATATATATATATATATATATATATATATATACATATATATATATATATATATATATATATATATATATATATATATATATATATATATATATAGCAGAACTGGTAAATAGTGAAAACTTGAAGAAGGTGCTCAATACTATTGCAGAGCAAACGAGAAATCAAAGGTAAGCGACTGTTGCGATAACGCCATTTGTTTTGCAAAATTTATTGAAATAAGTGGAGATTGCTGAAATCTGAAGAAACTTGTTGTCACTAACACTTCATAGAATACTACAAGTTATCGCAAAGAGCAATCTTTGATGATGGTTTTTCTGACTACTCCTAGTGAGTAAATAATAATAATAATAATAATAATAATAATAATAATAATAATAATAATAATAATAATAATAATAACAATAATAATAATAATAATAATAATAACAATAATAATAATAATAATAACAATAATAATAATAATAATAATAATAATAACAATAATAATAATAATAATAATAATAATAACAATAATAATAATAATAATGATAATAATAATAATAATAATAATAATAATAACAATAATAATAATAATAATGATAATAATGATAATAATAATAATAATTTTTGTGTGGAAAAGAAAAATATGTAAAGAGATGTGCAGAACCGATGAGGGAAATATGAAAACGAAAAAAGATGAAAGTTAAGATAAATTATTGATAAACATCTTGCTGCCCCGAAATGCTCCTAGAACAATTCACTTAGCTCATCAATTTTGAATTCATACACATTATCTTGAGTGCATACTTGTGAATAAATAGATATACGTGTGCGTGTATGTGCGTGTGTGGGACCGCCTCTGTGTGTATACACCTGTATTAGTGTGCGTGTTTGTGACAAGCTACCGTAGTGAACTAAATAGGCAGAACTTTAAGGAATTATTCATATTGCTCTCCATATAGCGTAATATTTAGAGAGGCAATACAAATGCCACACACACACACATACATACATACACACACTCACACACACATATATATATGTATATATACTAGTAGATGTATCTGTCGTTGCCGGGTATTAAACGTAACACTAAATTTATTTTAAAATAATTTTTAAAAAAAACAGAAAGGAACTGAGACATGTGCATGCAAGAATTATATTTTTTTCTAAACAGTTCAATTCTCGTAAGTACAAAGAAAATAATCAAGCTGAGATCGAAACCGAAACCTAAATACAGCGAGCCAAGTGCGATAACCATTAGGCCAGTTCGACACGTCCTTTAAAAGGCGTTTTCAAACCTACTTATTCTTAAAATAAGGAAACTGTCATGTGAATGATTCGCAAAGTCATGGACAGTCGTGGGACAGTTAACAAACAGATAACAATTTGACGACCCATAAGTACCAATTTTTTCAATTTTTACCCATTAACAGCCCTTTTTCCGGGTGAAAGCCGAACAAGGTTTTCCATATATCTAAATACCTTATATACCAAATTTATAGTCTGTAGATAAAAAATTCGTTTAGTATATAGGTTGGGAAGTGTCCTCACGTACACATCCTCACTTTTATAGATTATATGGATATATATATATATATATATATATATATATATATATATATATATATATATACATATATATATATACGAGCAAACAGTTAATAAAACATGTTAAAAAACACTTTGAAATGAGTTAAAAACATATTTAATCTGAAAAGGAAACACTAGATAAGTGGATAGTCCTTCCCGCGGAGTTTTGAAGAAATACTTTCCTTCTCATCAGAGGGTAGGAATTAGCAAAATGCAGGATCGGATTTTGCATGCAAAAGTATTTGATGAAACAACAGGTAAGTCAAAGATCTTACTTGATAACAAAAAAGTGAAGCAGAGGGAATATGGTGAAGAAAAAGGTGATTACACATGAATGGGTAGTCTGGTGGAAGATAAATAACCACTGACGTTAAAATCCAAATATATAACTTCAAGAAAGTTAATTGAATTTCCATTTGCACAAGTAAAATCCAAGGAAATCGCGTTATTATATCTATATATATCTATATATATCTATATCTATATATATATATATATATATATATATATATATATATATATATATATATAAATGTTTAGAGGTACAGAATTTATATATAGTTTTAAAAATAATAGGCGGAAGTTTCTCGAGAGCTCTTTCGGCTATCATCTCGTCAGGAGAAAATCGATAGCAAACTAAATAATATTGTGTCGAAAAACAAAGAGTTCTAATGGGGAACTTATTAAATATGCCAAAAGTACGGGGACACTAAATAAATTTATTTACGTTTAAAAACGATTAAAATATTGGCACAACGAGGGAGAAAAAAAAAGCGGGAGAAAAGATTCAAAGTTCCCCAAAGAGAAACAATGCGTTTGATGTTTCTTTTTGCCGGCACAAAGAAGGTTGACGCACCGCAATAGAGACAGACTCCAATTGTTAAACTTTTATGCATGTACACATGTGTTTCGTCCTTTTGCGGGAATCTTCAGTGCGGAGAATGATTAATCATTCAGTCACACAATTCGTAACCCTCAGACCCAAGTCGATATTTCAACTTTTTTTCCTGTATGATTAGGACGTTGTATTTCTTTTTCTGCATGAATTTCAAAAATGTGCAAACACATAAAAATAAGTATTAAAATGATAACAGGGTATTCCAGAGAGCATCAGAACAGACATATCACGAATCTAATATACATATAAAGTACAAATTTGTTCTTTATCTTTCACCAGATTCTAAAGATTATTTTATACACTACTATCGGGGGGAGGTACCCAGAGTTGCCCGAGTGGTTGGAGGTGTGTGTGCTTGGGCGGTGGGGAGGCGGGGTAATCAAAACATAAGAATAAGCGAAGTAAATGTTTTTAAATATTAAATAAAAATTAAATATTATATAAAAAAAAGTTTAAAATTCAGGTCATAAATTAAGAATAAATACTTTTTAAATAATCTACATCATAATTCAGATCATAAATTAACAATAGATATTTTTAAATAATCTACATGATAATTCAGATCATAAATTAACAATAAATAATTTTTAAATAATCTACATCATAATTCAGATCATAAATTAACAATAAATAATTTTTAAATAATCTGCATCATAATTCAAATCATAAATTAACAATAAATATTTTTAAATAATCTACATCATAATTCAGATCATAAATTAACAGTAAATAATTTTTAAATAATCTACATCATAATTCAGATCATAAATTAACAATAAATAATTTTAAATAATCTACATCATAATTCAGATCATAAATTAACAATAAATAATTTTTAAATCATCTACATCAGAATTCAGATCATAAATTTACAATAAATAGTTTTTAAATCATATATATCATAATTCAGGTCATAAATTAAATGAACAATAAATAATTTTTAAATCATCTACATCATAATTCAGGTCATGAATTAACAATAAACAGTTCTTAAATCATCTGTATCATAATTCAGGTTATAAATTAACAATAAATAATTTTTAAATAATCTACATCATAACTCAGATCATAAATTAACAATAAATATTTTTAAATCATCTACATCATGATTCAGGTCATAAATTAACAATAAATTATCTTTAAATCATCTACATCATAATTCCGTTCAGATAGGATTCGCCCATTTTACACTTATTTAGAATTAGACGTAGGTAAACCACATCTTGCTACGCATGTTTCAGTTAAAGTCTTCCATCGTTTTCGCTCTGAAGCCAGATCCACAGCATTTATCGGGTTCTTTCTCTTTGTAATCAAATCTTTCTCGGTTTCATGTTACTTTCTGGTCTTCCTTTCCTTTTCCATCAATGGTCTACTGGAGAACTTGATTGGCAATTCTCTCTAAGGCCAATCTTAGGGAATGTCTAAGTTAACCTATTCGTCGTTAGCAGATTTTTGACGGTACTACGTGTTAGTTTTTTATAAAAACAGTGTCATGTTTTTCGTACTGACTCTGACAAACCTCTTTTAACAACGAATATCATTATTTTCAGTAAATTATACAGATAAATGTATAAAACCACTGTGGAATTTCCACGGGAGCACGCTTGTTTAAAAAAATCCTTGCAAACAGGCGCTAGACATAAATATTATAATTGGAAGGCATACAATGAAAAATAAGTAACCTATTTAAGAAGTTCCATTAACAAAGAAGGTACTATGGAGTATCAGCTGCAGTGAAAGATAGCTGAGGCCCAGGACTATTTCACAAGATTTGCAAGATCTGAAGAAACCAAAAACCAAAAAAAAAAAAAGAAAAAAAAACAGATCTAAATTAATATTTTATAGTCCAACATCTTGCCCATCCTGTTTTATGGAGGTGAAACTTAGCATCACAACATCAGCCAAAAGAAAAAAATAATTTAATGATCTGAGTTATGATGTAGATTATTTAAAAATGGTCTGAGTTATGATGTAGATTATTTAAAAATGGTCTGAGTTATGATGTAGATTATTTAAAAATAATTGTTATTGTCAGTTAAACATGTTATCAATACCTGAAACAAATGTGTTTCGTATTTATTTAAAACTATGTCAATTTTAATTACTTCTTAAAACAATGGTCATACTCAGTCTTTTTGTCATAAAAAATAAAATTAAAATCGATAAAACGAATATCACTTTTTGAAATGCGTTCATTCAAAATGTTCATTTCCGTTGCTGGTTCGACATGATTTTATTTTGGAACAATTCATTTAAAATAGGTAGAGTCGGATTTTCCAACCTTAGCGACATTAGATCAATCTATAATCATCATCTTTGCTGATCTGACGACATAGTCTTCCTAATAGGATATTTCTATCTAAGACCACACGTCTTATATATCGGGATCCTACGCTAGTAAGTAGATATTATGTTAACTAGTATCAATTTTGACGAGTATTACATAGAGTACATGTCAAGATAACCTGACGAAGAACCGAAATAGATCCAGCTACAACTGGCATAGTTAGCTCTTTAGAATAAACGGGATAGATATGTAGGTGTTGAATGATATGATTTAGAGACAACGTCACCTGTTCGGGGAACAAAATAGAGTTTCTAGTTAGTCCAAGTTTAGAACAGGACAGAGGAGATGCACCTAAAAATGTAGAAATCCAAGCGAATGTTTCCTCGAGACTCTGCCCGTGCGTCACCCATCTTACGACTAAGTTAGAAAACAAGTTAAGAAGTAATTTGAATCAGACATTGGTCTCTTCTCCCTTAGCAACATCTTTAATGTCACTTTTGGAACCAACAAGTCTCTGTTGTGTTTCCATGTACGAGTGGTTTTGCTCGTCTAGCTAAACAGAAGAGGTCAGAGGTCAACAACCACGAAGGTATCGCGATCCACGCATGGAAAAATGACGATCACAAAATTAAGACCAGCAATGGCGCACGTATGTAAAAAGACTTGGTATGTTGAATTATTTTCTTGGTCGTTCACAGACGAAAACGCGTGTGTGCAACAGTGCGCGCTTAATGTTTAAAATGTTACACAAGTATTCAAATTTGATTCTGACAGTCATTCCGTCTCATTAACCCTAAACTTTGAGCGGCGTCTATGGTGACCGTTTAGTACAAATAATAATGTATTTAGCGTAATCTTATATAGATGTAGTCTTATTAAAGTTTTCAATATTCTTACAAAAACATTTCATCCTTTGAAAAATTATCCTAATCACTCAACCAAGCATTTTTTGTTTTAGCAGAACAAAGAACAGACGAATATGTTAATGTTTTGAAGGACGTATAAATCGATTCTCGGTAACAACAAGCTATTGAGTGTCCTTTGATTCTGTCAAAAGTTCCAATTCAGTAGGTTCAGTTTTCGATATGGTGACTTTAATGTCTTCCCATAGGTTTTTTTGAGGTCATATTTTTGTCGTCGACATATCAGTACATCTTAACAATAACACACGCGTTTCTTTAGTCATTTTTCATATATTATGCAGGGAAAATCTTCTGTTTGTAATCATTTTCGCCCAAACAATGTGTATTGCTACTTGGAACGTAAGGGGCTACTAAACTGGGATCGTGCCTAACAGAGTACTGTGGGGTGAAATGTTTGTTCACATTATATTTAAACTTCTGCATATTATTATATTCACAGAAGCAGGAAACGAGGGGGGAATTCCAACGTTTAACAATCCGAAAAAAGCAAACTATTAGTTGTGAGAACTACAGCCTTGTAGACCTGTATCTTGTTTGAAGTTTAATACCTCGAACGTTCTAAAGTCGATAGCCAAGTTTCCCGAAGGCATAGGAGGTTTTAGCAATTCTATTGACTATCTCAACATCATGCGCCCCAATGGTGTTTATATATGGCTGACTGGGATAGCTTCCGTACATTCATATCTGATCTACCTCTGCATTCCATGTATAAAAAGGATGTTTCCTCTATAGTATCAGACCTGACCGAATGGTTAATTGTAGGCATGAATGAATCATACCATCCAAAAAATTCGAACAAAAACTTAACAGCCAGCCATGGTTATCCCCAGAATGTGCTGCTGCCATCGCGCACATAAATCACTTTTTCCATTTTAATAGATGTACTGAGACTAAAGCTTCTTATTGATTATCTATTATTGTCTATTTCTTCCTAACTTTATCTTATTTACTTAGTATAAATATGGACATGTATGTATATATATGAATATGTATACGGATGTGCGTATATATGTATGTATATATTATGTATATATATATATATGTGTGTGTGTGTGTATGTATATGTATATGCTTGTATGTGTGTGCCTATATGTCTACGTGCTTATAATTTTATTAACACTTACTAATATCTATATTTATGTAATTGCATATACATGTGTAAGAGTTGATGCATATGTATGTGTAGGTATGTATGCTTACTTAAGACCTTATCTCCACATATACTTATATAAGTGGACCTGTGTATATATGTGCATATATATGTGTATATGTGCTTATATACTTTTATGAGTGTACATATATGTATAAGAATTGTGTATATGTGTGTATATCTACTTATGAACCCATATACGTCTGCATTTACTTTGTCTATATATATGTGCGTGTACGTATGTGTCTGTATGTGGTTACCTAAAAGTGTACATATGTATATATGTGTATATGTGCGAATGTGCGCGTGCGTTAACCTATGTAATATAAAATAAACCCATTATAAACAGCAAGGAACAAGCCGATTTACAACGACAACCCCTCAAACGAACATTGTACGTATCAAAAGAAAAAATGACATCTACACTAACCCTTTCCCTCTCTCTCTCTCCCTCTCTTTCTCTCTCGCTCTACCTCTCTTTCCCTCTCGTTTTCCCTCTCTCTCCCTCTCTCCCATCTATTTAATATACCTTGCGAGAAAACCAAAAGCCAGTTAAAATTTAAAACCAAAGTATTGAAACTTTCCCCCTCCTTTCCTTACCTCCCTCACTCTTCTCTTTATCATTCTCTCTCCATCTCCCCCTCACTATATCCATATATCTCAACTCACGCCTACCTGAATCTGCTACCCCCACACATACAATAGAATCGAATGTATCTTGAACCTTCAAAACTGAAATATTGTCAACACCCGCCTCTCCTCCCTCCCCTTTTCCTTTCTCCTTTTTTTTTCTTAAAAACACCTTTTTTCCAATGATTAACAGCCATTTCTGCGAGAGCTGACGAAGCTGTCGAATCGTAAACATGATCCAACATCGGAAACATATGTAGCCAAATAGATAAAACGGTAATATATATATATATATATATATATATATATATATATATATATATATATACAATTGTACAGAAGGTCAGAAAAACATTGGTACGATCGGTTTCAAGCTGAGAGAAAATAACATGGCTGACGAGAGCCTAACATTATTTACGTTTTACCATTAATTGGTCCCCCTTATGTTGAACTTGAAACCGATGGTACCAATGTTTTTCTGAACTTCTGTACAAATTTAAATAAATAAATATTAAGCTCGTATATTGAAAAGGGGTTTTCTTTGTAATCGAGCACTTTGTTGGAATTCTTTCCCAAAAAACAGTAAACAAATATATATATATATATATATATATATATATATATATATATATATATATATCGGGTCACCGGCGACTAAACTGGCCCCCCTACGCCAGACTTGTTTGGTGAGGAGGGTAGCTAGTCTCGCTGAAGAATTAAAAACAAGACCTTCCAAAGGGAGAACGAACCCTTTTTCGCAGTCAACGGCCAACTAGCACCGTGTGTGTTTGTATGTGTGTGTTGGTGTGGAGAGGGCTCCCGTAAGCCATGGTGGAGGCAACCTTTCTAGGAGAAGCAAATCTCTGATTTAAAAAACCATAAAGCGGGAGACCAGTACCCGCATTAAGCTGGTCTGGAGTTTAACTTGTTGCTGGCTATCTTGCTCTTGCTTGTTGCTGGATCTCAATATTTTGAACCGAGAGAGAGAGAGATTTAGCTGTCGTACAAAGCTAAGACTCTATAACATAATATTTGTATAGATACTCCCTCAGGCATGTGTTTATAAAAATGGTCCTGTGGCAATGGAAAAGTTGTGACACGTGGAGGCTTAAAATGCTGGAAACGTGTAATAATTGATCTCAATGACCGTCTTCAGTGTCATGCTTGCTTCAGCGTGTGAATTCACCGGTAGGACTAAAAAAAATCATTTTAGGGCTCATGGATTTTAAGCGTCTGAGGGAGTGGCACTCGTCTGGCAAGACTTTGAAATCACCATATATACTATAGAGCGTAATAGACAGGGTCTAAATGAGCAAAGTCTTAGTAAAATATATTTAAAGGTGCTGTGCCCTTAGTATTGCAGTTATGATAAGCTCAATAGATGTAATTACAGAGAGCTATTTAAATAGAAAGGGTTTGAAATTATCAATCAATTTTTCATAGGAGGAAACATAACAAAATCATATTCATATGTACGATCGTTTCAGAAACTATGGCCTTTCATTCATTCGATATTTACAAATAAAACCATCGAGAAATAAGTAAAATAGTTCTAGATATCGTCTCCTCATCGGTATAAATACAAGGGGAGGGGGGTAGACACCAAATTTTAACCAGATTATTGAAGTGAATATAGTTGGTGAAACTTTGTAAGGAAGGGTTTCCATGTTGTTGTTGTTGTTGTTGTTTTAACCGTTGCGCAACCTTAAATAAGGATATTTTTTCGAAACGATCGTACATATAAACGTGATTTTATTGTTTCTACTTAGGAAAACTTGATTGATAATTTCAAACAATTTGTATATATATATATATATATATATATATATATATATATATATATACAGTCCTGGTCAAAATCATAAGACCACTTAAGAAAGTAAGCGTTTATGCATATTATCGAATTTTTAAACAAACAAATGGGTGGCTTCATTCGAAACCTTAACCGTGATCTAATAATTATTTTTTAAAAACAAACATTTTCACCTGGTCAAAATGATAAGACCATTGATAATTTATCTAACAAAAGGCAATTATAAATTACTAAAAAGGGTCTCAATATTTAGTATAACCTCCATTATTAGGAATTACTTCAAAAATTCTCTTCAGCATGCTTGCGACTAAGTTTTTTATCAGTTGCGAAGGAATTTTATCCCATGTACTGAAAACTGAATCAGAAAGTTCCTTTATCGAATCATACTGGGTTTCATCGTTGAACACTTCTCTTGCCATCCATCCCCAAAGATTTTCAATGGGATTGAGGTCCGGAGAACATGCTGGGTGATCTAACAATTCTATATTATTTGAAGAAAAGTATTCTCGTGCTTGTCGAGAAGTGTGTATCGCAGCGTTGTCTTGCTGGAAAATCAAATTTCTTCCACACAGACGTGGACCTTCAGCCCTGATAGAAGCATTTCACTACTTGCAACTTTAGGGTCCCAGCTGACGAGAAAGCACCCCAGATCATTAAAGACCCTCCTCCACTATGCCGAGTTGAAAAAGTCTCTTTGGGCAAATTTTTATCATGCCAATAGTGTTGAAATCCATCTGGACCATCTAGATTAAACTTTTTCTCATCGGAGAAAATTACATTTTCCCACTTCTCTTCATTCCAAGTCTGGTATTTGGCGGCATATTTAAGTCGGTTAATTTTGTGCTGTTCAAGAAGACGTGGTTTCTGCAGTCGCTTTAAATGATTGAAGCCCTTCATTTTCAGATGCCTTCTGATGGTTTTAGGACTACATTCTGATGCTGTTCGGCTTTTCAATCGACTTGAGCTCATACTGGAGTTGTTTTTTAACGTCTTCTGATACCACGATCCAGTGATGAGGTTATTTTTTTTGGTCGACCTGGACTCTTTTTGTACCCATATTGATCTGGATTTCTTAAAAAAATATTGTGATGACTACGATTCACTTCGTTTGCAATGGATCTATGGGAGAGTCCATCCCTATTAAGCTCAAAGATCCTTCCTCTCTCAAACTCTGATAATTTTGCCATTTATAATTTAGTAAGATGTTTTTATCCACTAACAAGTTGCTTTTAGTAACATAGAAAGCTTTTCGTATTCATTTTTTCAAAATTAGCCGATTTTATTAAAGTGGTCTTATCATTTTGACCAGGTGAAAATGTTTGGGTTTTTTTAAAATAATTATTAGATGAGGGTTAAGGTTTCGAATGAAGCAGATGTAATTTTTTCCATCATATTTTCCCTTTTAGCAATGGTTTCAACCATTTGTTTGATTAAAAATTCGATATTATGCATAAACGCTTACTTTCTTAAGTGGTCTTATGATTTTGACCAGGACTATATATATATATATATATATATATATATATATATATATATATATATATATATATATACGAAAACATATAACTCCCCCAACATCATCTATAATTGATTTATTTCGTTCCTGATGAGTTCCACGCTAGACGTCGCATCCCCATTATGTTACGTAGCATCTTTTCTACTCTTCTGATGGGAAGCATTAGGCTTCGAAATGCCTTGGCAGAAAGAGTCCCATCTATCCTCCAACTAGAGATTTGTATACCTTTATTGAATAAATGAACCATTCTATATTTATATAGTTTTTGTGACTTCATTTTCCATTCTTTTGGTTTTCCTATATAAGCTCCAATTAAACTTGTTGAACTTTATATTATCCCGATAAAAGTCTCCTCCTATAGAATCACTCTTTTCTTCTAACTCTTTTCTTCTAACTCCCTAAGATATATATATATATATATATATATATATATATATATATATATTATATATATATACTAGCAGAAGTACCCGTCGTTGACTGGGTTCAAAAACAACCTACAGAAAATGGACTGTGATTGATGAAAGTATGATAGGTTATGAAAAGGAAGGAGTTGCAAAGAGATAGGTTTTGATGCTCAAAAATGTTACCCTAACCAAAATATGATGAAAGTAAAGATAATTTTCGCGAAAATATATTTTTTTATATCAACTTTGTTCCCATTCGTAGCCAAGAGTGACCAACAAAATGATGTTTCCTTACAAAGAGAAAATGTTATATATATAATAATATAAATATACAAGAAATAAATGTTACCATAGTCAATAAAAGTTACTTTTATGGTAGAAAAATTCATTGATTTGTATTTTTAAGTAGTTTGTTAAAAAAGAATTTTAAATTCACGAACCGGTTTTTAAAAAAATCAAAATGGCAGCGACTTTGAAATGGAGAGCCCCGTTTTCAATTTGAAGGAGGGGCACTTGAGCATTCTGTGTTAACAATTTAAGAGAGTTCCGTCAACGTAAGGAATATTTATAGACATTTTTTAATGTTTTCCGTTATTTTGTGCTTGAGGAATATTCGATTATAGCATGTGTAGTTTATATAAAAATTCATTAAAGTAGTTATCGCCTCAAATTTCGTTTTAATTTCGGTTCGCTAAAATTATTTCAAGTAAAAAGCATTAAAAACTATTTCAAAACAAAAGAAAACATGAACTGAACTTTTATTGACTATGGTAACATTTATATTTTGTATATTTATTTTTTCGGGTAGTCTTTTGTTGGCTTTTCTGCTAAACACCCTTACTAAATAATATCGACGAAATATCGAAAAACAAAGAAACTAAAACAGTTTTGAAAAATAATGAAGCTTTACTTACTTTAGTAAAATATTCCGAAACAGCAAAATGGGACATTAAAAAGTAAACACGTAATTATTTTAATTTTTTAAAGCCAAGAACCGATATAAATATGAATAAGAAAAAAATGGCGCCTTTTTCAAGCAGAACAGCTTCGTTTCAGTTTTACAGTATTGAACGGTGTAGTATTTCGCTGTCGGCTTCAGGGTTGTACTATTGTAATGTAAATAATACGCAGAAAGGGCTGTAATCAACTGAATTCTTTCTAGTACACTGACAAAAAAAGCTTAAACAGATATATAAATAAAAATAAAAAGGTTATGTAAATGTTTTTAAAAAGACAAATAATCACGTAAGCAGGATTTGTTCCTTCTTTTGACACGATAACAAGTAACGTTCTTATTTTTTATTATTTATCTATTTATCTATTTTCGAAAGAGTGCTACGCAAAATTTGTGTCGAGAATTGTCTAAAGTTCCGACTTTCTTTTTTTTTTTTTGGCTTTCACTGTAATAAGAACGTGAATTTATGAGGAAAATTTATTCGACACAATATGATTCAACTCAAAAAAATAAATAAAACTAACAGGAATTAAGATTAAAGTTAAGGTGTTATTATAGGCCCGCACCCCTTTTAAAACCCCTTGTGAATCTTTGTGACATATTTCCATTCTATGGACGCAGGCGCGAACGAAGACCCAATAATTTTATCATACCATATTTCTTCAAACTGAAACATAATTATCAAAGTATACTTACGCAAATAGATATGAAAAGTCTTTGTTAAAGTTTGTGCCATATTTCCATGGGGTACAGGCGCGAACGCAGAACCTATAATTTTATTATACCGTCACTATTTAAGTCGAAACATACTTATCAAAGTATTCTTATGTACATCTATATCAAAAACCCTTGTAAACGCTTTTTTTTTTCATTTTTTATTTCCATACTTTGGGGGCAAGGCGCGAATTTTTATGAACCACCATTCTGCCAGATCAAACATACCCATTCCTGATCCCCGATACATCTTCTATCATTATATGTAATCAGTTTTTTAAAATAGTCAACTATATGGGAGCCTATTCGTGACCAGACACACACACACACACACACACACACACACACACGCGCGCGCAGACGTTCAGCTTTATATTATAGAAGATATATATATATATGAGGTGAATTTATATATATATATATTATATATATATGAGGTGAATATATATATGTGTGTGTGTGTGCGTGTGTGTGTGTGTGAGCAAACAGTTAATAAAATATGTTATTAACTTATATATCTGGTTGAGATAATTTTATAAATATTAATTCTTTAATATTTATAATTTACTTTAATTTTACCATCTTGGATCATTTTGGTAAATTCAATTGTAATTTTCATTTTATATATATATATATATATATATATATATATATATATATATATATATATATATATATATAAAGCTGAATCTGTGTGTGCGTGTTTCTGGTCACAAATAGGATCCTATATGGTTGAGTATTTTCAAAAACTGATTACATATAATGATAGAAGATGTATCGAGACACAGGACTGGGTATGTTTTATCTGGCATTATGATGATTCATTAAAAATCTGGGGTCTGCGTACGCGCCTGGCCCACAAATTAGCGAAATAAAAAATTTAAAAATTAAAAAAAAAAAAACGTTTACAAGTGTTTTTGATATGGATGTACATAATGATACTTTGATAAGTACGTTTTAAATTAAATAGGGATGGTATAATAAAATTGTGGGGTCTGCGTTCGCGCCTGGCCTCCATAGAATGTAAATAGGCACAAACTTTAATAAAGACTTTTCATATCTATCTGCGTAAGTATACTTTGATAATTATGTTTCAGTTTGAAGAAATATGGTATAATAAAATTATGGGGTGTTCGTTCGCACCTGACCTCCATAGAATGGAAATATATAAATATATAGTTTTTTTTTTTAATATAGATCCACAGAATATTGTGTTAAGTGTTTCAGTATGAACAGGCATGGTATAATAAATTATGAGGTTTATCTATTTTATTTTTACTTTCATCATAATTTGCTTTGGTTTTGATACCCCCAAATTCGAAGCAATCTCTTTACAACCCTTCCTTTTCATAACCTATCATACTTTCATAAACAAGAGTCCATTTTCTGTTGGCTGTTTTTTAACCCAGTCCAGGACGGGTACTTTTGCTAGTATATATATATATATATATATATATATATATATATATATATATATATATATATATATATATATATCGAATCGAATCCAGCTCGGCCGTAGCCGAAACTGAACTCACTACACGAGTTTGTAGTGTATTTCAAATCTTGTCAGTAGCTGAATACTTGATGCTTCTCCAGGGCTATCAAGGTTATTTTATCGTGATGTCATCACTTCTTGGCAAAATCCTCATTGAGCACTAGACGCCTTCTTGCTTCCGTAAGTTTAGAATCTAACAAACACATTATGTATATGTATGATAGTTTCCTCAGACCTTGTACTTAGCTTGACATCTTGTGTTATTTGGCGTTTATTTATTACTAGCGAGGGCACTCGGCGTTGCCAGGATGTGTGGATGTGGCGTTGTAAGGAACCTCAAGGATGGAGAGAGGTGTTTTTGAAAAGTGGTAGTAGGTAGGCAGGCTGGAACCCGTAACGCAAAGAAGGAAAAGAAGGTGAAAAAGCAACCTAACGTCTTAACTGATGCGTCAATCGCGAAACCGGATGTTGCGAGCGTTGAAATTAAGGGTAGTCAATCCAATGGAGACGATGACTAGCGAAAATGTCAACAAAACACTTCCCCTCTTCGTAGAAAACTGCCCAGTTGGGGGTTAAGGAATGAATGTTTTGGGCCAATTTTTCAATATTTGTCATCCGAAAGACCAAAGTTTAAAACGACATTGTCACCTTCCGATTCATCTGTCGGAAGTTTTGCGAGACATACAAACACACACACATAAATTTTGTCTTTTATATATTAGACTACCGGGGAATACTCGGCGTTGCCCGGGTGGAGAATATTGGCACAAGGACGAAGCAATGTTAAGAATGGATAGAGGGTAATTAGTTTTCCACGCTAACCATAAGGCCAGAGGATAGTGAATTCAATGAGTTTGTAATTATTTTTTCCCGGGTGGATGATATTGACACAAGGACGAAATAAAAAAGATAGAGAGAGAGGTGGGATCGAACTCGAAAACGTAGGGTAATTAGTCTTCCTCGCTAATGCTTAGGCCAAAGAAGGTAGTAAATTCAGTTAGTTGGTAATTAACTTAATAACCATAGTAGTCGCCATTACTTTTAAACCTGGCCGGAGCAAAGCTTCCCAGTTTTTAAAATACTGCTTTTAAACCATGGCTGAGGGCCAGGTAAGCTTCTCGGTTTTTTAAGTGCTGCTTTTAAACTTGGTTGGGGCCAGGTAAGCTTCTCGGTTTTTTAAGTGCTGCTTTTAAACTTGGTTGGGGCCAGGTAAGCTTCCCGCTTTCTGTCGTTTGCGTTTGAACAGTTTCTCTTTATACAAAAAAAAAGCCAAACAAACACCTGAGATGACGCCACGGTGGGAATTTTGTTTAACGCGATCAAAACAATGATAGAGACGATAGTACGATCTGGGAAGTATGTAAAAACTTCTTACGGAATCTAACCGACATGAAAAGTAAAAAGCTTTTGGCAGACACACACAAACGCTCGTGCCCATTTTGTCTTTTATATATATAGACTAGCCTGGGTACCTGGAATTTCCCAGTTGTTTGGAGGTGTGTGTTGAACACAAAAATGTGGTAGTAGGTAGGTAGGTAGGCGAAGGAGGAAAAGAATGTAAAAATAACGTGACGTATTTGTTGTTGCATCCATCGCCAAACCGGAAGTGACGAAGGTTTAAATTAAGGCTAGTCAATCGAAACGAGGGATTGACTTTCGAAAAAAAAAAGCGACCCATTCTTGTAGCAAAGTGCCCAGTTGAGAGTGAAGGAATTAATGTTTTAGCCATTTTTTATATTTGTCGTCCGAAGGGTCGCGCTTCAAAACGATTCCGATCTAGTGAAAATCCGTCGCTTCTGTCGAAAGTTTTAGGCATACATGCATACATACATACATACATTTATACATAACTACATACATACATTCATACATACATACATACATACATTCATACATAACTACATACATACATACATACATACATTCATACATACATACATACATACATTCATACATACATACATACATACATTCATACATACATGCATACATACATTCATACATACATACATTCATACATACATAAATACATGCATACATACATTCATACATACATGCATACATACATACATACATACACATACATACATACATACATTCATACATACATACATACATTCATACATACATCCATACATTCATACATACATGCATACATACATTCATACATATATACATACATACATTCATACATACATACATGCATACATACATTCATACATACATACATAAATACACATACATACATACATACATACATACATATATTTAGACAGAGATGTGAAATTTATATTATAGATTACAGGTTTAGTCGCAGGGGCCACATAATTTTCTTTTGGAACAATTCATTTTAAAATAGGTAAAGTCAGAATCTTTTATTATAGCGACATCTAACACAGTATATATATATATATATATATATATATATATATATATATATATATATATACATATATATATATATATATATATATATATATATATATATATATATATATATATATATATTAACTTTTTTGAAGTTTTACATTTGGATTTTACCGTCACCGGATTTTTTATCTTCCACCAGACTATCCATTCGTGTGTAACCACCTTTTTCTTTACCATATTCCCTCTGCTTCACTTTTTTGGTTTTCAAGTAAGATTTTTGACTTACTTGTTGCTTCATCAAATACTTCTGCATGCAAAATCAAACCCCACATTTTGCTAATCCTACCCTCTGATGAGAAGGATAGTATTTCTTCGAAACTCCGCGAATTAAGGACTATCCATTTATCTAGTGTTTTCTTTTCAGATTAAATATGTTTTTAACTCATTTCAAAGTGTTTTTTAACATATTTTATTAACTGCTGGCTCATATATATATATATATATATATATATATATATATATATATATATATATATATAATTATTTTTCTTTTGCCTCCTGTTCCCCTTACCTCACCCTTTTTTTAACCAAGTATGATCTGTGACTTACTTGTAGTTTCATCAAATACTTTTATATGCAAAACCCGATCCTGCATTTTGCTAATTCCTGCCCCCTGATGAGAAGGGGAGTTTTTCTTCGAAACTCCGCGGATTAAGGACTATCCACTTATCTTGTCTTTCCTTTTTTAAAATTAAATATGTTTTTAACTCTTTTTCAAGATGTCTTTTAACATGTTTTATTAATCATTTGTTCATATATATATATATATATATATATATATATATATATTACATACAATTTTATTAAAAGCTTAAAGTCAAATGAAAAAAGAAATTCTGATATTTTGAAGCAGAATTTAAAAATAAATAAAATAAATAGATCCATGTGTTTGTTTTTACAAGTACTTTAATGAAATGCATTCTGATGGACTCGCAGCACTTGTGCTCCTTGATGTAATTACGGACTAACTCGAGAAGTAGCAAAATTCAGCTACTTGTTTGTTGAAATCTTTAGATGCTGAAAAGCCTCCTACTCTACTAGCTTCTTTTCTTGAACCGCTAGACTTTGAAAATTTCTCCTTGTTTCCTGCTTCTCTGCCTTACGCGTCGATCTTCCAAAATGACAGTCACAATTTGATTTGCATATGCCTTATCAATAGCAGAATGTTTAGTGATCAGCTCGGGGCGCTGGTTGTACAGATTTCCCGTCATTTTTCAATTCAGAGTGCCAGTATTTTGTAGGGTTTTCTATGGTGTGCGTTATTTAAAATAAATAAAAAATAACGAATCACAGCGCAACACTCAACAGATTGCATTACACGTATCTCGATACACCTGTAAATCAGAAATCACAATTAGTTCAGAACTATAATATCGCACATAACCTATAGAGTTATAAATCATTTCGCATGCAAATTGTCGGCTAGATCAGACAATAGACCAGATACCTTACTTATTGAATGCTCTTCTTAGTTCTTGCATCGGCATAGCGTGCTGGCGTCTTTGAAGTTTTATAATCTATATAAAATTCTCAGTCTCCAGTCGCATCAATATCCACGGAGATAAAAACGTCCATTTGTTGCATTTTTTATTTGCAGGGAGGTGTCGCCTTACTGCCACATACAACGCCTGGCATTTTCAATTGGTACTACCGTCGCCTTATTCCGGTGATTTAATGAAATTTGCCAATGAAGAGAGGTGTGCGCACATATGTGAAATGTGTTGAGGAAACCGCCATGTCTGTCGGACACACCTGAGACATGCTAGCTGAATCTTTTGAATGAGGCTGGTATGTCCGTGTTGAAAGTCTAGCGGCAACAAACGCTGTGCAACAAGAATGAACTTCGTTCTATGTGTTTCAGACTGCTTTGCAAAAGGGTAGAGGCAGTATTTTTAAGAAGTGTGAATGGCAACATTTGGCAAATAGAATAATTAAGAAGTGTGTAGCGTAGCCAGATAGGAACAGCATGACGAAGTTTAAAACTTTCTCTCTGTCTTTACATATATATATATATATATATATATATATATATATATATATATATATATTATATGGATTATATATATATTATATAGATTATATATATATTCTTTTTTACTCTTTATCTCTCTATCTTTATATATATATATATATATATATTTCTGTAATGTCTGATGAAGTAACTAGATCGATAATACGATTCAGTAATCGAAACATGTGTAACTAAGCAGATAATAATAATAATAATAGGTAATAAAAAGCAGATAATAATAGTAGGTAATAAAAAGCAGATAATAATAATAGGTAATAAAAAGCAGATAATAATAATAGGTAATAAAAAATAAGACATATTTGCTCTGCAATAGTATTGAGCACTTTCTTTAGGTTTTTATTAATAACCATTTATATATATGTATATTTCTCTAAAAATATATATATATATATATATCTTTCTCTATCTCTCTATCTCTCTTTCTCTCTCTCTCTCTATATATATATAAACACACACCACACACACACACACATATATATATATATATTTCTATCTTTCTTTATATATATATATATATATATATATATATTAAGTAATGTGATTTACAATTTAAAAATTTAAAAAAAAAATTTTAATCTAAAAATCAAATTTTAATTAAATTAAAAATCAGTTTCATAAGAAGGAACAACAACAAAGTCAATTATCTGTACGATCGTTTCGGAAATCCGTGCTTTTTATTTGTGGTATACATGAAGTTATGTAGAACAATTATATATAGTTTTTTTGGTAAGCACGGTCTCCTCATCAGCAAATTTAGGAGGATTTTTATTGAATTTAAAAGACACCATAAATAAACCTAGCATTAAAAGTAAGGCAGATGAATCTGAAAAAATTGAAATAAAAGGTTTGGATTTAAAATTTATAAGAAAATTAATATAGGTTAGAGATAGAAATGAGTAGAAAAAATATATATTTTTGAATTTATATAATAAATTTGATTTAAAAATATATAGAGATAGTTACCTTTTAGTTTTTCTTTTTTTGAAATCAGGAACTGTGTTTAAAGTAGTCATTTAGATGTTTGTTATAGCTTTTTATTTTATTGAATGATGAATTTTAAAAGGGCGACGCTCGTGCAGTAAATTGTTTCCGTTAGCTTATTTTGATTTAAAGACGCTACAGTTAATATATATAGAGAGAATATTTATTTTGTAAGTTTTTAAGGGGAGATAATTGTCATGTATTATTGACTTTATTTATTATTTGATTTACGGGTCTAATGGAGGTAATTAGTCTAACTTAATTTATTAAAAAAAAATTGTAATCTATTTTTACTAATGAGTAATTTTTAATGATTTAAGGTGGTTTATATTTATTAAATTTAAACCAACGTTTATGATTACATGTCAGAAGCTCGTGTTTTGAATGTAATAGTTTGATTGTACTTTTTATATTTTCATATTTTAAAATTTTTAGGGTTTCTTTTGTACATAGTGCACAAAATTTATCTCCTGGTTTATATGATTTGCAAGTCTCAATTATTTGCCATTTTAAGTTGAAAGAAATATTACTATTTTTTAGTTGCCAAATATAGTTGGATAGAGTAGTTTGGTTTGATAGAGAGTTATTTTTAAAAGAATGTTTGTGCGTTGAAATTCTATGTTTTATTAGGCCAGATGTGGAACCAATATATAATACCTTTTGATTATTGCGATTATTTTCCGTTAGGTCTATTGTTGGATTATTATGTGGTGGGTTGATTAGTAATTGATCGGTAGATTGATTTAAGTTGGTGTTATTATTTAATCTGGTAGTTGAGTTATGGCTGTTAATAGGTTCTTGTAGATTTGGAGTTTTTGATACTGTGCAGCTATAGATAACATTTTTAATTTTACATGAGCCTTGTAGGGGACATTTATTTTTTCTTCTACAGTTACAGTCCGATGTATTTTGTATAGTTGTATTTTGTAGTTTATTAATTTTCTTATTATTAGAGCTAATTATTTTCTGATGAAGGTTAGGCATAGTAGAGTAAGAGACTTTAATTGTGTTCTTATTGAAAATTTTATTATATCTATGGGGGCTTTAAAGTTCTTATCTAATATTTTAAAAAATTCTCTGGCTATGTTTGTTTCTAGGTTTTTGGAATATGGGGGGTTGAACCATAGGATCTCCTTGTGTCTATTCTTACGTTTACGGGTTTTAGTTTGCTGTTTATTTGTATTATTATCTAATATTTGTAGTTTGGTTTTATCTTTTTTTGTCTCTTGGTTATTTTTCTTAACTCGTATACGGGAAGACATTGCCATATTATATGTTTTTACGCTCTTAATAGGTTTATTTTTAATGCAGTTTATGTTTCTATCATTTTCATTTATGAATTTAATTTGTGAATTATATCCAGAGTTTTTAAGGGCTTCATTATAGTATTTTTCATTTTTGGTAAATATTGATTTAGTAGAAGACAGTCTAGAAATTCTTAGAGCGATATTGGGAACTATTGATTTTAATATTGATTTTGGGTGGTTTGATTGATTGTGGACATATAGAAGTGATTGGTTAGGTTTATGGTATGGTTCAAAGGTAGAATTTTCAAGATTTAAGGTTATGTCTAAGAAATTAACAATTTTTTTATTAGGGTTGATTTTTATACTAAGTCCATAATTTTTAAATAATTTATGTAGAGCTTTAATTGCTTTTTCATAATTTTTATTAGTAGAATTCGTTATGAAAAGTGCATCATCTCTTGAATTAGCTCTAGGACATTTAACTATCGAGCTTATTATATATCTAAATTACAACGAGCATTTCCTGTATTTTAATTAAACTAGTAATTTCACTGTTACATTAAAATACACTTAGCTCTTTAGACTATTATTCTAATCTCCTTTAAATTATATATATATATATGTATATATATATATATTTCTATCTTTCTTTATATATATATATATATATATATATACATATCAGCATAGAGGGCTTCCCTTCCATTAACCAAGGACAAATTAAGTGTAATATCAGACCAGATTCTACACTTTGATCTTGGCCCGAAGGCCAAAAAGAAAAAAGGCAAGGTTTTTTATATTTATTTAGTTATTTATTTGTTTCCCACTGAATCAATTAGGCACAAGGCCATTTTTTAATGTGGCGAATGAGCGGGGGGAGACCAGTTCCCCCAAAAGGGAACTAGAGTGACAATTGGTATGAAGGGTTTCCCCTACATTGAGCAAAACTGATTGTCCAAGAGCAATAGTCTGATATGTGGGGTTGCTCCCACATATGGTCTTTGATTGCAGTATCTGCCGGAACAGATACTACACTTGGATAACAGAAAAAAGATCTTGGCCCGAGGGGCAAGGAGAAAAAAGAAAATACAGCTTTTCTATACATGGGTCATAAATTTGTATTCAACTGTAAAAGATTTAGCTAATTTATATATTCTGTTAAACATTCATTATAATTAATTCCTTATTAGTTTTTCAGTTTTCTTATGGGATGATCATCGTTAATTATTACGTGTAATTATATTCATGCAGATATTCTACATGATTTATACTTGCGTAATATTTGCGTAAAATATTATAGTAAACACAAACCTCTTTCTTTACATGTATGTGTATATGTATTTGTTTAAAAGTTTTACTTACTAAACTCCTCTGTCAATTTTTTGTCTACAGAAATGAAACTTAATTTACAGGATATTCAAACCCATGCGAAATTTTATATCGGTGCAAAAGTGTAAAAATTTAAAAAAAAATGGAATTTGCCAGGTGAAAGTCAAATAACGGTATTACGAATATGCATGCGTAACGCAATAGCTATTGGTTCATGTTTTAATTTTTAGGCTTGTAGAAACCATGTGTTCATAGATCAGCTATTAATATCAAAGGAAAAAATAAATTAGAAATGTATACGTTTGCTTTAAAAAAAAAAATTAACGTTTTTGGTTTCGATTCTCGGTGGTAGCGCACGAGTCATATTTTATATATATATTTTCACATTATATATCGGTCGTTTTCTCTCTCTCTCTCTCTCTCTCTCTCTCTCTCTCTCTCTCTCTCTCTCTCTCTCTCTCTCTGTATATACATATATAGTAAGTTACAAATATATATGGCGTTTCAGCTACACTGAATATTCCACGTTTCATCCACTCTAAGATTCTTCAGACTTATGTGAGATTTTTGTGGTTATCTCGTGTTTTTATATACGCACCTACTATTGAGTTTTTTGTTAGCCAATCAGCATTCTAGTATCAACCGCGTCGTTCCTAAACAGCCAATGAGCAGGCACTTACAGGGCAAAGGCCCATTTGACCTCCAGATGACCCCTTCGTTTGTGTGTGCTATTTAGCCAATATATCTAGTGCCTTGACCTGTTTTAAATCTAGGTAACTTTTTTATGTTAATTTATATTTGTATATATATATATATATATATATATATATATATATATATGTATGTATATACATACATATATATGTGTGAATAGTTTATGTATATGCATGTTTATTTATTTATTTATTCATTTTGTTATTTTCTATTGTTTATGATAGTTTTAAAATTATTTTGTATCTTTATCCTAGAGTAAATTTTTTCCTGTGAACACAGTTGTTCGCTATTTCTCTCCTACAGTTTAATAGACATTGGGGTTCCTTAAAGTACAGGATAGCAAATTTTCCATGAAGACATAATCTACATGGGTCGTCTAGGTCCCTACAGGTGTTTGCTTGTCTTATTATTTTCCATTCGACTACCGGCGAACGTCCGTTTTCCTTGAGTTCCCAGTATTTATTTGCTAACATTGTTTTCATACGGTGTTTTTTTTATTATTGAACGTACTTTTGTGGTCATAATATCCAGCTTTGAAATCTAAGGAAGTTATACCTACGTAATATTTCTTGTAATTCGGGTTTTCTTACGCAAATATTGTGGCCTGATAAACTACGCTTTTGGTTATACATTTATTTTGAAGTGGGCAAGGTGTATCTACAGTTGCATTTATCTTGTTCGTTATTAGTATTTTTATTTTTATTTCTAGTATGGTTGTTGTTGTCCGGAGTTGGTTTATTATTATTATTATTATTATTATTATTATTATTATTATTATTATTATTATTTCTACTAGTTATATATGTGTCATTTGTATTAGTTATATTTTTGTCATGGTGTCCACTTTTTTCATTGTTTATTTTGTTGTTGTTTTCATTGCTTTTATTTAATATTTTGTTATGTGCTTTAATTATCATCTCTAAATTTTTGCACAGGCTGTAGGATAACTTTAGGGTATTTTATTGAAGATTTTGTGTAAGGGGTTGTTTGCGGGAAAGTGCTTTTCGATAAGGTCTAGAAATTCCTTGCCAAGTTTTGTTTTTACATTTGATTGTATGGCGCCGTATATCAGATTATATTTCTTTTTCTTCTATTTTTAATTTTATTTAAGCTATTGGTGTTTTGTTGCTTATATTTGATATAAATATTTTTGTATCAACTATTTTTAGGACTTTAATTGATATTGGTTGACCTGTTAAATGCATTTTCATCGCTTGAGTTATTGCTGAGTCTATTTACGATCGAGTTAGGAATCTGTTTCATAATTGATGGTGGGTGATTGGACTTAAGGTTTACGTATATTGGAGTAGCGTTATCTTTTAAGTAGGGTTCATATGTGTTTTTATCTAAATTTAACGTGACGTCCAGGAAGTTTGTTATTTTTATGTTAGCTAATACCTCTACTTTTAGATCTAGATTTTTTTTTTCATTTCCTTGTGTATGATTTTCTTAAAGTTATCTCCCTTGACTTTGTTGGTGTCTTTTATTATAGCTAATCCGTCATCTCTATATAGGCCGATAACCGTAGTATTAAATATGCTTGTGAGGGTATATAGAATGAATAGTCCCACAAGATATTATGCTTCTGCAGAATCCCTGGCACACATCGCCAAATCAAACGAATTTGTCATTTTAGTTTTTATCTATTGGTTATTGTTTTTTATTAGAACTGATTTTCTACATTTTTTTAATGATGTTGATTTCTTCCGATGATATATCAGTGTATGCCTCGGCAAATTCTAGGGCAATGTTAAAAAGTAATTCAGATATCGAGGGATAGAAGTCTATGATGTCGAACTGTATAAACGTACATTTATTTTTGTTTTCTATATTTTTTTAACCAAGTGCTTCGGCAGTATTTGTCCACTGGTTTAATTCTAGGTCTTGTTTGATTTGTTTGTTTACTGTAGAAAGTATTGCTTTGCTAATTCGACCTATTTCTTATTTTTCCTGTAAGTGCCTGCTCATTGGCTGATTAGGAAGGGCGTGGTGGATACTAGAAAGCTGATTGGCTAACAAACACCTCAATAGTAGGTGCATATATAAAAACACGAGATAACCACAAAAATCTCACATAAGCCTGAAGAATCCTAAAGTGGATGAAACGCGAAATATTCAGTGTAGCTTAAATGCCATATATATTTATAACTTACTAGCTCTATCTACGTATTGAGCACTGTTGAAGTAAATACTTTAAGTTCAAGCGTAAATTTATACTTTCGTATATTGATTTCATGTGAGTAAATGAAGTAGTTATATATATATATATATATATATATATATATATATATATATATATACAGTAAGTTAGAAAAATATATATGGCAATTAAGCTACACAGAATATTCCACGTTTCATCTACACTTAAGCCTGACGAATCCCAGTGTGGATAAAACGCGGAATATTCTGTGTAGCTTACTTGCCATATATATTTTTCTAACTTACTACCTAGCTCTACCTATGTATTGAGCACTGTTGAAGTAAATACTTAGTTTACGCATAAAATTATACTTTCGTATATTAATTAATGTGATTGAATGAAGTAGTCATATATATATATATATATATATTTCTCTCTCTCTCTCTCTCTCTCTCTCTCTATATATATATATATATATATATATATATATATATATATATATATATATATATATATATATATATATATATATATACAGTGATGATCATATTTATTGGCACGGTAAAATAAAAGTTAAATTTTGTCTAATAAATTCTAAAAAAAAGGGATTAAATTAAAGAAAATAACAAAGTATATTATGTATTTTTAACTGGCCTTTCCGATGCAGCAATCGGATTTTAGAAAAAATAAATAACAAAGGAACAACAAACATAATTGCAAAAAACCCGTGTTCAAAATTATTGGCACGGCTTTGTTTTTCTTTTAGTATCAGTATAATATCAATCAATTTCCGGTTTACGTGCTTTCTGAACTTTTTTATAGCCATATTATGCTTGTTTAACGCTAATTCAGTGAATAATTTTTTTCAGATAATTTTTAGATAGCGATTTATTTAAACTATTATAAGTGACTAAATTATAATTTTCAATCGCCATGGTTAAAACTAAGGAACACAGCGAAGACGTCAGGAAGCTTGTTGTAGCATGCCATACCAATGGGGAGGGCTATGATAAGATTTCAAAGAAGCTAAACCTTCCCAAATCCACTGTTAGAGCCATAATAAACAAGTTCAAATCGCAAGGCCACGTTATGAGTTTAGAGGGTAGAGGGAGAAAAAGGATTCTTTCCCCAAGAGATGAACGGAAAATTGTTCGACAAGTAAAACAAAACCCAAGGATCTCTGTTGGGGAGATTGTTGATGAACAGAGCACCTCTGGAGTGAATGTATCTCGACATACAGTTGGTAGAGTTTTGAAGAGAGCTGGTTTAAAAGCATGTCGTCCGAGAAAGACTCCCTTATTGAAGCCTATGCACCTGAAAGCAAGGCTAGCCTTTGCAAAACGTCATATTGATAAAGATGTTGCATTCTGGAAACGTGTTCTATGGACTGACGAAACGAAAATAGAGTTATTTGGCCATAATAAAGTGTCTTATATTTACAGAAAATCTGGCGAAGCTTTCCTGCCTAAGAACACCATACCCACAGTGAAGCACGGTGGAGGCAGTTTGATGTTTTGGGGATCCTTTGCTGCCTCTGGACCAGGGCGACTTGTTAAGGTCACAGGTAGCATGAAAAAGGAAGATTATGTTAAAATATTGGATGAAAACCTGAAAGACTCTGCTAAAGAGCTCTCACTTGGTCGTCGTTGGTGGTTCATGCAAGATAATGACCCAAAGCATTCGGCTAAACTGACTAAGAAATGGCTTGAGGACAATCATATTAATGTTTTGGAGTGGCCATCACAAAGCCCAGACCTTAATCCAATTGAAAATTTATGGAGAACATTAAAATTGAGGGTAATGCAAAGGAAGCCTAAGAATCTTATTCAATTGGAGGATTATTGTCAGGAAGGGTGGGCTAAAATTACTACTGAAGAGTGCAACAACTTGGTTGTAAACTATGAAAAGCGACTGAGGAAGGTAATCAAGGCCAAAGGCTATACAATTGATTATTAAATAAATCGTGCCAATAATTTTGAACAAGGGTTTTTTGCAATTATGTTTGTTGTTCCTTTGTTATTTATTTTTTCTAAAATCCGATTGCTGCATCGGAAAGGCCAGTTAAAAATACATAATATACTTTGTTATTTTCTTTAATTTAATCCCTTTTTTAGAATTTATTAGACAAAATTTAACTTTTATTTTACCGTGCCAATAAATATGATCATCACTGTATATATATATATATATGTGTGTGTGTGTGTGTGCGTGTGTGTGTGTTTTATAATCTCTCTCTCTCTCTCTCTCTCTCTCTCTCTCTCTCTCTCTCTCGCTCTCTCTCTCTCTCTCTCTCTCTCCCAATGAAGGACTCCACCATCCAAACAATTTCTGCGTATATGGATGTGGAATCAATATAAATGGAGGCTGTATGGCAACGTGAATAGTTCCGGAAATGGGCGATCCAATGTTGAAAGATGGGTGTAATTATAAGATAAACAAAATTATATGATCACTGTATCGAAGTTTTAGGTTGAAAATATAGTAACTCCATCGTCACAGCTATAGGCGCACCTTTCAAGCATTATATTTGTTTAGTTTGAAGCGGATCTATACCGGAAGTGTTACTATAAAACCAAGTCGGATTTTCATTTTTTGTGTCTTTCTACATTTTTCAATTAAAAAAAAAAATGTCACCAATGAAAGCTATATGCCCATAAAAGTGACAATGTGTGTGAGGACACTTCTCAACCTATAGACTCAACAAATTATTGATCTACAGACTTGAAATTTGGTATATATGATATTCAGACACGTGGAAAATTTTTTAATTGGTTTTCATCCGGAAAAAAGGACTGCTAACGGGTCAAAATTGGTACGTCGGATACATCGGATTTTTATTTGTTTTCAACTGTTTCATAAATGCGTACACGTGAATAGTTCACATTACGGATTACTTATGTTAAGAATAATAGTTTTAAAAAAACGTATAAAGATTGTGTAATGCTGGTCTAATGGTTATCGTATTTGACTCACTCTCTTTTGGTTTCGATTTCAGCTCGAGTAATTTTTTTACTAATAAGAAGTTTAGAAAAAACATAATACTCGCATGCATATTCTCAGTTTCTGTATGAATTAAAATATAATATTTATGCGTATTCCGCGACTGGGCTTCGCCGGGTGGTTTGCTAGTATATCTACAAAGGTGGGAATGTGTGCGTGCAATGACACTTCTCAACCTATATACTCAACAAATTTTGATCTACAGACTTGAAACATGTGTACTCGCCGGTCATCAGATTTTCATCTGTTTGTCAACTGTTACACGAATTCACATGCGTGAATCGTTCATATTATGTAAAGAATAAGAAGTTTTAAAAACACACTTTAAAGAGCGTCCTAAGCTGTCGTAATGGTTATTGTACTTAACTCACTGTCGTTAGGTTTTGGTTTCGATCTCAGATCGAGTATGTTTTTTTCTTCTTACAAGAAATGATCTGTTTAGAAAAAAAATAAACATTATACTCGCATGCACATGTCGCAGATGCTTTCCGTTTTTTGTTTTGTTTTTTTTTGCTTGTTTTTTTTTCATTTTTTTTTTTAAGGAATTTAACGTTGCATTTTATACCAAGCAACACCGGGTACATCTTCTACTCTCTCTCTCTCTCTCTCTCTCTCTCTCTCTCTCTCTCTCTATCTATCTCTTTCTCTCTCTCTCTCTCTCTCTCTCTCTCTCTCTCTCTCTATATATATATATATATATATATATATATATATATAATGTTGGAGACGCCCCTCCGTTAACAAACTATTTACTATAAGCGGATCAATGTCCGGTGCCAAAGTGATTCGGCCGCACTGACCAATCGGTTGGCGCGGCGCATTGATTTGAGCTGTCCCCTTAAGAACTATTTTTAGCCCTTTGGGATCTCAACTGCGATCGACAGAGAGACGCCAGCAAGCAACCTGTACGGACCTCTCTCACTCACTCCTCCCACTGCTACTTGTTGACAACTGCAGTCTGATGGCAGACGACACCTAAAAAAAGACATTTTACACTTTCTTTATTTCTGTCCAGGCTGAGATACAATCTCGCCTTTTCTAAATAAACCCTTTTTTATTGTTTTGTTAAAAGCAATGTCGTTTGGCCTTGTGTAAGTAATTATTAGGAGAGAAATGCACAACATTTTTATCCAAGGAGGTCGGGTGCTAAAGCCCCACCATTGAGGAATGGTATTGCTCAACTCGCTTTGCTTGTAATATATGTGAATCGATGTTCGTTTCCTAAAACTCCTGTGTTCCTTTGTTCTTATTATCATTTTACCCCATAACAATATATATATCTATACTTCAGAATAAAAGCTCAACCTAATATTTGCTAATATTTTCTCCTCTGAAGAGATGGTAGACATTGAAATCCTATAGGATAAGGAGTTATAATATTTCAAATATATTCTTTGTCTTACATAGAATAATTAAAATCTTTCGATTTGAAATTTAACCATTTCACGTCATGATTTTTTAAAATTTTATTGAATGACTAAAATTTATATATATATATATATATATATATATATATATATATATATATATATATATATATATAATGAAAAAACTCAGCGTCGACAGCAGTGTAAAACGTTCCATTTTTTTCATTCAATTGATCTTTCTTTTTATAAAAATATCTCGGACTCACTTTTTCTCCCTTTACCCATTTGCGAATTATTTCACTGAATTCTGTCTTTTGGGTGACCTCGGAACATCTTTTAATGACAGGATACCTTTGGATTTTTATATCTGGATCCTCTACTTTTTTACAAACTTTTGGATTTTATCGTCCTTGGATCTTCTATTCGTCAATCGAGCTCAAGGCGAAGAAATTGACATAATAGTTGGGTAGAGACTGTTCCTCATGGCATCCTACTTCTCTTTTCACTTGAAATAAGGCATATTATTACTTCGAACGTAACGAGCTACTATTTAGGATCGTGTCTAACAGGGGGAAATAGGGAGTTGAGCAGAAAGATACCTGTTTACATTGCATTTAAACTTTGCAGTAAGCACAGTAAATGAAGCAGGAAACAGGAAGGAAAATCCAAAGTCTAGCGGTCCGGTAGATTAAACTATTAGAGTAGAATATTTTCCGTCATCCAGACACCTCAATAGTGAAGGGTGAGATTTTGCTGCTTGTCGGGTTAGTCGGCGGTATGTACATCAATTATATTGTAATATAATATTATAAACAATGAGGTATAACTCCACAAATATTAATATTATTTAACCAATAAAAGCACAGAAATATGAAGAGAGAAGTAAAGAGAAAGGCAAGAAAGATTTTTTTTATTTTATTTTAAATTTTATTGGCTTTGCAACCCCGATTTTTTTCGTGGTTCAAGCAATCTAAACCGAGCTCAACGGGTGATCCAACGGAAATATTTGTTCTAGTGCCATTATAAAAGTAAGAGTTGACACCCTATATAATGTTATTTTATTATTATTTAATTTTTTTTTTCAAAAGTACACTATCGGGCAGATTCAAACTGATTTTATTTTTAAAATGTCAATGGCTTTGCAAACTCATTTTTTTTTTTTCTGGTTAAAACAATTTTACCCGAAATAAATATATGATAGGGCAAATTATACGGGGGGCAGCACTTGAGAAAGGATATGATGTTGAAATACTTGGAATTGGTTATAACGCCACGATAACATCGTTGATGGCTTCCGCCATTTTATTTTACGAATGCACTTCTTTAATATATATATATATATATATATATATATATATATATATATATATATATATATATATATATATATATATATATATATATATATATCGAAAAAGAAATATTGCCACAAAAAAATGATAATTATTATGGGGGTTGTTTATTTCCTAGGTGACCTTTCGTTCGGATCTGAATAATATCAAAAATAAAACTACATTAAAAATAAAACTGAATTTTTTTTCAAGAGAAAAAATGTTTTGATGTTATTTGCATAGAAAATGTGTTAATTCTATGAAAACATAAAGAGAATCTGATGCAAAAGTTCGTGACTTGAATGAAAAGATACGACAACAGATGAACAATATGAAATAATCAGATATCTATCCATGTGTATAAGTATTATATATATATATATATATATATATATATATATATATATATATATATATAGTCATCCACATACAGCACTATTTCGTTGTATCACAACTCATCAGTGCGGTTGGACAAGCACCTTTGCTTAGCCGGAGGTTAGACCTATAATTATTACGTAGATCGTCGGCAGTTTTACTAATCGACCCATGGGATCGGTGCTCGCAAATGCCCTCAATAAATATCCATTTAAATAAACACTCGCCCACCGCTTATATATATATATATATATATATATATATATATATATATATATATATATATGTATATATACAGAGAGAGAGAAAGAGAGAGAGAGAGAGAGAGAGAGAGAGAGAGAGAGAGAGAGAAATGAAAAATGAAAAGGGAACAAACCGATTTATGAGTTCATCAACGTTTCTTTATTTGGGGACTTCCTCTGGATGAATGAAAATAAGAAAACAAAAACGCCAGTACAAATTTAAAAAATGTTTAACATTGTTTCATTGTGCTTGAATTTGCGATAAGCGCTGATTCAATAAGTCTGCGACGCGGTTCATTTTAAATAAATTTTTACAGTTTTTGCTTGTTTAAAGTCAAAGGTGTGATTATGCTGCAATGAATGAGAGAATAATGCACTTAAAGAATTGCTATTTTTTATATCTCTTTTATGTTCATTACGCCTTTTTTTCTAATTCACCATATATCTATGCCGGCAATTTTGGCAAGGAACAGTGTATATGCTTGCATTGGAAACTGGTTTGTTTTTGGAGAGGTTCTGTTGTTTTTAATATTTTCTCATAGTTTGTGATGTAGTTTGTATGATTGGAATTCTTAGTCTGTTTAGTGTATTGCAAATTATTGTATTATTGGTTGGTTTATCTGTCTATGGGGGTAAAAGATGTCTGTTTATGAGAGAAATATCTGATGTGCATTATTTTTGTTTAATTATCTTGGAAAATATTTGTGTGGCTTTTCGCTAAGCATTTAATATGAAATATGTGGGGTATTGCAAGGTTTTCAAAGTGTTTATAAGGTATGTGAATTCTTCGTCCAGATATTCTGGACTGCAAATTCTGAATGCACGTAAGAAGAAATCAGTTATTAACTGTTTTTACTTTTGTGGTGTGAGTAGAAATAGATGTAAGCATTTTTGCGGTGAACATTATTATTGAATTTTATAATAATATGTCTAGAAAAGCTATTGAGTGATTGTTTTCTGTTTCATCGGTTAACTTAATGGAGCGTTCGACCAAGTCTAATTTGTCTTTAATGTTATCTATTTGCGTGTTTTCAGGAAGAAAAATTAAAATGTCGTCAAGGTATCTAAAATATTCTGTGTTTGGAGGCAATCTAAATTTGAAAGGACCAGATTTTAAGAATTCTAAGAGAAGGCAGGTTAATACTCCACTGAGAGGGTTACCGATAAGAAGAACGAAATTTTGCTTGTAGAAAATACGTCATGTCAGTTATAAGTCTAATAATTTTGATAAAAGTGTCGGGAGGAAATGTTAAGTTAATGTTTGATTTTTTTAGATGTTTATAGAGAAAATTGAAATATATTTAATAGGGGTATTAGTATATAAAATGAACTCATAACTATTCATCATTTGGTTGTTTTGTTTTGCGGCATATCAACCCTTTCCTGGGTTTAGTTAAGTTGATAAAAGTTTTTACGCTTACAGTTCTTTATATCTTCAAATATTTTTTCGTATTGTTTAGTTTGGTTGTTTTGTAGAGGAATGCTGTTGTTTTTTTTCTGTATAAAATACTAGCAGATGTACCAGGCGTTGCCTCTGTATTAAACGTGATGTTAAATTTTTCTAGGTCACGGTCAAAGGTTAAGGTCATATTTGGTACGGCTCTTCATCAACTCCCCCAACTTAGGATAGTGTACACCAAGTTGGGGCTCGCCACTATCTCTAGGTAAAGGAGTTCATGAAGAGCCATATGAAATATGACCTTAATCTTATACCTTACTCTTGAAAGATGGTGTACATCATCCCTAGGTGGGGGACCCTCATCATGCCAAGTTTGGTCATGATCGGTCCACTGGTGTCGGCTGTAGGAGAGTATATATACAGAGGTTATGATTTTGACCTTTAACTTTGACCTTGAAAATACTGTGCACCATCTCTAGGTCGGGGACCATCATCCTGCCAAGTTTGGCAATGATCGGTCCACTGGTGTGGGCTGTAGGAAAGTTATACACAGACACACACATGAACGCTACTACTTTGTATATAGAGAGATGATGGAGTTGTATAAAGGTAAACGGGAATCCAATAACGTCAATGTTTAGTGCATTTTAAGTCAGGAAGCCGATATCTTCAGACCGCCTGATCTGGCTAGATACGTATTTATGTGTTTTATTATATTTGTATGTAGAGGATTCGCTCCTAGTTTAATTATCTACTAGTCTCTCGCTCCTTGACAAGGTTCAAAAGAGAGTCGCAAATCTGATAGGCCCTGAACTGGTATCTAAGCTTCAGCCTCTGTCCCATCGACGAAACGTTGCATCCCTCTGCCTGTTCTGCAAGTATTTTAATGGTAAATGCTCTAACGAACTGCAAACACTTGTGCCCCCACGACGTGAACACCCTCGACAGACCCGACAGGCTACAAAATCCCACCCCCACACTGTAGAGATCCCTAGATGTAAAAGATCTTTCTACTCCAGTAGTTTCTTCCCTAGAACCGCTAGACTTTGGAATTCCATTCCAGGTCCCTGCTTCCCCAACTGTACTGACGTGCAGAAGTTCAAGTGCAACGTGAACAGACATCTTGCTGCCCAAATCCTTACATGGTGCCTCAGTAGTTGTTGCCCCTAATAGTAGCCCCCTACACCAAAGTGGCAATGTGCCTTGTTTGGGGTGAAAATGTAATTAAAAAAAAACTAACATCATCTCTACTTACTGGCGTAATGTTCCAATATACTAGCTAATATCATCCCCACTTACTGGTGTAGAGATCCAATACATATACTAGCTAACATCATCTCTACTTCCTGGCGTAGGTTTCAATATATATATATATATATATATATATATATATATATATATATATATATATATATATATATGTGCTAGCTGACATCATCTCTACTTATTGGAGTAGGGTTCTACAACTGAAATGATGGATTTTCGGCAAAAGATTTTAGTTGTGTTCTCAGAAAAAGTGTTCATTAAAACAGTAGAAACGAGAAGTTATAAACCTTCCTATATTTTTTACACACAAAATAACATTTTCCCAGAAAGTCCTTGAGAAAGCGGAAGAAACGACCCATTTCATATCTGCTTTAGATTCCATCCATCTTTCTCGGTAACTGGTGTCTTGGTTTATTGCGTGTTTTCATGTATATGTTCCAGTTAAAATTGGATAAAAAATAGTTTGAAAATACAGGAAATAAATTTAATTAAAGTTAGAAAATAGAAAAAGAAGGTAAATGGCGAATTTTTATTGAAGAAATATAGCGAATATAAATATATTTTTTTAAAGACTTTTTATTTTTGCTTACTATTTTATGATCCAAGATCAATAAATTACCTTTTCGGTGGTCAAGAAATCCGTCGCTCCTTCTGCTAAATATAACATCCCTAGCCAGAAAATGGTATTGTAAAATAGTTTTTGTTCTTGAGTCGAACGAAATAGCATCAAATGCGATATTTTGAAATTTAAATCGTTCAACTACGAAAAGAAAAAAAAAACTCAGCAAAAAATCCTTTTTTTTTTAACTGATTAATCAAAAATTAAGTTTTTCTCTTACTTACTAAGGAGATAAGCATTTCTCTTTCAGTGAGATAAGTTACGAGTGTGTGAAAAGAAAACACAAAAAGCCTACTTTCGGGTTCAAAATAGAGGAATTTTAAAATGAAATATTGGATATCATTAAACGTCAACAAGGACAAAAGTTCGACTGAAAGAGAAATTCCGAGAAAAATTAATAGAACAAATGGAATATCAGAAGAAAATGGAAATAGAAAAGAAGACGAGGAGATTCCAGAGAAAGGATAACCATTTCAAGAAAGACAATTGGAACAAAAAATACTTTGAGGAAATGTTTTTCATATGTTACGATTATTGGATAGATGTCAAAATGGCGATGAAAGTGTTTTTTCATAAACCCTTATCTGGAGCGATATCTAATTATCAATTAGATTTCAATATCTACACTTTTAATTACGATCCTGTAAATGAAACGACACCTGCTTCGTATTTCAGACGATACGAGGGAACAATGCGAATCGGAGTTATTTTAGATGTTTGTTTACATAAAGAATATAGGTACAATTGAACATACCAATTTCGTCAATTATATATTACAACAAAAACTAGTAGCCTTACATTTGTTGAAACGATATGATTATTAACTAAATTGTTTAGCTCTAAAACACTTTAAAAAGATACAAATGTATGAATGTCGAAAGAAAATAAGAAGAATATCTACTATTATATAAAAATCACTTTTTGTGTCTGTGCGTGAGTTCCTCATTGATTCCGAAACGGCTATGCCTATCTTTTGCAAATTTCACATAAAGCTAATTTATATGCCTGGCAGTGTTCTTAGATATGTTTTTTTACAGAAATCCATCCGATAAGTATTGAAAATGTAAGAAATCCGATCTTCAAAGTAGGTCTATCTTATAGATAAACAAGAATTTTTATAGGGGAATATTTTACGTTACACTGGCCAATATCAGCAAATCAGTTCTTCTTTAAAATGATTTGTTATAATCTGGAGATATAGCTTAGTGGTAGAGCATTCGACAACATATCGAATGATACCCCTGTTCAACTTCACCACTTTATTGTAATTGTTTTATTAAGGAGTTCAATCTATATATATATATATAAGCGAAAATGTATGTATGTATGTTTGTATTGCTGCAAAAACTTTTGACCGACGGCACAAACATTCACAAACTTGGTCTCATATGAAAGTTCCACCCTCCGGACGACAAGTACCTTCAGAAGTGCGTCAACTGATTCGATTTTCTGCAGGGGGGGGGCAAAAAGTGACATTTTAATGTTAAACATTACATATTTTTAAATCGATTTATATACTGCCCCCAAAAATACGAGCGCCAATTCTTCTACATAAAGTATACACGGGGCCCTTTATTTTGGGTCAACTTGTATTTAAAACCCGCTAAGTCATGTCACGAGATCTTGACGTCAGCAAGCTGTAATGGCAGTCTGAATTTAAAAAACATTGTTGTTATCGGTAAAAAAAAATGTAACCCTCACACAAGCTAAACTATGAACTTCTACGCTATGACAACGTTACCAAAGTTATTAGCACGTTAAAAATAGATAGATACGATAGTTAAACGAAAAATAACAAGCCAAAAATGTGAAGTAAAAAAAAATACGCTTACAAAAAATATAAACGATCGAAGTTTTTACAAAAAAACAAACCCAGACGCCATTTTCTTTTTTAGTAACACTCTTTAGAGTAAGGAAGACGAAGTGTGTGTGTGAGAGAGAGAGAGAGAGACGCAAACAGAGAGAGAGAAAAAAAAAACGTTAACTTTTTCACCCGAAAATCGACAATTTTCGACAAGGGAGGGGGGGGTCAACAACGCATGCGTCAGATGACGTCATGACGTCGTGACCTGATTTACTTTAAATAATTGAAAACCCGAACAAATTTCGTATACGTCGCTTTAGCTCGGGTAGTTAAGGCCTTGGTTCATTATCTAATTATGGGTTCGAATCGTTGTGTGAGATGGCTTTTTTTTCGATTTTTTTTTAATTTAAACATTTAACCCTGTATCATTTAAGCCATTTTTCACGTAAAGTTCGTTTTCCTGTTTTTTGGGGTGTTTTTTACTTCGCTTATTCTTAGCGACACCCCAAAACACCCGGGTACCCACCGATTTTTTTAATTTTAATATCGAAACAGGCTTATTTAAGCCATTTTTCACGTGTTCGTACTGTTTTAATCGTTCGTTTGCCTTACGTTAGTTTTTTGTGTTTTTATTTTTTCGGTGTTTTTATTACCCCCCCCCCCCCCGCTTAATTAAAACGTTGTTTTATGCTTACATCGTCATCGTCGTCGTCGTAACGCTCGACGACTTTCAAACATCTTTCACTTATTCGCTTATAACAATGCTTCATTCTGGCTGGCCGATTTTATTTTCAAACTTCGCCTCAGGGCTTCGGCTTCGATCCTACCCCCCCCTCCGGTTTCTTTTTTATTTAACACCACACACACCTACAAACACCCGGGCAACGCCGGGTACCCCTCGTTAGTTTAAAATAAAAGAAGACGCACAATTTAGAATAGCCGCAAATCATTTCTTCGTTTACATATTTTAAAACTAAACATTAATCGGAAGTTAATTTCTCGGGGCATTCATCATCAAGCCCAAATATCAGCTGACGTGATATTGTAAACAAACACAAACGGAATTTTATTAACGACATTATCATTATATTTAGGGTTTTTTTTGTTTTTTGTTGTTGTTTTTTGTTTTTGTTTTTTTTTGCGAATTAGTCAACCGGGAAAATTATTCTTCGTAATATATAATACTAAATAGAGGATAGATTCTATAATAGTACACACGCAAGCAGCATAAATTAAAATATCATGTTTAAGCGTATTGTACGACATGCAACGCCGGGCGGCCAGCTAGTACTATATTACTTCCGTTAGTTGACAAATACTTTGACAATTTCAATTTTACATGTTTGCTATTCGTACAAGTTTTAATATCGAATACGAATGGCTCATAAGAGTAGTGGTTGATGGGCAGAAATCAGAAGCCCACAGTATTAATGCTGGAGTCTCTCAGGGGTCCATCCTGGGCGCAACTCTCTTCCTGATCTACATCAATGATCTTCCAAAACACATACTTAAATCATTCGTTGACATCTATACTGATGACACGACCATTTATGACAACACATCAAAGGCCGTAAATGACAAAAGTCTATCTGATTCTCTCTCCTCTGATCTTATGCGCGTGGTACAATGGGGGAAGAGGTGGCTGGTTACTTTAATGCATCGAAAACCAAGCTTCTATGTTTACATAATCAACGCTCTGATCCCCATCTGGCATCAATTGAAATGGATGGCTCTCGTCTTGGGGAAGCTCCATGTTTTAACAACCTTCTGGGATTGACCTTTACTCCTGGTCTGAAATGGAACACGTACATCAAATCTGTTGCCAAGGTCGCTGGAAAAATGGTGGGATCCTTCTACCGCTCCAGTAGATATCTCAGTTCTAATGCAATTCTCTATCTATATAAAAGCCAAGTATGTCCAATGATGGAGTACTGCTGCCATATCTGAGCAGGAGCTGCTAAAAACAGCCTTTCCTACCTTGACAGAGTACAAAATAGACTTCGTAGCCTAGTGAGGGATGCCATTTGCTATTCCCTGCAACCTTTCGCTCACAGAAGGGACGGTGCGAGTCTGTCATTGTTTTATCGTGATTTCCATGGGAAGTGCTCGTCTGAGCTCCAATTTCTGCCCCCCCTCGCCAATCCTTCACAAGAAGTACTCGTCTAGCTGAAACCACTGTCAGTAACTTTCCACACTCTTTATCTGTGCCTAAATCAAAACGCAGATTCCATGAACAAAGCTTCTTTCTGAGAACTGCACGCCTGTTGAACTCTCTTCTGTTTGCTTGTTTCCCACCTGACTACAACTTGGGTGTCTTCAAGTCCAACATAAACAAATTCCTGATAAACCGCCCCCTTAAGTAAGACACTTTATCAGATCTCCATTACTAACGATTACTACGATATTATCCCATTGATTACTGTACACGCAATAACCCTTATCCCTGAGTGGCCTCCGGGCCTTGATAAGTGGTGTCTCCCATGTAAAAAAATGCATAAATCAGAAGCGTCCTTAATAAATTATGTCGGACAACGCTGAAAGGTGTGTTGGTCAACGATTATTCGGATTATTCAAGCCAAAAGGTATTGTCAGCTAAAATACGTTTCAGAATAATCAAAATATTTACAATATTTATTAACATTAATTTAGGAATGCTAACTTAAAATGTTATCATAACATTTTAGTTGACCACTTAGAAATAATGATATGTAAAAACATCAGGTGATTATAGTATAGTACAGGCGTCATTTAAATAGGAGTTGCTCTTTTTAGGATACATGGAAATTAGTTAGAGTTGGATTGCCGGAGAGAGGAGTTAGTGAATAAGCCGACTAGTCGTAATGGCTCGAAGCATACGGGGAAACGAGCGGTCAAACGCCGCCCATCAAATGTAAGGAACGATGGAGTAGCGTGCAGCTTTCCAAGGAGGAAACATCCGAAATAAAGTTGCTGAAAATAAAACCAGAGGCTCTGTGATTCTTGGGAAGAATTTTCATTGCAACTTTCCGTTAAAACAAGACCTAAGATGGATCAGATATATTTCCTGATTGGTCAGATGTTGAAACTCTAAATAAGTGTTATTAGTCCTTTGTATTGCAAAGGTATCCATGTATATTATTGTCCCATCATGAATTTAAATGTACATACGCACACAACAAAATTTAGACATACACTCACATGTATTTACACTCATATATACACTCGTATACACTAAACGGTATTAGAAATTCATAGATATGTACACGACTTACACCCTTATGTTATACAAGCTCCCACTATATTACATATTCATTCTGGTAGCCCCACTATATTATAACTAGAGAATGACTTTGGTTTAATGCGTCAATGTTTCGAAGAGGAGTGCTAACGTTTGGTGTTTGTCACCAAAACTCAGGAGACATTGACCAAAACGGAGTGTCAAATATTAGAAAAATCAGTAACAAAAAGAACATTAATTCATAAATTTGATGATAAAAATTGTATTTTTCTCTTAAACCGCGTTTAATTTGTGGGCAATTGTATTGATACAATGCCAATGATAGTCTATATAAAATTATTATATGTCTTAATTGCGATCGCATCTGACACAAAAGTGCTTACTGCAAAGTGTAAAATCAAATTAAATTAAAATTGCTAAAAGGGAAGTTGAATATATTGGAATGTTTCTGCAAGTAAAAATCTTGAAAACCAACATAACTGATGGAGAAATAAAATTTAAAGGAGAACTAATCGCTGACGTTGAATTTAAAAAAAACTTCGAAATTTAATGACGAACAAATAAAATTCTTGGACATGGATGTTATATAAAGATTTCACTTATGGAATATATCATAAATATATTTTGTCAAAAGTTTAAATGCCGAATCAGATATTAAAGAAGGAACTAAAAGAAAATTCTTCAGAAAGTTTTTTTTTATTGGGTCTTTTTAAGATGCAAACTATGACTGTCAAGTTTGAATTTAAACCAAATATTTAGCAATATTTAAACACAACGAAATGTTCATCATTAAATCAAAGATTTAAATAGACTCAAAACTGGGAATATTATCGAATGTAAACCACAGCTACTGTCTACGTAAAACAAAAAAATATGCGCTGTTAAATCCCGAAAATGTATTCAATCTGTTTGCGATATAATTATGTATGGCGATCGAGACGTTATTCCTGCAGCTTTACAGAAAAGATTACTAAACAAATGTCAAGTTGATTATCTGGAAATTTCGAGGATGAAAAGTTCTATGGGAAGTCATGTGTATTAGACAAGTATTTAAAATGTTTGGGCAACGCAGACATCTTCTGTAAAATGCAGACTATCGCCAGGAATGGACTGACCTATTTTGCTGGCCTGCTTGATGGTTTCTCTTACAAACGGAAATATTTAAATGCAAAAAAAAAGAAAACAACAACAAAAGAAGTTTTGTAATACGATGACGTCAAATACCAATATTCCATTCTTCAATGTTTGAAAAGAATGATTAAAACTAGACTGAATGTCGACTGGGAATAGACCAGTGACACCTGGAAATACAGGGGACGTTGGGAAAGACCAAATGAACTCATCGGGCCAGCAACTCAGAGTTCTTATAACATAAGCTACAGACACAGACAAAGAAAAATGCCCTCAAGATCCACCGAAAGGGGGGGGGAGGATGATGGATCCAAAAGAAACGAACGGAATATGACTCTGATATACCAACGGATTATGATTAAAGAACATACGGAATCCCCATGCGTCTGTGGACGAAAATTTAACTCCCAAAAAGGAATGAAGATTCACCAAAGCAAAAAGGGGTGTGCCAGTCATCCAGTGACTCATATGCAGCGCTCTGATACCTCAGCTAAGACGTCGGAACACCAAGGCCAGGACGCAACCCACAGTGTCGAGGATATCCAAGCAATTTGGCGAGTGGGTGAGTTGAAACTCCCCAGAATCAAATTTCCACCGGTGGACAATTCGGAGGAATGGTGTATGCTTGATCATACAATAAACAATGCATTACATAAAGAACTGAATAGAAAGAAATATGATAAACGGTTAGAAGAGTGCGGTAATGTTATATACCGTATTTACATTGCATTGTATGGTGAGAAAGTGAAATCAACTAAACCGCCCGTCAAGAAAAACAAACGACAGTGGGAGATGGCAGATATTAGGAATGAGAAAAGACATCTGAAATGACAACTTCGTGTTTCAAATACTTTTGAAAAAGTGGGTTTATTGAATATCTGGAAAGATCTCAAAGATAGATATAGCGCTCTTAGCAAGGCGGAACGCGTCAGAATAAAACGACTGAAGCGGAGAAAAGAGCGCGAACGGTTCATTCAAGGACCATATAAATACGCCCGAAATCTATTTGAACAACCAAAATCAGGAGTACTAAAAACGGAACAACATGTCTTAGAAACCCATCTAGATATGTACACGACTTGCACACATACTCAGAAACCCATCTAGATATGTAAACGACTTGCACACATACTCAGACCACAACCGGCACATCCCACCGGAAGGAAATAGCAAATTGATATGGCCAGAAATTCCTAAAAAAGTTCAATATGAACATAATGACGTATGACGAGGTTAAACGCCTTGTCTTCAAAGCTAGAAATAAATCTGCGCGAGGTCCGAATAGAATCCCCTTCTTACTTTACAAAAGATGCTCAAAAGTACTTAAATGGCTTTGTATTAACTTGAAGTTGGCATGGAAAAATTGTCATGTCAGTAACCAGTGGATGAAAGCAGACGGTGTGTACATACATAAGGAGCAAAACGCAGAAGCTATAAATCAATTTCGGCCAATCTCAGTTCTTAACGTAGAGGGAAAAATATTTTTCGCAGTAATGGCTTCAAGAATAACGAAATTCCTGCTATCAAACAAATATATCGATATTTCTGTGCAAAAAGGTGGAATCCCTGGAATAGCAGGTTGTCTGGAACATGGGAGTATGATATGGGAGGCTATCCAAAGAGCGAAAATAAAAAAGACTGACTTGGACGTCATTTAACTCGATTTAGCTAATGCATATGGATCAGTGCCCCATCAAATGATTCAACTATCCCTTCAAATGCACCACATCCCAGAGAAAATACGCAAGATGATTGCAACGTATGTCCATGAGTTTCACATGCGGTTTACCACAAATGACTACACGACAAACTGGATGAGACTCGAGGTGGGAAATGCAATGGGATGTACGGTATCGCCTATACTTTTTGTTTTGGCGATGCAAGTAATTTTTAAAGCAGCAGGAAACAATGTAACCCCTATTAAATTAGGCGAAGAAAGCGAAATGTCCTCATTAAAGGCTTACATGGACGATACCACGATCTTCACATCAAAAGAAGCTGACACCCGCAAGTTACTCAGCATTATGGATGAAATGATGGTTTGGTCTAGTACGCCTTTCAAGCCTAAGAAGTCCAGAATCCTCTCTCTTAGAAAAGGAAAAGTGCATGAAGATATCTGTTTTTCAGTGAGTGGTCAGAAAATTCCTACTGTCTCAGAAGAACCGATAAAAAGCCGGGGAAGATGGTCCGATAACATCTTGAAAGACTCCAATCAGATTAAAGTGACAATAAAAATCGTCGATGAGAGTCTAAAGACGATCGGGCGCTGTCCAAGGTATGGTGTCTTCAACACATGCTCATCCCAATTCTTTTATGGCCTTTTCTCGTATATGAAGTAACTATGAGTACGGTTGAGGCAATCGAAGCTAAAATCAACAGATATATTGCCTCCAGGATTACCAAATGTTTCTCTATATAGCAAACAATCAAAACTAAAATTACAGAGGAGTTCAAAACAGGGAAGATCAGATTCCAGAGGATGTTAGACAATTCCAACGACGGTGTTGTAAAGACAGTACAACCGTCTCTTAAAACAGGAAGGAAATGGAAAGTCCGATATGCTATAAATGAGGCGAAAGAAAACCTAGTCTTCAAAGAAGTCATTGGGCTCACTCAGACAGGGAAATCTGGACGGGGAATGACCAGCATTCAGAGATGGTCTATGGTTACAACCAAAGAGCGCCGAGATCTGATCATTCAGGAAATAAGAAGCAAGGAGGAAAGCAAAAGGCTCGTAAAAGCCATTCAACAGTCACGACAGGGACAATGGACAAACTGGGAAGAAGCTATGCAAAGATCCATTACGTGGAATGACATTTGGCAAATGTCGCCGCTAAAGTTGACTTTCATAATACGCTCAACTTACGACATGCTTCCATCAATGACTAACCTTGCCAAATGGAAGAAGGGGGATGATACAACCTGTCCTTTATGCAAAGAAAAACCTCAGACTATGGAACATGTTCTTAGTTCCTGCAGAGTGGCCCTTGCTAATGGGCGATATACGTCGCGGCACAACAGGGTATTGGAAGAACTGACCACAGCAATAAGTAATCATATGAAGCCCGAAGCAGGTAACATAAGCCACAAGTTTTTTAGCTGATGAAGAAAAATGTGTTTCGGATCAAAACGTATAACTAGCCCATTGCTAGTACTGAGCCAAAATATTCTCGGAATCAATGATGATTGGATAGTCGCCGCAGATCTCTCTGGCTGGCAAAGTAATTATCCAAAAATTATAAAAGGAAAGGGTCAACGGCCAGACATTGTTCTCTCGTCAATAACAAGGAAAAACTCGTCTTGATTGAATTGACAGTACCTCACGAGAGCCGGGTAGAGAAACAACACTAATACATGACGGAGAAATATGAAGACCTAAAAAGAGAGTTGGCCCGTGAAGGTTACGTTACAATTCTTCGAGCTGTTGAGATTGGAGCAAGAGGTTTCATTACAGGCTCTTTATATCAACTTTTAGGACAGCTTGGATTTAAAGGCCGAAAAAGAAGCGCAGCTTATAAACGTCTAACGGAAATTACTGAACAATGTGCCATCTGGCTCTGGATTAAAAAAAAAAATACCGAGTGGTAATATGTGTCCACAGTGTAGATATATTTATTAATTTATTTAATGATTTTCATTTTCTCTGCTTTTGTTTACTTATTTTTTACAATTTTTAGTTATTTATTTCTTTTCTTTCCTTTCTCCTTTTTTATTTTCTTTCTTTCTTTTTTTCTATTCTTTTCGATATGAGCGCGTCTAACTTAACGGACTTGATAGAAGCAATTTAAACGTCTTGCGCACAAACCGTTGCTCGTAATATGAAACGCAAAATCATTAAACATATTTATTGCATTGAACAGTTCATTCAAATGCGATTCAGATATCTAAGCCTCGCATCAACGAATGTGGCCGATGCGAAAAAACCGTAACAAGGAAAATACTCACCTAGATTGGATTTACAATACCTTATAACAGCCGGGTAGAAAACAACATTAATAGGGAAACATGAAATCAAAAAGAAAAAAAGAAAGGAAAAGAGGTATTACGTTACAATCTAGGCGAAAAGGAATACCGCATGATATGTTCGCAAGGGCCTACAGTGTAGTTATTACTGTGAGTAGATTTATCTTTTTTATGTGTTTACGTATACATATATATTTTTTATTAATGTTATGTATATATATATTTTTATGTGTTTATGTATGCATATATATATATTTATTTATTAATGTTATGTATATATATTTTTAGTTATATACATATATATATATACTTATATATATATAGTACTTTTATTATTGTTGTTGTTATTATTATTGTGTATTACTATTGATATTATCATTATTTTCTTCGATATGTGCGCGTCCTAACAAATATGTCAGACGTAGCCTTTGAACATTGAACGACAAGCGCAAAGCCGTTGCTCGTAACAAGAGCCGTTTAATTATCAAATGTCTTTTCTTTTTATTGTATTAAGTAAAGAATGTGGCCTCATATCAGTGAGGGGGCGATACGCGAACGCGTAGAGAGGGAGGCACCGGAAATATTCTCTCCTGATGACCCAATATTATCTCTAAGATGAAATACCCCCCGAACATGACTACATAAAGTTTTAAAAGATATGCTATGAAATACCCCCCAAAAGCACCATCCTATAAAACTTAGACGAGGAAAGCCCTAGAAAGGCGCTTTATCTCTCTCTTGACATTAACTTTATCCGAAAAGAAAACAGCTAATAAACATCAGTATATACAAGCCTATAAGGTAAGCTGTTTCTCTCAAATACAACATCTTCTGTTGTTCTTCTTGCTTCATAGCAAGTTTCTACTCCTGCTCCGGTAGTAATTTTTATCCTCTAGGATTTGGATAACGTCACAAAGCGGCGCTTCAAATCCAGAGAAAGGATGTTCATATATCTATCTATCTATCTATCTATCTATCTATATATATATATATATATATATATATATATATATATATATATATAAATGTAACTGTTGGTTCGTTCTAAAAGAATAAAACCATATTTCTACGTTACCAATTTATTTGAAATTTTCAGACAACCCATTTTTAGAGTCGGGGTATGTTTTTGTGTTATTAAAATAAATTTACCTAATTAAAATTAAAATATTAAATAAAATAAATATATTTTTAACCGTTACTGCGAATCTGTTCTGTTGATAAAACTGAACTTCCGGTTCGATTCATTTCACAGCCACGAATTGACGAAAGATTTCATTTTCTGTTAACTCGATAAGTAAAAAAAAACATATTTCATTTGTTTATCTTCCAAATTTTTTAATTTACACATATTTTCTTTATTATATAAGGCCAAAAAAAAAGTTTGTTGCTTGCTTTTGAGTTTTTTTTTTTTTTCGATATAAGATTACTCATGCAGAGAGTGATCCGTGCTGAAATAATGTTATTATTTAAAAAGTCATTCGTAACATGGGGAGGGAAGGATGTTTTGTACCTATTCTGTACTTTAACCTTACAATTGAATAAATAAAAAAAACATATCGTAAAACGTTATTTAAACGTGGAAATATGATTTAAAAAATAGCGCGGATCGCTCTCTGCATTAGCACCATTTTTATTTATTGCGGACTATTATTCTCATCTTTATTAGTTGTTGTTTCACGACTTTTCGGTCAACTATTCCTCTGGTCTTCATGAAAAGAAGTAAGTCCTTTTATAAATGTCCAGTAACTTTTTCCTTTTATTATTCTTAAAGAGTAAAACTTTTCTTATTCATGAAAGGAGTTAAGCCTACGTAAATAAATAAATGTTTGTACACGTGACAAATTATCAATAAATGGTTTAGTTACTTTTTTAAAAAAATGTTTGTAAAAGTGCGAAAGGCGACGTTGTTGTACAACCATTACTCCCATGCTTAATTTCTATACTTATAGGTTTTTGGAATTTTTTTTTCACTGGATTATTATTGATTGGACGCTAATTAAACAGATTATTAAAAAAAAAAGATGTAAAAAAGAAATCATTATTTCGACATTTGAAAGTGGTGCTCACTTTTTAGTTACAACGTTCTGATAAATCAGTCACCCATTTTGTAAGCAATAAAAACGCGGTATATCAAAACCATAGAAAGTAAAAATAATGAGTCTCTACCGCATTTGTAAGTCAGAAATATATTTGTTTCTCAAAGAAAAAAAAATAGAGAGAACAGGACTTTTTTATTGTTTTCATGAAAATAAAGTTTCGAGATTTTTAATTATTTTTTTACTTATTTAGTCAGTTTGTGGGTTTTTTTTTAATTGTTTTTGTGAAAGGTGAGTTTTTTTTCAAAACTTTTGTTTTGTTTCTTTTTAATTTTTTTAAAGTATTATAAATTTCGCTAACATGCTGGAGAAATGTTTAATAATTTGGTATTTTTTTAGATTAGGTCCACCTCCACAATTTTCCTTTCAATGACAACATTTATAGGTTTCCGAGTATGCTGAACACGCAAATTGCATTGAAATTTTGCGGAAATAAATAGTTGTATTATGCATTGTATTCTTCGGCGGCCATCTTTTTACGTGCACACGCGCCATAAACAAATACACACACGTAAAAAAGATGGCCGCCAAAGATTACAATGCATAATACAACTTTTTATATCTTGATAACTACTTATTTCTGCAAAATTTAGATGCGATTTTCGTATTCAGCATAGTCGAAAACCATTTCAAGTCGTCATTTAAAAGAAACTTGAGGAGGTGGACCAAATCTAAAAATTTACCAATAATTTTTAATCCCGTACGCCTCCCGATACATTGCTTCGTCAACATGCGACCATTTTATATCTCCCGAAGACACTTCCGTATTTAGAAAAAAAAAATAAATAAATAAAAAGTGACCGATTTACCAGAACGTGGTAACTAAAAAGTGAGTACCCCTTTCAAATGTTGAAATGATTTTTTTTTTTTTTCAATTTTTTTTCATAATCTGGTTAGTGTTCAATCAATAATAATCCAGTGAAAGAATTTCAAAAAACCTATCAGTATAGAAACTCCACCATGTAAGTAAATAAATAAAAAAATGTTACGTTCGCATGCCCCCATGACCATTAAATAATTTTGCGGGTCGCCATGGAACTCAACGCCCAAGGAGTACCAAAATAGTTTTCATGATCTGAAGAAATTTTTTTCGAAAAGTGGGTGATCACTTTTCCATGTAAATTTAACTTAAAATGAGCACCCACTTTCTGGCCACCTAAGGAAGGGGCATTTATTTTCGTGTTTATTGGCTTAAAGGTTTTTTTGACAAGGCAGTTTGGTACGCGAATGCATATTTAACAGTTTTCGTTTATGCTCACGCATAGCATAAACAAAGGCTGTGTCAGGGGTTAATACCATGCAAAAGAAATCAAACAAAAAGACTTTTTAGCCAAGAAACACACAGAAAGAAAAAAAAATAGCATCCATTTTTTTTCTATCGAATTCATTTGCTGTTTTTATTGAAAACTATTTTCCCCCGGATTTTTGATATAATTTTCCATTAAGGGCCGTGCGTCTCACGTTCGTAAATAACAACATTTTTTTTTTTTGTAAATTTTGGTGTGCTAAAAACGAATCTGCAAACCGTTTCCGTCGCAAAAACATAGTTTTCATGATATGAAGAAATGACTTTTTCGAAAAAGTGGCGATCACTTTTCCATGTAAATTTAACTTAAGATGAGCACCCAAATTCTAGCCACCTGAGAGAGGGGGGATTTTTTCCCATGTTTATTGGCTAAACAGCTTTCGTTTATGCTCACGCATAGCGTAAATGAAGGCTACGGCTGTTAAATGGAAAATAGTCCCAGAGTTCAGGGGTTATTACCTTGCAAAAGAAATCAAACAAAAAACTTTTTAGCCAAGAAACAGAAAAATGCCCCTCTCTCCGGTGGCCAGAAAGTGGGTGCTCATTCTAAGTTAAATTTACATTGAAAAGTGATCACCCACTTTTCAAAAAAGTAATTTCATGAATATCATGAAAACTTTTTTTTTTGCTACATAAACGGTTTGCAGATTCGTTTTTAGCACACCGAAATCTACAATAAAATATTTCGTTATATATGAACGTGAAACGGGCCTTAAAGTAAAATAATACCGGATTTTTTTTAGCAGATTTGCCGTTTAGTTGTACAAATATCCTCAAACCAGGTAATCACTAAAAGGGACTTTTAAAAGTTGTCACCTGTATCGAGCAAAAGTTTAAAACCACCGATTATATGCCAGCCTATACCATGGTAACATATATTGAGTGAGTTCCTAACAGTATTTTGTATAGTTTTTTTGGTTTAAACTCATTTTCCCGAAATTTCCCCAAACTTAACGTGTTCGATACAGTCTGCCGCCATTTGTATTTTTCAGATATACCGATAAAGATTGAATGTTTTTGAACCGATTATACATTACATAAAAACACTAAAATCTTATCCAGTTAGGTAGAACACTTACTTTTCTTGCCTTTGATAACATTTATTTGTTATATATTTATTTTTTGACAACTTCTTTGTATCTGTGTTTAGTAATATAAACCCTTTTCATTTAATGTAACGTTTAGTCGGCTCGAAAAACAATGTTTATTGGTGTATTTGAAAGCTACAAATGGCGGTGGACACTGTTGATTACTTTAAGTTAGATAAAGTGAGTTAAAACTAAAAAAAAAACTATACAAAATAATGTCAGAAACCTACCGATTATGCCAGCCTATGTCATGGTAACATATATTCGGTGAGTTTCAGACACTGTTTTGTATAGTTTTTAGTTTTCAACTTACTTTCCCAAACTTAACATATTCAACAGAATCCGCGACCATTTCTGTTTTTTGAGCCAATTAAACATTTTACATTACATAAAAACACTGAACAATTATCCAATTAGGTAGAAACGTAAATTACCTTACCTTTGCTTTCATTTATTTGTTTTGGGACAACTTTTTCGAATCTGTGTATAGTAACCCCCTCCCCCACCATCAACCAAATATTAATTACTAACTCACATTTTTTAAAACAACAACAACAAAAAAACATTTAGCGTTTCAACATTTTTGCTACGTTCGGCTTCATCCACTGATTGTTGGTCAAGTCCAAAACATGAATGATTGACAGAAACTCTCGAGGATCCAGATCAAATTCTGCAAGAGTACCATTTTTTTCAGTTTCGCCTCCTTTTTCACTTTTTGCAGTGGATTGCTGTACTAATATAAGAAACATGCATTTTCTCTTTTATTAAATTTTTCCATTGCACCAAATTGAGCCACTGCAACGCGTGGCAGGGTACAGCTAGTATATATATATATATATATATATATATATGTATGTATGTATGTATGTATGTATGTATGGGGGTGTATGTGTGTATACCATTAGTTATGATTGAACAAGCCAAAGCATGGAAGAAATTCAAACTTATTTTTTCTTGCCGACGCCTGAATTTTCATTATATTACGTCTAACGGTGTGTTTCATTAAATAGCGAAAGATCAGTAAACACTTTTTAAGAGACGATTTAATATTCTTTAAAAACAGATTTCCATTCCATCTATTAAAATTTTTAGCAGTTTTTGGGGAATATTCATTCGTCTATGAAGAGTTTGGTGATCTTTCGCTATTCAATGAAACACGTATAAGACGCAATATAATAAAAATGTATGCATCTACCACAAAAAATATCTAATAAAATACTAAATAAAAGCATTATTAGTACGAATTGATGTGTGTGTGTGTGTGTGTGTGTGTGTGTGTGTGTGTGTGTGTGTGTGTGTGTGTGTGTGTGTGTGTGTGTGTGTGTGTGTGTGTAAAATCGAGCACGCAAGGTAAGAGGTCAGAAGCTTCGCTACAAAGATGTAACAAAGCGGCACCTAAAGGCAGTGAACATCAACGTCGAGAGTTGGGAGGAACAAGCCAAAGAAAGGAGTGGTTGGCGGAACAGTCTCCACAAAGGAAAGAAAGAAATAGAGAGAAAGATTGGAGAAGCCTTAGAGCTGAGACACTGAAGACGACACAACCCTAGCACCCATATATGCAGTTCCTGTGACCGGATGTTTCACACAGAAAGACAGAAAGAGGACCGAAGGATTAAGCACTGATGCCTCGACTAGTCATCGTCAAGACTGACGGACTGCACGATGATGATATATATATATATATATATATATATATATATATATATATATATGATGTCACTTAGTATCACAACCTTTCTTCTGATAACGTGCTGATGTCGCTTCTCTTTTGGTCACTCTGTAGGCATTACAGTGAACAAGCTCTTTATCTATTTTTAAGTTGCGTTTTAAAATTTTCTTCAAGATATATCCAAAGAAGAAATTGGCATTGCTTAACTTTGAGAGACATAGAACAGAAATAAGTAGTAGTAGTAGTAGTAGTAGTAGTAGTAGTAGCAGCAGCAGCAGCAGAAACAGCAGTAGTATTGACCATCATGATGAGGGTTTTCTTCAAGATTCCCGCTGTATAGCTGAAATCTTCTAGAAAACCCTCGAATCTGAAAACCAACCCATGTGAGGTACAAACGGTTATATGGAACCTACAACCGAAGTAAAACACAAACATAGAAAGGAACACCACGTGGAACAACGAAAACTGAAATTGATAAAATTTTAAGTTTACTATGCCCTCCCCTAATAAATAATGGTGATGTTGCACTGGTACTGTAGCAAATAATCTTGAAATGTCAAGAAACATGGAAAGGCCGAGGAGAGAAAGGACAAATCAGACCATCACTGGATGAGCGCAAAGAGAATTTATACTATGGAAAGGCTTATTGCTATCAAAATTTCAGTGAAGGAATTAATGGCAAATGACTATTGCAATAGCATATATTCATCATTTTCAACAGTTATTGTAAAACGTTAGAGCGTATGGGAATTCTGGTGAGATTCATTGTTACCCAGACTTCAAAGAAGGTGTCACTGATTGAGAATGGCAAGAGGCGGTTGATGGAACAGTCAACATTGATTGTGAGGTGGTTTGACTCACATCTTTAGAGAATGCTGTGGACCACGTAGAGGAATTTTTGCCTGAATAAAATAGAGATCAGTCAAGGACAGACCAAATTTGTAAAAGAAAAATATCAAGTGGATGGGTCTGGCTTTTTCTTGGTCTGGTGGGGGTGTTAAAAAATCTTGAGATTGATTTTAGTATGAAGGAGAGTCCCCTGATAGACTGGTGCCCTACGATAGCGAGCGATTACGGTTATGGCACAATGAAGGAGCTCCCTTTGGGTAAAGCTTGGCGTTTTGCATTGATAAACCTTACAGCTCACTTGTGCCTAACTGGGCTCGTGGGGAAGAAAAAAGGAAAGGCGTTATTATTTCAAATAAAACATGGCTACTTAAGTTTGACAAGTGACGTGTGCGACCTGTGATTGTTTATGTAATCAGATTGACAGTTGTTTATGAAACTAAAACAACTGACCGATTCTCTCTCTCTCTCTCTCTCTCTCTCTCTCTCTCTCTCTCTCTCTCTCTCTCTCTCTCTCTCTTTCAATAAATAAAGAAAGGAGAATTAGATTAAAATCGTACATGATGGAAAGATAAAATTGTCGCCCTGGTAAAGACGAAAAGATTCTATTTTTGTCTGAGGAAAACTGATTTCTTTTTTTTTTTTTTTTTTTTTTGCAGACCATCTACTAGTTGGCCAATTGTGTACGAATCCCAAGAGCGGTAGGGGTTTTCTATCATGTCTGAAAGTGACACAATGTTCAACAAACGAGATCGGAGATGTGCCGCTGTACAACTCATGCTCTCTACCGATCCAAGTTATGAAAACAAGACCATTGCCAGCACCCTCAAAATGCATTGCTGGATTGCCACGAATAACAGGGACGATTGTGGTGGTTGGTGTGGTTTCAAGTGAGAGCCACATCATGCCACCTCAAGTCTTCGAAGTCGGCTTGAAAGTCAATACCAAAGTGTAACTGGGTGTGGTGATCACCTGGTGCGATCAGGTTGCCGCTGAACGACCCTATTTCTGACAGTAGGACTCTGCATCGCACCACAAATCCAAAAAAGACCTAAGCTTAGCCTCAGAAGAATGACTACGACTTTGTACCCTTCTCCACTACCCCCCACCCACCTCCTCGCCCGATTTGAACCCATTGGACTACTTCGTTTAGTCATACGTTGAGAACATCACCAACATGACTTCCGACAGCACCTAAGCAAGCCTGATCGCCGCCATCCGCCGAGCATCCACCAAGTATTCACCGTGCTCCCGCTGGTGGAAAAGGCATGCTTCTAGTTCCGGGCCCGTATCTAGGCGGTGATTGAGGCTGAAGGCGGCTCCATTGAATAGATGCCAGCCCTACTAGATAATAAAGTTACCTGAATTGATGTTTTCAATAAAAGTTTTAAAATAAAGTTGTAGTTGTTTTACTTAGGGCGGCATTTTTATCGTTCCACCCATATTGTTTTATACAACAGGCGCGTTGATTTGGTCAGTTGTTTTTGTTTTACGGCATATCAACTGTTTTTGAGTTATTTAATGCCGAATCCAAAGATTTTGAAGAAATTTTTTTTGATAGAATATATTTGTTGTTTTCAAGTCGGTTCCTATTTACCCAGAGTTGGGACCCTAACAGGTACTACCACTCCAGGTCAGAGTGGATCTGGGAGCAATGGCAATTAAAGGGTGGCTCCACACTCCCCAAAGCCCGCAAGCTGGGGCCTCACCACTGGATATAGTTTAAGGTCATATCCAGGACCACAGAAGCGTTGAACTCTGTTGAAAGCTGACGTATAACAGTTTTGTCTGGTCGCAAGTTACGACGGACGTTGGTCGACAATCAACTAACTTAAATATGCTCCGTCAGTGTTAAGTATTAATAATAAAATAATTTTATTTTTCTATTTTTGTGCAAGCGTTCAATTTCAGCTGTCCTGTCATGAAGAATGCCTGTAATATAAGGACGATAGAAATTATCGTAACGACGTAGCCGATCATAGCTGGCGCCACCTTGACCCCTTGATGTTTCTATCGTCCATGTGCCTATCCTTTGATTGTGTCTAACACCAGGAGGGCTGGTTGCCGTTCCCAGGGCGTTTCTCAAACAAGTAACTCTGCCCCGGGCAAACGATCGGATCACACCGGTTCCGTTTACAGGACGTAATAAGAGTTCAAGAAACGTTCACACAACTAATAAAATAACTCTCCTCCGAAAACGATTGGATCACGCAAATATGCAATTTACACAGCTAACGATGAGGTAATGAAAATATACAGTTTTGAAACAAATAAGTACAAATTAAATGTTTCGAACAAATAGGAAACGTCTTGAACACTAACAATGAAAAACATCGTCTGTTCTTGGACATCAAAGAATCACGTAATTGGCTAATTTGAGAAGACAATTTTAAAGAGAACAAAGAAAAGTAACGGCCGAATAACAGAGCCAGAGAGTTGGGGAGTGAAAACGACGGACGTTCCAACTATATAATCAATCAACACCCAAGAAGCAGGACGAGCGTGTGTATAATTCGGATCCTCAAAGAATTACATGGCAATTTGCGGCTCGACCCGATATGCATGTGTTTAGAACAGGAAATAAAAGTACATTTAAACTTGAAATCAAAGAAATCGTCTTATGCGGTCGTCGCGTGCATGATATCGGAAATATGTTTACCATAGCGTCTCTAAGTCGAATGTCATCACGAAGGAAGCGTGGTAACAGAAGTTATACCTGTTTATATATTTTTTATCGTCAAGGGACATTTTGTGGATTGGAGTAGCAGTTCGTTTAAAGAACTGGTCTATTTTGTGTTTATTCTATGTGGTAAAAAAAACTGTATAGTGTATATGTTTATTATACATGTTTAAACCAACACCTACGCGCACGCGCGTCGATATCGAGTATACAACATGTTATTATTTACTCTCCCGATGACGACGAATGCATGCATTATGCATACATGTATAAGACGCAGTGATACTGTGTATACACGTATACATAAGACCACGCGAACCTTATTATCAGAAAAATTTGGTTTTCTAGATTAAAACCAATGAAAATACAACGGAAAGCAAATAATGAAATAGATAAAAAAAAAACTCGATAGAACCGTACACGCAGAAACCCATATGTAGAAAACTTGCAAAGCATAAATGCTGTGAATGTGGCCACATTTAACTACGAAACAATAGACCTAACTGTGAATGAAAAAGGCTTAAATAGAAAACATCCGACAGAAAACAGAAAACGAGACGGCAAGATTGTGCGTGTGTGAGGGCGTGCTTGTGTGTGCGCGTGTGTAAGGTTAATTTTGACGTCATATTTAATTTGCCTTCGTTTAATACTAGAATATCTAATTGTAAACCGACAATAGTTTTTTTTATTCCTTTTCTTTTGCTTAATCTGAAAATTGACTAAAGTTAAGCGGCGTTCAGCTTGGTAAGCGCTTAAATAAGTGATCATTGTTAATCGACCTTGCCAGTGAGGACCGTCCTACAACAAGGATAGTTCAGGACACTTGGGCCCGTTTAACATATGCTGACAATGACCGCAAACATACCTCCAAGACAATCACTGCTTCACTGAAGAGAATAAGAGCAAAGGTGATGGACTGGTCAAACATGTCTCTAGACTTGAATCTAATAGAACATTTTCGGGGGATCTTTAAGCGGGAGTTGGAGGGACACAATGTCTCAAATATCCCCCAGCTCCACATTATTATTTTTTTTTACATAGGAATCACCACTTATCAAGGCCCAGAGACCACTCGAGGATAAAGGTTAAGAGTGTACAGTAGTCAATTGGACAATATAGTAATCGTTAGTAATGGAAATTCGGTAAATTTGTTAACTTAAGTGGAACGGCTCATCAAGAACTTGTTTACATTGGACTTGAAGACAATCATATTGTAGTCAGCTGGAAAGCAGGAAAACAGAAGACAGTTCCACGGGCGTGCACTCCTAAGAAATAGGCTTTTTTCATCGAATCTACGTTTAGTTTTAGGAACAGATAAAAATCGGGGGGGGGGAATTAGGAGTGAAAGAGAATTTTAGTGGCTACCTGTGAAGCTCTGGTAAACTCCATGTCCAGGAGAGTAGAGGCAGTTTAGGATAATGATGGTGGCGACAGAAAATATTGATAGTTGACATGGTGTATGTTAATATTGAAAAACTTTCCCTAAGAGGTGTACTCACTTTTGTTGGCAGGGGTTATGCTTTTAAGGGTTATATTTTGAGTTATTTTGAGGGGGAAATAAATTAATTCTATTTATAAGCTGCACACAGATTACTTTTCATTGCGTCAAAGTGTCATTTTGTCAGTGTTGTCCTTTGACGAGATATAACCAAACATCTGCAGAAATGTGAGAGGCGTATTAACTTTTGTGATACATTGTATATTGAAAGTTGAAAAATTATTTCCTAATTTTTATAATACTCAGATATTATTGAGACTAAGCCTTTCTGAGATTATTTTTATATTTGTAATATCGATTATTCTTTACTTTATTTTATTACTAGCAGGGAGACTCGATGTTGCCCGGAAATGAATAAGGATCAACTAATGTTTCACCCTCCCATGTTTTATTGTCATCGAATCGCTGAAATCACCCATTTTTAGATCCTTCCCGCAGTTACTTAGTCCACAATAGATTGTAGTCTACATTGCACTGTAGAGAACCTATTGTTCTTTTTGTCTGTTTGGTTTTTACTCACGTCCACCCCTAACAAAGCATATCGCCACTTGGATCTAAGGGGCTACTAATTGGGCCATGCCTAGGAAAGATTAACAAAATGTTGGTTTACGTTACATTTAAACTTCTAAATTACAGTAAGGGGAGCAGGAAAGGAATTCCAAAATATAGCTGTTCGAGGGAAGAAATTAGAGTCGAAAGTTTTCTGGCATTTATGGACCTTAACAGTGAATGGGGTGTGACTAAATACTCCATGCATAGGCGAATGGTGAACTTGTAGGGGTACATGATTCTCTCAAGTGTGAGTAGTCTTCTAGCACGATAGAGGGAATCCACTTTCCTTGCAGCAGCCTTTGCAGTGTCCTCACTGTATTTGTTCCAGTTTATATTGTCTGTGAATGTTAAGCCCATGAGTTTGAAGTAAGAATTCTCAGGTAGGGTGTTATTTGTCATGGATATCGGTGGTTGAAGAAGCGTCTTGCAATTGTTAAAAGGAATCAGCGTACTAGTAGTCTTACTAGCATCAAAAGTTACCATCCATTTACGGCCACATTCCGCAACGGTTTCGATAGCATTTTCTAACGATTCTTCCATTGTCTTAGATTTGTGTACATCTTTTTTTATTTCTTGTCAGTTTGTCCTACCAGAACCAGTCACCCGCTAACTCAGATTTTTTTCTTTTTTTTTTTACATAGGCATCACCACATTATCAAGGCCCAGAGGCCACTCAAGGATAAGGGTTAAAGAGTGTACAGTAGAAATTGGACAATATAGTAAGCATTAGTAATGAAAATTTGGTAAATTTGATAACTTATATGGAACGGCTCATCAAGAACTTATTTACGTTAGACTTGAAGACAACCATATTGTAGTCAGCCGGAAAGCAGGAAAACGGAAGACAATTCCACAGGCGTGCAGTTCTAAGAAAGAAGCTTTGTTCATGGAATCTACGTTTAGGTTTAGGCACAGATAAAGAGTGGCGGAATTATTGATAGTGTTTACAGCTAGACGAGTGTTTCTTGTGAAGGTTTGGCGAGGGGGGGACCATAGATTGAAGCTCAGTCGAACACTTTCCATGAAAATAACGATACATCAGAGACAAACTCGCAACATCTCTTCTGTGAGATAGAGGTTGCAAGGAAGAGAAAAGGACATCTCCTACGAGGCTACGAAGTCTATTTTGAACTCTATCAAGGCAGGCCAAGTCCTTTCTAGCAGTTCCTGCCCAGATGTGGCAACAGTATTCCATCCTTGGACGTACCTGGCTCTTATATAGATAGAGAATAGCATCAGCAGTGAGATATCTACCGGATCGATAGAAAGATCCCACCATTTTTCCAGCGGCCTCGGCAACAGATTTGATGTACGTGTTCCATTTAAGATCAGGAGTAATGGTCAAGCCAAGAAGCTTGTCAAAACTTGAGGCCTCCTGAAGACGAGAGCCATTCATTTCAATTGATGCCAGATGTGGATCAGAATGTTGATGATGTAAAGAGAGAAGCTTGGTTTTAGATGCATTAAAAGTAACCAGCCACTCCTTACCCCATTGTACTACGTGCTCAAGATCAGAGGAGAGAGAATTGGAGAGAACTTGGTCGTTTACTGTCTTAGATGTGCTACCATAAATGGTAGTGTCGTCAGCATAAATGTCTAGAAATGATGTAAGGATGTGATTTGGAAGATCATTAATGTAGATCAGGAAAAGAGTTGGGCCCAGGATGGACCCCTGAGGGACACCGGCATTAATACTGTGAGCTTCTGATTTTTGCCCCTCAACTACTACTCTTATGAACCTATCAGAAAGAAATGATTTAATAATTGAGAAGACATTTCCAGCAATACCATAGCTAGAGATCTTATGAAGTAAACCTATGAAGTAAAGTATTCCAACCGAGAGATCTTTTTACGACTTTAGCCGTCCCCTTAAGTGCAATTGTGTGAATCTCTTTTGCACTTGGCTTACCAGGTATATTTGCCAGGTAGTTTTTGAAATGTTTTTCCATAAGTCCAGTTGCTCCTGTAATAACTGGACTAATAGAAATCTTCCTAAGATTCCAATTTCTTTTCATGTCATTCGTTTTCTTTTCCCTTACAGCTCTGTTTAATCCATCATCATTGGGAACACTAACTTCTACTAAGGTTGCTTCTTTCGCTTTTTTTCCCATATCATTATGTCAGGTTTTATGGCTCCGTTTTCTACGTACATCGCTGCAGGAGTTGGATAGTCAAAGTGTATGGCTTATTTCTGACTGTTCTTTCTGAGAAAACAATATTATCAGGGAGGCCGTTAATGAATATCAGGAATAATAGTGATCAAACGATTGACCTTTTTTTACATAGGAATCACCACTTATCAAGGCCAAGAGACCACTCGAGGACAATGGTTAAAGAGTATACAGCAGAAATTGGACAATATAGTAATTGTTAGTAATGGAAATTCGGTAAATTTGTTAACCTATATGGAACGGCTCATCAAAAACTTGTTTACGTTAGACTTGAAGACAACCATATTGTAGTTAGCTGGAAAGCAGGAAAACGGAAGACAATTCCATAGGCGTACAGTTCTAAGAAAGATGCACTCCCGCATTAATGTTGTGTTGCTTGTATGTACATCCAGCAATAACAACCTGGATGGTCCTATTGTCTAAGAAGGGTTTAATAATATGTAGTATACGTCTAGTTATACCGTACGACTACATTTTTATTAGCAGCTCTTAATGGTTTGAATCAATGTTTAAAATGCAATAGATAACTAACACACACACACACACACAAAGTTTATTTTATATAATAGTAGAGGTTACAAACTATTATTAAAATAAAGTCCATCTTTGTTCAGAGATGAAGATTACTATGTTTATGCTTCTAAAAATCCAAAGTAAATATAGCCAACTTTCATGGAAATGGATATGGTAACAATCCTCTAACCAGCAATATGTTTTTATACCTGGGAATGCTGGGCATATATATATATATATACACACACATATACACCAGCATTTCAGCTCGGCGTTGCCTGGGTGTTTGGAGGTGTATATTGAGCAAAAAAAAAACGGTAAATTAATTCAACTTTGATCCCTATTATGGCCCCTTAACATTTATTGGTTTGAGTTCAAATCAAGTTATTAACTTATATGCATGTCCAAGGAACCTATATCTAAAATTTCAAGTGTTTAGACCCAAAATTGTCGGAGGAGTTTGGTAGAGTTCTCAAAGGTCAAATCATTGAACAGCCAAATTTCTGGGCGAAAACCGATCATACAGATTTTCTCAAATCTAAGTACACTGTACACACACACAGACAGACAGACACGCACACAGATACACAGACACGTTCACTTTTATATATTTACTAGCATGGGTGTCCGGCGTTGCCTGGGTATTTGGAGGTGTATGTTGAATAAAAAAAAAAGCGGTCAATTTTTTTAACTTTGACCTCTATTATGGCCCTTTAACATTTATTGGTTTGGGCTCAAATCAAGTTATTAAGTTAGATCCATATCCAAGAAAACTATATCTAAAATTTCAAGTGTTTGGACCCAAAATTGTCGGAGGAGTTTGGTAGAGTTCTCAAAGGTCAAATTGTTGATCTTTGACCCCTTAACAGCCAAATTTCTGGCCGAAAAACGATCTCATCGATCTTCCCAAATCTCAGTACTCTGAATATCAAATTTCGAGTCTGCAGACTTAAAATTGACAGAGTTATTGTGTAGGGAAATGTACACACACAGACAGACACACAGACACACAGATACATAGACACGTTCACTTTTATATATATACTAGCATGGGTGCCCGGCGTTGCCCGGGTGTTTGGAGGTGTATGCTAAAGTAACAAAAGGTCAATTTTGTAAACTTTGACCCTTATTATGACCCTTTAAAAAATGTATTGTTTTAGGCTCAACTCAAGTTATTAAGTTAGATCCATGTCCAACGAACCTATATCTAAAATTTCAAGTGTTTAGACCCAAAATTGTCGGAGGAGTTTGGTAGAGTTCTCAAAGGTCAAATCGTTGAACTTTGAGCCCTTAACAGCCAAATTTCTGGGCAAAAACCGATCACATAGATTTTCCCAAATCTCAGCACCTTACAGTCGGACACGTTCACTTATATATATATATATATATATATATATATATATATATATATATATATATATATATATATATTCTTTATGTAAATACAGTAAATCTTGCTACGATGTGCAGACCGTTTCAGTCATATTAGACAAGGCAAGAAAAGTTAAAGTGCAAAAATTAAAAAGGTTCGAGACCTTTTCAAATTTTGAGGAAACAAAACCTTAATTTTTGCCCAGTGTCAGTCATGGCAATTTCTCTCTGGCTTAGGTATTTCGGCCAATGTCAAAACATCGTTAATTCACGACTCGAACAGCAGCCGCGGATTGACATGATGTCGTAGAGGCGGTTGGGTTTCAATCCTGGCCTGAGGTAATTGCCTGTCTAGCCGCACTGATAAGCTGTGAAACAGCGAAACAATACTGTATGTGGATGACTATAATGCTCCTCATCTTAAGTTGAGCATATTGAGAAGTGATAAACCAATTACCATTAGCGTATAAAGCGATGCTCTTTGTGTAAACAAACCGAGCTTAGGTATTTCGGACGATGTCAAAACATTGTTAATTCACGACTCGCACAGCAGCCGCTGATTAGCGTAATGGTTAGGAGCCTTGACTGTCGTACAGGCGGTCGGGTTTCAATCCTGGCTTGAGGTAGTTGCCTATCTAGCCGCACTGATGAGCTGTGAAATAACGAAATAGTACTGTATGTGGATGACTATATATATATATATATATATATATATATATATATATATATATATATATGTATATATATATGTACATATATATGTACCTATATATATGAAACTTAGAGCTGCTGCTGCTGCTTTATAAAAGTTCATGACCAATCTTTACCGATAACTAAGGGTTTCTATATGACCTAATTGAAAAGATATATATATGTGTGTGTGTGTGTGTGTGTGTGTGTGTGTGTGTGTGTGTGTGCACGTATCCGACTTTCTCTCATATATGTGTGTGTGTTTGTATATGTGCGTGCATTTATATTTATATATATGTACTCACATGTGTGTAAATATATGTGCGTGTATGTGCGTCTATGTGCGTGTAGCTATATATATGTGTGTGTGTTCATGTACGAGATGCTATTTAAAAGTTCGGGAAATTCGACGATGTAAAAAGTATGACTTACCCTAAAATTTGGTTTCCATCGTTTTCCTCGAAGTAGTCTCCTTGATTAGTGTTTTTTTCTTTTTTTTTTTTTTGTTTGCGCACCGCTTCAGTGCTTCACGACTGGTACTGCTCACAATGTGTACAGGCCATTAGTTAGTCCGTGCTACGATCGGATTTTACGTGCAGTTCAAATCAAATCCCCCGAACTTTTACAAAGCATTTCGTACATATATATATATATATATATATATATATATATATATATATATATATATATATATATATATATATATATATTAGGTGTCTGTGTACGATTGGATTGGATGTAAATTTAAAAGAAATATTTTTGTAAAGTAATTTATTATCTAATGTGGCAGGTGTTTTACGACTTTATAAACTCTCGGAGGAGCAATAAATAAATTTAATAGAAAGAATCATATGTAACAATGAAAAAGTTTTAAATATTAAAAAAAAAATTATTTCGTCATTTAATAAAGTAATATATAAATATATACACACATGTACACAGACACAGGTATGTATGGGTGAGTGTGTGTGTGTGTGTGTGTGTGTGTGTATGTGTGTGTGTGTGTGTGTGTGTGTGTGTGTGTTGTGAATGTATGCATAGGTGTGTTCGTGTGTGCAGGTGCACGTGCGTGTGCGAGTATGTGTTCGACCGTGAGCACGTGCGCGTCTGTGTGTGCGATTCTGTGCGCGAGTGTATGTGTGTCCGTGTGATTGCGAGTGTTGTGTGTGCAAGTGATTGCGTGTGGATGTGTCCGTGTGTCCGTGTGTCTGTGTGTGCGATTGTATGTGTGTGTGCGCGAGTGTGTGCGTGTATATGCGTGCGATTGCATGTGTGTCTGTGTGTGTGCGAGTGTACGTGTGTATGCGAGTGTACGTGTGTGTGCGAGTAGATGTGCGTGTATGAGAGTTTGTGCGTGTACGTGTGTGCGAGTGGATGTGTGTGTTCTACTGTGTGTGCGTGTGTGTGAATGTATTTGTGTGTGCGTGTGTGCATGTGTGCGATTGTAGGTACATATGCTAATGTGTGTCCGTGTGCGTGCGTGTGTGCGAGTGTACGTGTGTGTGGATGTATGGGCACTAATGTGTGTGCGAATGTGTGCGTGTCTGCAAGTGTATGTGTGCTCGAGTGTATGTATGTGTATGTGTGCGTGAGTGTGCGAGTGTATGTGTGAGTGTATGTATGTGTGCTATGATTAAGGAATTAACAATCCATCGTAATCAAAAGTGCAAAAAAGGAAAACGAAAAATAGTGCGTATGTTCAGTAAGGTTTCGTTCTTAATTCTTCTAAAACGTTTTCAAAATGTCTTATTTCAAAAGAAAACCAAATAACTTAAAATTAGAAATACGTGGTGTTTTCATTCCATTTTATATTTTGAATATTGTCAAATATATTTTGTTTTGTTTTATTTCGAAAAAGGAAAAAATCTAACTATATTAACATGTCTTAGACGCACCACAAATTCTAAATATTAACTATTATACTTTTAACATCTGACATCTTGAGAATGTCTTTGAATAAGAAAAACAGATCATATGAACAAGTTTCTGTTTATCATTTTTAATTGTTCATATATATATATATATATATATATATATATATATATACATGAACAATTATATATATATAGAGATAGATAGATAGATAGATAGATAGATAGATAGATAGATAGATAGATTTATGTGTGTGTTTTCTTTGGTAAAATATGCTTTTTGAATTATATTTCATTCTTTGTGTATACCAATCCTTTCTGTTTAGAAGCTCAATGTTAGTTAAAAAATAACAGTAGAGCACATATTAAAAAAATTCCGACTTTATATTGCCATTCATATTTCTTTCTAAAGAAAACTTTCTATTTTGCTGTAAAGTATACGCGTGAAAAGAGTCGATATTGACATATTGATTTTTTTTTCCGATTAACGAAACAGACAGGTAAAAATGTTCCGGAATTTTGAAATGCCGAAAGAATTGTTTGGTAAGAAAAATAAATATTTGGAACTTGTAATGTTCCTATACTCTTATTATATATCTCACAGGTAAGAAATTTATTTTTATAACATGAATAGGATAGTCAAATTAATTAAGAATAGGAGACTAGATCTAATATCTGTAACATTTTTTCTTCTTAAGATTAAGGGAAGTGGTGTTTGATCAACACTGCTGGGGAGCAATGATTTAATATACTGTTTTGTTTTATAAATCCAGTGTTTCATAGTAAACAACTGATGATCCCTTAGATTAACATTAGTACTATAGTGATTTCGAGAGAGCGAGTTGATGCATTGATTGCAGGTGATTAAATGACTTAATGACTAAATAGTTTTCTCACGAATGATAAAAAATTTAAAAATTAAATATTTTTTTCTATAGGTTTAAAGATTAAAAACTTCCAAGACTATATATATATATATATATATATATATATATATGTGTGTGTGTGTGTATGTATATATATATGTATATATAATAACAATATAGCTATATATATATATATATATATATATGTGTGTGTATATGTATATATATATGTATATATAATAACAGTATAGCTATATATATATATATATATATATATATATATATATATATATGTGTGTGTGTATGTATATGCTATTACTATCGATTAGCAAAGACTGTACGACTACCATTAACCGCGTGAAATAAGGTTGAATTTAAACATTTTAATTTTGAATATTCTTTACGTCAGTCAGACAGTGATCTAATCGTTATACGATAATCCATGCATAAGAGCTAAATTGACTGACTTTAATTCAACTGAAAGTGCTCAACCATAAGAAACGAATTTCTTAAAGGGGCTGTCATAATTATTTTTTTACCATAATATATATATATATATATATATATATATATATATATATATATATATATATATATATATATATATATATATAATGTGCGCATTCCGAAAAGATTTATTTAAACACGTGTTTTTTAAAGGTCTTCTCTTCAATTGTTAAGGAAAATATTTTTTAGTTTTCATTAAATTTATTGAATACTAAAATAAAACTGGTATAAAAACTGTTTGAATTTCGAAAACTTTCTACTTAATCGATTCTTTTTGTGCTGTTGTTTTTGTGTAATCGATTCTTAATATCAACGTGTCCTTTCAAAATCAGTTTGAATATTACAAGTGTCTGTTGCATCGATACGTATTTCATTGATATTTATTATTCTGTCAATGTTTCGCATTTGCGCCTGTTTTACAAGTATTTTACAAGAATGTGCTCCGATGAACTCATAGCACTTGTGCTCCCTAGATTAACCTGATAATAAGCAAAATGCGACCCCATTAACTGTTAAGCTTTGGTATTCTTTATTATTATTATTATTATTATTATTATTATTATTATTATTATTATTATTATTATTATTATTATTAGGTAGAATATGGTGGGACAAAAGTGTCATAACGGCCAAACAATTGGAACATAATCGTCCGAATTTGGTCGTCATTGACAACGTCTAAAAAAACTGGCAGATTGTAGACTTCTCAGTACCCTGGGACAGGAATGTGAGAGAGAAGGAGAATGAGAAGTGGAGCAATTATGCTCCATTGGCCTTGGAGATAAGGCGTATATACGGGGTTAAAACACAAATAATCCCGGTCGTAGTTGGTACACTAGGAGTAGTATCAAGTCGTCTGAAAGGACAATTGAAAAAACTACAAATCCCCGATGTTTTAGGCGGCCTTCAAACCTTTGCAATCATAGGTACCACAAACATCCTTAGGAAAACCCTTGATCTTTGAAGCTCCTGGTTTGAAGCCGGGATTAAGGGAAATCCTCTGGATATGAATCCCATCCCTTTCCAGAGAGACGTTCATAAACGAAATCAGAATAATAATAATAATAATAATAATAATAATAATAATAATAATAATAATAATAATTATTATTATTATTATTATTATTATTATTATCATTATTATTATTATTATTATTATTATTATTATCATTATTATTATTATTATTATTATTATTATTATCATTATTATTATTATTATTATTATTATTATTATTATTATTATTATTATTATTCTCAATAGCAATATAAGGAGAAGAATGTTGGGTCTTGGGGAAAGTAGACAAGAGGAAAATTGCTGCCTTTAAATTGTGCTGCTACCGTAGTTTTTTCGAGAATCAAAACATTGATAAAAATATTCTCTTTTCATAGCCCGTGTAATATATATAGCTATGCTGTCATTTTATATATATATATATATATATATATATATATATATATATAGAGAGAGAGAGAGAGAGAGAGAGAGAGAGAGAGAGAAAGAGAGAGAGAGAGTTAGAGAGAGAGAGAGAGTGTGTGTCTTGGAAGTTTTTAACCTTTAAAACTATATAAAAAAACTTATTTAATTTTTATATTTTTTTATCATTCGTTAGACAACTATTTAGTCAGTAAGCCGTTTAATAACCTGCAATCAATGCCCTCTCGAATTCACTATAGTATCAATGTAATTTAAGGGATCATCAGTTGTTTACCATGAAGCACTGTTTTCGTGTAAGCTGAGTGGACAAACGTGCAGCAAACGAATGGGTTCTGAAGAAGATTGGACCATGCCGAGGACTGCTGGACAACATCAATGATAGGAAATTACGATTTTTGGAATATGTGACCAGAACAGACGGCCTAATAAAAGATCTGCTCTTTGGTATGACCCCTAGCAAATGAGGATATGGAAGACCAAAAAAAAAAAAAGACACGGTGTTAGACAACATGAAGGACCTCGTGAACATTAAAATAGTTGAGTTGCTCAGAATGGTGCAGAATCGGAGTCAATGGCGACGATTCGTGAAGAGCGCTACGGCTGGCGAGTAACGAAAATTCCGTCAAAGAAAGAGACACTGTTAATGTTCCTACGGAGGATAGAAGATTGATGTTGGATTTACTTTCGCCAATCGCGTAACACTTATTTTGTGTTTTAGTCCTTACATTCTAGGAGTGATGTTTCTGATAAAGGGGGAAGAATTCCTGTTTACTGAGTCAGAATCTATTCCATCTAACACTTATTATTGGCTAGTTGTTGAAAATGACCACAAAAGTTTTCTTCGCCAGAATAAATATCTTCAGAAAGAAGAACTGGAGTAAAAAAATAAATCGGTCTAATATAGTATTGAAAGGAAGAAACAAAAACTTAAACGAATAAAGTATTGATACATCAGATTAATTGCTATCTAGGTTTGAGTTTTTAATTCGACAAGATAACTTTCTATGTTGAGATTCAAGAAGATAAATATACATCACCACCCATATATACATACATATAACTACTTCATTTACTCACATAAAATTAATATACGAAAGTATAGATTTATGCGTAAACGTTAAGCATTTACTTCAAAAGTGCTCAATACATAGGTAGAGCTAGTTAGTAATTTATAAAATATATATGGCGATTAAGCTACACTGAATATTCGGCGTTTCATCCACTCTAGGATTCCTCAGGCTTATGCGCATAAGCCTGAGGCATCCTAGAGTGGATGAAACGCCGAATATTCAGTGTAGCTTAATCGCCATATATATTTTATAAATTACTATATATACATATATATGTGTATGTATGTATGTATGCATATATATATATATATATATATATATATATATATATATATATATATATATATATATATATATATGCGCTTTTATTTTCAAATAAATAAGTAAATATGAGCAACTAAAACTTTTTGAAAGGCATTTTATTGATTTTGATTTTCTTGGATACAAATCGATTTAAATTGCAATCGTCTAGGTGCTTCCGTACACCATTGAGTTGATTAATGCCTAAGAAATGAAAAATATTAAAGAAGGGCTCTTTTTTTGTAAATACATTCCTTCTCAGTTCTGAATTTTTTTTAGATGAGCTATAAATGTTTGCATTATTTATATTAATTGAACAATTGTTCTCATTTTGAGTGTTATCTGCACAATCGGTCATAATGATAACATCAAAAAAAAAATTTTTTAACTACATCTGGTTAAAAAAAATAGATAATACGCGATTAACTATACTGGAAACAGTAAACTCTTAGTTTCGTATTTTGTTTCTTTATTTTTTCTTTTTTTATTACATTTTCATCCCAAACAAGTCATATTTCCACTTTGATGTAAGGGCTACTATTAGGGACCTAAGTTTCAGGAGTACTATGTAGAGAGTTTAGCTACAAGATGTCTGTTCACATTATACTTGAACTTCTGCATGTCAGTACAGTTGGGGAAGCACGAAACTGGAAGAGAATTTCAAAGTACTTCAGTTCTGGGGAAGAAGCTATTTGAGTAAAAGGCTTTCTTACATCCAGGGATCTCAACTGTGTAGGGTGGAACTTTGCTGCTTGTCGGGTTTGTCTGGGGTATTTTCTTCGAGGGCCTACAAGTGTTTGTAGTTCGTCAGAGCATCCACCATTAAAATACTTGTAAAACAGACAGAGGGATGCAACATTTCGTCGGTGGGATAGGAGTTGAAGTTTAGATGACAATTCAGGACCTATTAAGTTGGCAACTCTCTTTTCTAATAACTTACAAATTGATTGATAAAAATTTAATTATAGTAAGTTTTCAAAAATTATATCCATAGAGTTCTCTGATAGTTAAATTATGTTTATAATTTGTGTAAACTTACTTTTAATCAGATTAAAAATTTCGAAACCTTAGAGTTCAGAGCTACTGTTTTTTGTTTTTTTTTCCTGCAAAAACATGGCGACTTTTACAGCTGACGAATGTCGGAGGTTACATCGACCGAAACGTTGTGCAGATAACACTTAAGATGAGAACAATTGTTCGATTAATCTAAAAAATACAAACATTCCTTCTCAATTAAACTAGTGAATATAAACAAATAAAACTTTTTTGAAATACATGTTATTGATTTGAAAAAAAATTAATATGGAACAAATATTTGATCTGTAGATTATTGCAGAATAATATAAGCGTGGAAAATACAACGTTTTTACAATGACCACGTTATTGACTTCCTTCTAACCATAGAAAAATGTCGACTGTTGGGGAAAGCCAAGCTAGTGTGCCTAAAGGCAGAGCACTCTGCCTTGTTAAGAATTACCTGATCGGCCTCATCGACCTCGTCAGCCTTTCCCGCTTTATTCTACTAAGCCAGCAAACAATAACCTTATTCAACCCCAAAGAAGAGAGAAAATACCAGAAAGGGTGAATACCCATGAGATGAGATGAGACAATTATGGTCAATTTGTGAGAGGGGTGTTGCTCTTTATTACCGTTGGGAAGGAGGTGTGGGTTAAAATTTTCCTGGCGCCATCATTACGTTTTTCATCGAAATGACGGTTACTTCTAATTTTCAGCGAGTTTCGCGCAAATGACTGGAAGTATCTGACGATTTGGGCTAATTTTAGACCATCCTACCACGCAAAACAGACCAGAATTTATTTATTGAAAAAATATATTCCTTTCAATTACGCAAGTAAATATTAAAAATGTTAAATGTTAAAAAGATGTACATGTTGATGATTTGAGAAATATTAATATGGAACAATTGTTTTATATGTAGATTAAGCAGAATGATCTAATATTGGAAAACGCAGTTTTTAAAATTTTACCAAAAAGAAATCGAGATGAAATAGAGACACAGAAGGAGGTGGGGATTCTAAGAAACCCAAATTAATACTTTTGGCTCTAATTTCATTGAAATTTATTATCCCAATCCATTATTAGTTCTAAATATCCACAAACCTCTGATGATTAAATTAAGTGAATATGAGTATTTTGTCGTTTTTTTTTTTTTTTTTTACACAGTGATCACCACTTATCAAGGCCCGGAAGCCACTCAAGGATAAGGGTTATTGCAAGTACATTACGTTAGTGTGGAAATTTGATGAAGTGTTTACTTAAGGGGGCGGTTCATTAGGATAGTCTTGATAAATAGTAAAATATCTCGTCAGAAGCTGCTCAGAGAACTCTATCGTACTTCGACAGAGTCCCAAAACCGGATTTTCAGCCTAGTAAGTGATTTTTTTATCTCTTGCCTACAACCTCTTTCCAACGGAAGAGACGTTGCGAGCCTGTCTCTACTCTATCGTAATTTTCATGGCACGTGCTCGTTTGAGCTTCTCTCTATAGTCCCCATTTGCCAAACTTTTACACAAAACACTTGTCTAGCTACAACCACTACGGGTTCTGGAAATATATTTTGGTCTATAATTTCATTGAAATTAATCAGCCCAAGCCCTTAATATTTGTGAATGTCCATAAACGTCTGATAATTATATTCAGTGAACATGTATATATTTCTCAGTAAATAGGGAAAGATATTTGATATCACACGACTTACTTATGGTCCATAGGTACCCGAGCAGTCGATGAAAAGATGAGAAATAAAATATTTTATTGATTGTGATATTGTTAATTATTTCTACAAACAAGCAACGCATGTGTGGTCCCTCTGCAACTCGAATTATGTAAATTTAATATGTTTTACTGATTTATTGATGGTCGTCTGATTCGTGCACTTGTAGATTTTTTTTTAATCGCCTCTACATGGATGGAATGCTTTCGATTGGTCCGGTTGTGTACGAACTGTATCACTAATGAGGATGTGAAGAACACAGTCAAGCAAGCAGTCGGGACATATGAGCATCTATTTTCTAATGTTTAAATGGAGAGAAATGAAATGGTTCGATTAGATCACACATTCATCAGATCTTGCAATGGCAATCCTGCAAGAACTGTATAGGGAGCAAAAAGGAGGGATAGACAAAGAAAGATATAGGGAATAACATTCGAGAGTTGACAGCACCGTCGGGTTCCATAACATACCAAGGACAGCAGAAGAACCGGGTGTGGTTGAAGAAAGTCGATGACCAGATATTCTTTGGCGCCAACACAGTCATCCTGACTACGGTATTCCTTCCGACCATAAGAAGATGAGTCAAGGCAGCACCCCTACGGGCGAAGCATTCTGGCTTATTAATAATTATCTGAGCAGCTTCGTCGGCATTCCCCAGTTTAAGCGTCTTGGGCAGTAAGTAACAAACTTACTCAACCCCAAAGAAGGGAGAGAATATCCCTGGGAAGGTGCCCCCCCACGAGACAGATGAGATGAGATGAGACAATTATGGCCAATTTTTTTTTGGGGGGGGCGCACTCTTTATTACTGTTGAAGAGAATGACAAATTAAAATTTTCTTGGTATCAGCACTACTTTTTTCAGCGAAATTATAACGCTGCTTGATTTGGCAAGTCCTTATTTGCCATTCTAATGAGTGACGGGGCCGTGATCTCAAACAGACAATCAGCCGCGCAACGTTATAAGCACAAAAATAGGAAGAAAGAAACGTTCTAGTGGTTCCTGAACCTTCTCGCCGTGAAAATACAATGGGTTCACTCGGTATGATGTCAGTTAGAAACAAAGGCACAGAAGTCATACGCCCGATTGTAACAAAGGACGTAGGCCGTAGTTCGTATTTCAAACGTTGTATTTTAATCAAAGTCAATAGACTAGCCAAACTGAGGGGTCACTGAGGTTCCGCTTAATCGATAGCCTTCAAAATGACAGTTAATTTTCGGTGAATTTCGAACAAATGGGTGGAAGTAGACGACCATTTAGGCTAATTTTAGCTCCTCTTCGCAAAACAGACCAGAATTGTCTCAAAGTAAGTGCCATTCATAAGTTGTAAGAAAATGTACGTTAATAGTCAGGTTTATTAATTCTGGTATTTGGAGAAAGGGAGACAAATCAAACTTGGATAGAAATTTAACATAGAAAAGCCTACCAAAAAGACTTAGTATTAAAACTAGACTAAAATGACTTCTACGAAAACAGGAACATTTATTTTCTATAAAACGAAGCTGACAAGCTGGACTCATTGATATTTTAAACATAGTGATATCTCCGTTCAGTCTCAAGTAAACAGTAGATATCCCCCGTAAGGGTAGCTACGTGAGTAATTGTGAGGCAAGGGTTTCGCAATCCTCAACCACACCTCTCCTGAATCGGCACTGCTTGAGTTCAGTGGCAAAGAGAAGTGCTAGACAACTGGAAACAATGCCGAGATAAGCGGAGAGCACATACAGTACCTGGAATTCCTAAATGATCACCGCTTTTAGTACTGACCAAGTTTAACGTTGTGAAACTTCGATGTTCTAACGGGAACCGATGTGCCAACGCGATTATGCCGTATATTTTAATTAATTCAAAAAGTTGAAATATATAAGTACATATATGGGCATACATATAAATTATAAATGAAACTTCAAGAAAAGTTTAGTTTAATAATTACGAATTTACTTATACCAAAGTGAGGTAATATATTATCGATTTTATTAAAATAAATAAAATTATACAAAAGTCCAGGATACAAATAAATATTGAAGGTAATTAAGCTCAATGGTTACTACCTAGTCAAACAGAGCTCATATATAAGAATTCTATGGAATAAAAAGAGTTATGGCATAATTGATATTTTGTGATAAAAAAAATTCAACACTAACAATATTTGTTGTGGTTATTTACAAAGTATTAAAATTATACCATGAATTTTCTATTCTGCTGAATTATATATATATATATATATATATATATATATATATATATATATATATATATATATATATATATATAATCTATGTATGTATATAGCTCCCTGTTATTTCCTGAGATATTTATTCTTGGAACTATCAAAGACAATTTACCATCACGGTTATATTAAACAGTAAGTCCATATTTACTGATTCATATATGTGATTGATTTTGAAAAATGAAATCGATATGCGAAGATTTATAATCTTAATAAGACTTTCGTTCGTTTATCTATTTTTGTTCATATGTCACGTGACTTCGACAACCCAGTATTCTACATTGCTAACAGCCTTCTTATATATATATATATATACATATTATATATATATGAGTGTGTATATACATATATAAATACGCATATATATATATATACATATGTGTGTGCACTTGTGTGTGCGCGTGTGCGTCAGTGTATGATATAATACAACTATGTGTTAGCTATAGGTACCAACAGATTCAACAATAGCAGATCAATGCTTCATCAGTGGTTGAACTAATGATGAAGGTTGAGTATCCAAATCTCTAAGTTTGATTTACTTAATGCCACAGAAACCTCCAGTATGGATGGCTAATCAAGCATATAACAGTATAATATAATAACAATATAGTATTTTTAGTAACGAAGAAAATCTCTGTTATTATATTATATATGTGTGTGTATGCGTGTGTGTGTGTGTATGCGTGTGTGTGTGTGTGTGTGTATGCGTGTGTGTATGAGTAAAGTTAGTGAGATAGAACCCCAACAGAAGGCTCATTTACTAAGAGGACATAAAAATATGAGCGTAAAATGTAGTTTTTATATGTGTTACAGTTGATCGATTCGTCGGTACCGTCGGTTTTCAATTCATACAAAGGGGACCTATAATTGGTATGCTTTACCGGACTCTCTTCGGTCTCTAGGACTATGTATTATAAAAAATTTGACACGTATATGAACTGATTAAAAATAAACTAAGACGAACGTACAAAATATATAACTTTTTTTTTTTTTCTAGCTTGACCCCTTCAAACCTATTTTAACCGGCTAAAGACCCGTAAAAAAAACGGTCCATAAAAATCCAATCATTTGAGACTCCTAGCGCCCCTCTGCGACTTTTAGTTTCGGGAAAGAGTGAGTTTCAAAATATGAAGACAGACAGACAGACAGACAGACATATATATATATATATATATATATATATATATATTCTTCTATCTAAATAAAACAGAAGATATACGTGTGTGTGTCTCTGTGAAAATATTTAATCGATAAACCCTTAAACTCCTGGTCACATAACACAGAAATTAACAGGAAATAATAATCATACACCAACGATGGTTTATAACAAGTAAAATCTTTAGTTGGATGGATGTATAATGCATACAAAAATATGTCGGCAAGTTGAAATGCAAAATGTTCGTTTCAATCTGCCGATATAGTTCCATTACTTTTGTGCATGCGCAAATACAGTCCTAGCTCGCAATGATTTAAGTTAAAATGTTTCTTATCTATCTGTGAAACTGCAAGAAACGCGGCTGGTGCATTGAATATTTTAGTTTCGATTCTAGCTGATGGCACCCAAGTAATATTTTTTAACGATTGAAATCAGTACTAAATATATATATATATACATATATATACATATATATATATATATATATATATAAATATAATATAAATATATATATATATATATATATTCAATAGAAAATTGGTTCTGTAATAATAAATATTAAATCTGCATCAATTCAAATATATTCAGGCGTATTATCTTTGCTACTATATATATATATATATATATATATATATATATATATATATATATATATATATATATAGGAGCAAACAGTTAATAAAACCTGTTAAAAAACACTTTGAAAAAGAGTTAAAAACATATTTAATCTGAAAAGGAAACACTTGATAGGTGGATAGTTCTTAATCCGCAGAGTTTCGAAGAAATACTTTCCTTCTCATCAGAGGGTAGGAATTAGCAACATGTGGGATCGGATTTTGCGTACAAAAGTATTTGATGAAACAAATGGATAGTCTGGTGAAAGAGCACTAGACAATCCATTCACATTTCTTCACCATATTCCCTCTGTTTCACTTTTTTGTTATAAAGTAAGATCTTTGACTTACTTGTTTCATCAAATACTTTTGTATGCAAAATCCGATCCCGCATTTTGCTGATTCCTACCCTCTGATGAGAAGGAAAGTATTTCTTCGAAACTCCGCGGATTAAGGACTATCCACTTATCAAGTGTTTCCTTTTCAGATTAAATATGTTTTTAACTCTTTTTCAAAGTGTTTTAAACATGTTTTATTAACTGTTTGCTCCTATTATAAGCTCTATCTCGTATTTGGTTTTATCGAGCTTTTACATCTGGATGAGATAACTTTATAAATATTAATTCTTTAATATTCACAATATACTTTAGTTTTACCATCTTGGATCATTTTGGTAAATTTAATTGTAATTTTTAATTTATATATATATATATATATATATATATATATATATATATATATATATATATATATATATATATATATATATATATATATATATATATATCCGAGAGTTTACAATGTTACGAGCTGCTTTTTGTTGATGTAATGATTTGCATCAATAAAATATAATTAACACTCAATAATTTAACCCGCGGGCCTGTGAATAAGTGAGAAATAGTACAAAGTGAAAATTTGACTCGTATAGTACTCGAACCTGTACCTCAGAAAAGTAAACAGAACACTGAAAATGGGCATCATATTGGGCCACATAAAAAGCGCATGCGTCCACCGGTATTCGAAATTGAGCAAATAAACAGACGTCTCTCATGTATTTTCCTCGATAAATGTCCGAATTCTGTACAAGTCTCATATTTACACTTTGTGAGATTCTTTGCTTTTTTTCCAGTCCGACGGACTAAATAATCGCCTGTGTAGTTATATTACAGGCATATAGAATAAGATTTATAAAAATTACAGCTTAATACATAAAATCCTATATATAAGTGTGTGTATATATGTGTGTAGTATGGAAGACCAGAACACCATCACATTCTAATAAAGTGACCTGAAATCGATGGTATCAATATTTTTCTGATCTTTTGTAATGCATATATAAATAAATAGTACGCTCTTATTTTGTATTTTTCTAAATAACCGAACGCTCTAAAACATGTGTGTGTGTGTGTGTGTGTGTGTGTGTGTGTGTGTGTGTGTGTGTGTGTGTGTGTGTGTGTGTGTGTGTGTGTGTGTGTGTGTGTGTGTGTGTAATCAATTATGATTATACAAGATAAACAACAGTTGAATACTGACGATTTTATTTAATTTGTAATTTTTGTGAGTTTTTGGGATTTTTTAGCGTTTTTGTTATTTATTTTTTTTTTTTTTTACAGGTGAGAATTCTCAGACCGGCCTAAATAAATATTTTCCGGATAAATTAGATTCTAAATAATAGAATTATGTGGTACAAGTTACATAGTTTGTTTGACAACTAATATCCTGCCTTAACCTAAACACGTACGCGCGTGCGCATGGACGCACAAATGTACACGCACATACACACACACACACACACACACACACATATATATATGTGTGTGTGTGTGTGTGTGTGTGTGTGTGTGTGTGTGTGTGTGTGTGTGTGAGTGTATGTTACAAACAAAGACGCTCCCTTAACACACATACACATATTTATATACATCTATATAGGAATACACGCACGCACACATATACACATATATATGTATATATAGTAAGAACATATATTTATGGCAAGCAAGCTATAGAGGTATTTTTGTTCATTAGACTAACAAATCATCTTATGAGCTCCTAAAGAAGAGTTTCTCTGTAGTATTTTAGTAAAAAATGTATTAGTGTACGATTACTAAGCTCTACTTATGTAATGAGCACTGCTCGAATTCATACAAAAAACATATTGTCATACATACATAATATAGTATTTGATAATATATAAATACGTAAATTACTATTTAATAATATATATATATACATATAGTATTTAATAATATATATATCCATAATATAGTATTTAATAATGTATATATATATATACATAATATAGTATTAATAATATATATACATAACATAGTATTTAATAATATATATATACATAATATAGTATTTAATAATATATATATATAATATAGTATTAATAATATATACATAATTTAGTATTTAATAATATATATATACATAATTTAGTATCTAATAACATATATATATACATAATATAGTATGTAATAATATATATATATACACAACAGTATTTAATAATATATATAATATAGTATTAATAATATATATACATAATTTAGTATTTAATAATATATACATACTAATAACCGTTACATATATACAGTTATATACAAACAAGAAAATTGATGCTGACAATAATAAATTAAATTAATGCTGATAATAATAAACGACAATATTTATTAATCCATCAAATATTGAAACAAGTAATCAAAACAAAGAATTTCATGGGTTAAAAATTATCCTTTATTTGTATTTCATTCTTGAATATTTCATGGATTAATAAATATGGTCAAATATTCAATTCTTAAATTTTATTATAAAATTCTCTTGCTTTTTAACTCTTCTATTTACTATATTGAGCGCTGGAGCGGTTTGTTATAAATTTATTTATACTTATGCATATATGTTTGTATAGTTATCTATGTGAGTGTGTGTATCTATATGAGTGTGTGTTTGTGTGTGTACATATATATATGCGTGTGTGTGTGTGTGTGTCTGTGTCTGTGTGTTTGTGTGTGTACATATATATGTGCGTGTGTGTGTGTGTGTCTGTGTCTGTGTGTGTGTGTGTGTATTGTAAAATAAATAATAATGATATAATAACGCTCTTTGTCATAGAGCACTTTTTGATAGACACCGGAGTTTTATAGGATTTACATTTAGGATGTATATATAGCAATAAATTATTTATTTTATATGTATACACACACACACACACACACACACACACACACACACACACACACACACACACACACATATATATATATATATATATATATATATATATAACCGCGAAGTAAGAATTTTTTTTTTAATTTTTGGAGTATTCTGTTGAACAATAAATTTACTTGTAAATTTTATAAATTTTAATTCAAAATCTTAATTTGTTTTCTTTCCATTATATATGTGTGTGTGTGTGTGTGTGTGTGTGTGTGTGTGTGTGTGTGTGTGTGTGTGTGTTCAATATGAAGGAGGGAAGGGTACGCTGAAGTGTTTTTGGAACGATTTTAATCGATTTTTTCAATAAATTTACTAAACGCCATTTTTAATTATATATATATATATATATTATTTATTCATATATATATAAATTATATATATATATATCATGTCGAAAAAATATTCTTATATATATATATATATATATATATATACACACATACGAATTCGAAGTACTGTGCTTAAATATTGCGGTGATGTGTTTTGCTTTTATTAGCACTGAATGTATTAAAAGTTTGTTATAGCGCTACAAATAACAAAATATGACGAGTGATCATGTATCGATTCCCGTGAGATTTATGAGCAAAATTTGATTGCACTTTTATAATCAATCACCATACTTTCTAACCATTATCAATGTGATACATGTGTGTGTGCACGTGTGTGTGTGTGTGTGTGTGTGTGTGTGTGTGTGTGTGTGTGTGTGTGTGTGTGTGTACATATGTTTATGCCTCACGAATCTATATGTAAAAATCTGTGCAATCATCGGTACGAATGAAACTGATAGCGTTGTAAGGAGGCGGGGGATCGATTGAGTGCAGTAAAGCATATTTTTTCAGGTTCACTCAACAAGTGGTCTGGTTCTGGACATAGGTTACACTCGAACTGGGCCGTCTGACAGTGCTCTGAAAATTATACATTACCGAAGATCCGGGTCCGGGAAGGACGTCGTAGGGTTTACTTGTGCAGCAACAGAACAAGTAACGGTTGTAATACTTCCGAAACTGGTTACTGAGAAAATAAAGGGCGAAGGGGTTAACGCACGAGTTGATGAAAGCCAGGCAGAAGCTGGTCACCTTAAAAATATGCAAGAACTGATTAAAGTCGCCGTCGTAGAAGTAATAACAGAGCAGGTAGATGTGACGGGGTAGCCAGCATATGACGAAAAGGACGACGAACGATAGAACCGCCTTGGCGACCTTCAGACGGGCCTCTATCTGCTTCTTGTAGGCTGCCCTCCCGTTGGAATCACCGGGGATCTGTTTAGCGCTCAGGATCAAGATCCTCGCCATCAGGATGTAAAAAGCTCCGATAATGAAGAGTGGGATGAGGAAGAAGGTGAAGAACTTCAGCATCACCATCAGCTGCGAATACCACAGCGGTAGATAACCCCCAAAATCCGACGTGGGGTACAAGATGCAAACTTTGTATGAACCCAGCGTTTCATTGGGCGAAAACTGTATTACGGTAGACGAGCTTAAATCCGGTATGGCTAAGAGAAGAGCGACTAGCCATAGGCAACTAGCTGTAGTGACCGCGCGGACGATGGGTCGTGATTTGTGTTTGGCTATCGGGTCTACGATAGCGATGTGTCGGTCGGCGCTGAGAGCCGTTAGCATGAATACAGATACTCCGAGGGAGACTGTCTGGAGGTATTCGTTCACTTTGCACATAACCTCTCCAAACGGCCATTCCGGCAATATATAGATGAGAGCGTTAAAAGGTACGGCAATTAATATGAGAAGGAAATCCCCGCAGGACAGGCTGACAATATAGATGTTGGGCACTACCCTCATCTTCCGGTTACGCAGGACTGTGTATATCAATGTGCCGTTTCCGACAATACCCACAAGAAAAGCAACGCCGAATAAAATCGGTACAATTATTCGCTCCATACTTCTATCCAGGATGTGTGATTCGTGGTCACCTTCTTCGCCGGCTGTCAGGTTGAGATCCATACTGGCCAGTGCCTTGTTTGTTGTGGTCGCAGACATGGCGTAGTCGACCATGTCCTGGACTTATGTTATTGGACTCGACTTTATGAGTCGATTGTGTCGGTTTTGTTTGTTTGTTTTTTGTTTTATCCGCGAAAAAAGTGGAGTTCACTAGAGTCACAGTCAGGCTTCTCATAAAGTTGTTACTGTTAGTGTTGATTCGTTGATTGTGTGAGGAGGCGCTGCCTTTTGCGAAAGTGAGAGCGACGATTCTGTGGAAGACTGGTCACGTGATTCAAGCGGCTTGGAATTACGCGTTTTAACATCTGGAAACTTTCATTCATGAATTTGTCTGAGTTGTGTGTTAGCGCGCGCACAGGCGCACACACGTACATAAGCACGCTCTTACGCGTGTCTGAGTGTGTGTGGGGGGTATGTTCAGTGCTTAAAACAAGACGTCCTCGCAGAGGTCCTGGATTCAAATATTACTAGATACTAATCAAGTATGAATTCAGTTTCGTGATTGTGTTGTTTTGTTTTTTTTTTCTGTTTTATTTTCTCTTCTTTTATCTTTTTTTATTTCCTTATTTTCCCCCTTCTTTTATTTTTTTTTATTTTTTACTTTTTTTTCTTTTTAATCGGCTCTTTCGTTTTTTTTTTCGTTGTTTTTTGTTGTTTTTTCCCCTGTTTTCCTCTATTTTTTTTTTTTTTTTTTTTCACTTTTTATCGTTCAAATTTAATTCTTTCCTTTTCTCGTTTCTGTTCTCGCGCTTACGCTGTTTTTGCATATCTACTTTATCCCCTACTTTTTTTTTTCGAATTTTTCTTCATTTTAATATTTCTTCAACTTTCCGCCATTATTTCTTTTTTTTTTATGGCTTATTTCCTCGAATCCTTTATTTTCTTGGTTTTCCTTCTTTATTTCTGTGTAAATAATTTCTTAAATTCTTTAATGCCTTCTCTCTCTTCGTCAACTTTGCAATATTATTTGTTTTTGACATAAAACAAACAACAATAAACTTGACGTATTTTTTATTTCATTTTCTTTTTTTGTTTGTTTGTTTCCTTCCTTTACGTACATTTTTTTTATTTAAAATCAATTTTCAACTAATTTTCTTACGCTTTCCTTTTTTTTCTAACATTTTTCTCTAATTTTTTTACGTTTATCTCTAATTTTTTACGTTTTTCTTTTTTTTAATCTTTATTTTTTACGTTTTTCTTTATTTTTAATTTTTACATTTTTTTTCTTTTTCCTTTTCTTTACGTTTTGTTTCTCTTTATTTTTTACGTTTTTCTTTTTTTTAATCTTTATTTTTTACGTTTTTCTTTTTTTTAATCTTTATTTTTTACGTTTTTTTTATTTTTAAGTTTTACATTTTTTTCTTTTTCCTTTTTTTTACGTTTTGTTTTTCTTTATTTTTTACGTTTTTCTTTATTTTTTTTATATTTTACGTTTTTCCTTTTTCCGTTTCTTTATATTTTCTTTATTTTTTATGCTTTTCTTTATTTTTTATGTTTTTCTTTATTTTCATGTTTTTTCATTTTTTTTACGTTTTTCTTTATTTATAATGTTTTCCTTTATTTTTTATTTTTTTCTTAATTTTTACGTTTTTTCTTTAATTTTTTACGCTTTTTCTTTATTTTTTCTTTATTTTTTACTTTTTTCTTTGTCGTTCTTTATTTTTACGTCTTTATTTTTTTATTATTATTTATTTACGCATAGATGTTCGTCCGTCGGAACCACAATGGGCATCTGACATCCTAGAGTGATAATCAGATGATATGCTGGATTGTGGAACAAATGTTGCGCAATCTCTAACCACACCTTTCCTGAGTTGACACTGTTTGATTCCAGTTGCAAGTAGAAGTTCAGGACAACTGCAAACAATGCCGAGATAAGCGGAGAGCCCATACAGCGACTGCTATTCTCAAATAATCACCCATGTGGTACTGGTACTAAGAACGTTGTTTAACTTCCGTATAATCTAACGGAAACCTGTGTGTCAACGTGATTGCCGTATATATATGTGTGTGCGTGTGTGTGTGCGTGCGTGCGTGTGTGTGTGTGTGTATGTGTGTGTGTGATTTATAAATTAATCTACACAATAAATCTCACCTGTTTGTTTAAATGTATTTATGTTTGTATGTCTGCCTAAAACTTTCGATAAATACGACATTTTATTGCTAATTGCCTGGAGCGCCTCGTACGGGAATGTCGACGGGGCTGCCCAGGCCCTTTTTGCAGTTTAAATGAAAGTTTGCGAAACTAGTTTTCTTTTATATATTTTTTCTTTTTCTTTTTTTTAAATATATTTTTCTTTCGTTGTTTTATTCTTAATTATTTGTGTATTTCGGGTAACTTTTCGAGGTTTGTATGATCTCCAATTTAAAATTATAAAATGTGTGAAAACTTTTCTTTTTATTTCGCTTTTTTTATTTACGTGTCATCGTTTTCAATTACCGTTTGAAAAATAAGAAATTCCTTGTTTTAAAACAAACTTTCATGTTTTTCCCTTATTTCTTTGTCCTGTCTACGCTTCCCTTATTATTCTTTTTTTATTTCTCATCTCTTTTAATTCCTTTCTTTGTTTTATTTTCTCTTTCTTTTTTATTTAATTCTTCTCTTGTAGGGTTCTTTTATTTCTGTCCGTCTGTGTGTGTGTTTGTGTGTGTGTTTGTGTGTTTGTGTGTGTGTGTGTGTGTGTGTGTGTGTGTGTGTGTGTGTGTGTGTGTGTGTGTGTGTGTGTGTGTGTGTGTGCGCGCGCGTGTGCGCACGCGTGCGACAACCATTCAAATATGTCCGTCTTTGATTTTTCTTTTAAGAAAAACTGTTCCGTGCTGCTTTTTTTTTTTTTTTTTTTTACTGCCCAACTTTCTTTTTACTTTAGAAAAACGGATAAAGAGTCTCCTTTTTCTTTTCCGTCTCTTTTTTTTTACCCTGTTTTATTTAATCCATTCCATCTATTCCTATAAACGTCAACTTGTCGAATGCTTTCCGACTGTTCGACTCCCTCTCCGATCAAATCACGTAAATGTAAATATTCGGCTCCTTTAGCAGCCGCCGCTACTTCTTCAGCAGGTGCGACTGGTTCGATGACAACAATACAGCGTTTTTTGTAGGGGGTTTTGTTGGTTTGTTTGTTTTACTAGGTAGGTCACCACTTATTAAGGCATGGGAGACACTCGAGGACAATGGTTAGATGTCAGGTAGAGAGACTACAAGAACATTTTCGGATGTGCTTGAGTAGAGCAAGGTTTTTCAAGATGGTAACTCAACAAGAACCTATTCATTTTAGATTTGAAGATTGCCATGTTATAGTTATATGGAAAGCAAACATATGGGATTGCGTTCCACCGATGGGCAGTTCAAGACACTCTGCTCGTGGAATCTTCGTTGAGTTTTAGGCTCAGATAGAGTAGGAAAAGTAGATGCCGGTTGTTACAGGAGAGTATTTACGGAGGAAAAGCCATAGATTGAAACTCAGTCGAGTAACTGCCATTAAAATAACGATTTATGTTGTAAATCTTTTAGTAATAAAAAATTATTGACGACACTTTTTGTACAAAATAATACATAAATAAAACGGGATGATAACATTTTGTTAGTTTTTTCTTTTTTCAAAAATTAATTATCTCGTGGTAGATTAGACATCGAGATGCTACTGGAACGAATGCTAAAACGCAAACGGTTCTAATTGCTTACCCTTTTTTTCTCCAGGTACATTTCGATACGCTCTATCCGTCATTTCCTAAAGTTAGTAAGTTTTATCATGAACGTGTGAACTCAAATAGTTTTGAACCAATAAAAATCTTTCCAAACCTTCAAAAAGTAACATCTATATGTGAATGTAGTAAGTGCGAACTTAGAAATTCTTATAAGACCAAGAAAATCAGTTTTAAGCAAACTCTACTAATCGAGTAAACAAAAGAAACCCAACCAGGTCTACTCAACACTTCCCCGTGTATTTAGGCCAGTGTGTTAATGGGCTCCTCTGAACTCAATAAGTAACGTATCCAGCCTTCTTCACTCGCGCAAATCTATACACGCACTAATAACAAGAAAGGTAAACCTACACACGTGCACAATACCACGCTGCCAAATACTCACATATTCATTCTATGAATATATTGACTTGTGACTACTATTCACTCAACGTTTTTACACAAACACCTGTCATACTGTGAACATTTATTAACATGAAGGTAACTTTTATATTCTTATTTCTTATATAAAAATGTTTTCTTATAAACGTTTTTATTTCTCCATTTTTCATTAATAAAACTCTGTTTATGTGTTTGGGAGTAATTACTACCTGGTGACTCTTTTATTAATTCAATGTTTCATTTTATGTTTGTTTTATTATGCATACCCATCTACATATATATATATATATATATATATATATATATATATATATATATATATATATAATCGTATTGCTGTTTGTTTGTTTGTTCACAATTTGATTAATATATACAAAAGGTCCATTACGTCATCATTTCATCCATTTCTATATATAGTATGATTCTTATAAAATATACGATTAAGAGGTGACGTCATTTGCATATCACATTAAGGAAAATCGATTTTATTAAATAGCGGTATGTTAGTTATTATTTATAGTTTTTTTTGTTTTTGTTTTTTTTTTATTACATTTTCACCCCAAACAAGGCACATTGCCACTTTGGTGTAGGGGGCTACTATCAGGGGAAACATCTACTGGGGTACTATGTAGGGATTAGGGCAGCGAGATGTTGGTTCACGTTGCACTTGAACTTATGCATGTCAGTACAGTTGGGGAAGCAGTGACCCGGAATGGAATTCCAAAGTCTAGCAGTTCTGGGGAAGAAACTACTGGAGTAGAAGGATCTTTTACATCTAGGGATCTCTACAGTGTGGGGGTGGGATTTTGCAGCTTGTCGGGTCTGTCGAGGGTGTTCACGTCGTGGGGGCACAAGTGCTTGCAGTTCTTCAGAGCATTCACCATTATAGTACTTGTAGAACAGGCAGAGGGATGCAACGTTTCGACGATGGGACAGAAGCTGAAGTTTTGATGCCAGTTTAGGGCCTATCAGATTTGCGACTCTCTTTTGAACCCTGTCAAGGAGCGAGAGACTAGTAGCCGATGCACCGGCCCAAATATGACAGCAATACTCCATACATGGGCGAATAGTGGCCTTATAGAGGTACAGAATACTTTCGGGTGTTAAAAGTTTTCTAGCACGGTAGAGAGAGCCCATCTTCCTTGCAGCGGCCCTGGCAATGCCCTCGATGTAACTGTTCCAACTCATGTTTCCAGTGAACGTTAGGCCAAGGAGCTTGAGAGACGTACTCTCAGATAAAGAGTCGTTGGCCATTGCTATAGGTGGTAGAGAAGGTTTCTTCTATAGTGAGAGAACCTGTTCTATTTAAGTTTGCTATTTAAATTCAATTTATATTGATAACATATATAATTTCATTTATTTTTACCGACATCAATTTTTTTAGAAATCGGTTTGAGTTATTTCCCTTGGGCCAACTTTGTTATGTTTTTGTTTGTTTTTGTTTTGTTTTTTTTCTTTCGACGGATATTAAAGCAAAAAACAATTTACACAAATTTTCAAGCATTATGTTAGAAACTAGTTTAAATAAAATAATTTCCAACGTGATTTCGCGATTAACGTTGTGTTGCAGTGGATTTTTATTTTAAAATAAACAAACAATTCAATTCAACTACGATTCTTTATTTAAAACAACAAAAAAATACTTTCATTTACATTTTTTACCAGTTTTTTTTTTCTTCACATTTTTTTACATCGTAACTGCTTTTTTTTCTTTTAATAACACAATAAGTCATAACTCATCATTTTTATAACATAAAAAACGTGTATTTCGATTAACAAAAATTCTACTTTTTTTTTTTTTTGAAACTGAATTATTTACAGTTTGTTTTCGTTGCAACAGACCGTAAAGACAAATCTTTCTAGACTGAGGTAGCATAAAATAAATTCGCTTAAACTGGAATATAGTCATAAAAATGTGCTCAATATCCGGAGAATAGCTTCTCTTCGTATCCCTTCTGCTAAAATATCTGGTGGAGAGTTTCTCACGTAGGGGAGCGATTACATTTTCGTGTTCTCATCCGTTCTTTTATTTTTTAAATTTTGTCGGGGTAGCGATGGGGTTGACATATGATAATGGCAAACTGCTCAATATTCTTAGTATAGCAGGTGTGCCCAAACCTAACTTCATGTTGACCCTGGAAACACTGGGCAACCATGCTCTCTCTCTCTCTCTCTCTCTCTCTCTCTCTCTATATATATATATATATATATATATATATATATATATATATATATATATGTATATATATATATATATATCTCCGGAGGGAGAGAGAGAGAGAGAGAGAGAGAGAGAGAGAGAGAGAGAGAGAGAGATAAAAAACGGAACAAACCGAGTTATGTGTTCATTAACATTTCGTCTTTATTTCGAGACTTCTTCTGGATGAATGAGATTAAGAAACAAAAACACCAGTACAAATATTTGAACATTTTTCATGTACAAAATGTAACGCTGTTCTATTTCAGAAACGCAAAAGGACGTAGAAAATTCAATAAAGGATGGAAGGGAGCTTGCGTTGTTAAAGAGAGGCAGATTTTTAATAATGTCATATAGTCGTTAATATGTTTTTTTAAAAGATATGAACGCAGTTAATATTCTTTCTGGAAAGAATATGTTTGTTAAAATTCAAATATAGGAGTGTAACAGAAATGAAATGAGTGTGTTTTTGTTATGTAATTTATTGATTGAGATTATATGTATTAATTATTACAGGGGGTGTTTCTATGGCGTGAGAAGGTTAACCTGTGTCTACAATTGAATTATGTTCTTTTAATAAAAGTTTACTTATTAATGGCGCTACATTATAGAAACCTGCACATTGTTTAATTGTGCTTGAATTTGCAATAAGCGCCGATTCAAGAAGTCTCCAGCGCGGTTTATTTTAAATAAATTTAACTATTTTTGCTTATTTAAAGTCAAAGGTGTGATTATGTTGCAATGAATGAGAGAATAATGCACTTAGAGAATTGCTATTTTTTATATCTCTTTTATGTTCATTGAGACTTTTTTCTAACTTACACTTGGTTTCACTAACGTATCTATGAATTTTGGCAATGAATAGTGTATATTACTGCATTGGGAACTGGTTTGTTTTGTAGCCTTGTAGTTTTTTAATATTTGTCTTATAGTTTGTGATTTGGTTTGTATGATTAGAATTCCTAGTTTGTTTAATGTGTTGCAAATTATTGTATTATTGGTGTGTGTAGGTGTTTCATTTCATATATATATATATGAAATTTATTTATACAAACATTGATGGCTACTTATGTGCATACATGTTTCTGTAATCACCCGCGTTGCGGGATTACGTCTTCAGGCCAAGAAATATCGCCTTGGTCTAAAGACGTAATCCCCCAACGCAGGTGATTACAGAAACATGTATGCACATATGTAGCCATCAATGTTTGTATAAATAAATTTCATATACCTGCTCTGTTTACTCATTGAACACTCTTTGGTAGACACATGATGTTTCATTGGATGTACTTCTAGGAAACTAAAGTCTACTGGCCAAATAAATATATATATACGGTTCTTTGACTGTCATGGCTCTTGTGGGCTGCGACGTTGTTTGGCTGTGGAATTTATTATATATATATATATATATATATATATATATATATATATATATATATATATATATATATATATAAACTTTCAGGCTAAATAGTTCCGTAAGAAGTTCCATCGTCTTCGCGAAAGTTAATTCCAACGTAAAATAACATCCACAAACTTGTTATGCTCGGTCAGTGTTGTAAGCAGCTTTTTCGTGTGCTATTGATTTTCATATTGCTGGCAGCCTCGTTAGTTGTTCCTGTTGTTGCTATTGTTGTTGCCTTTCGTTTGCGCGTTGTTGTAGTTCAATCTGCAGTTTTAATAAGTGTTCTAATGTAATTTGTAATGGGTTTATTTTTGTATGGTGGGTAAAATATTGAATTTATAGAGATGTAACAGAACGGTGTGAAGATTAACCAGTTTTTAGTATTTTTAGAAAAACTGGGGGAAAGGGAACCGCATTTCATTTCCTTTAATCAATTTGCAAATGAACGTTGAACATAGTGTTTTAAATTCCTTGGAAATAATATTTCTTCAAAAAGGAATGTCTTTTCATAGACGAGAAATATATATATATATATATATATATATATATATATATATAAATAAATATAAATATAAATATATATATAATATAATATATATTTATATATATATTATATATATTATATATATTATTTATATATATTATATATTATATATATATATATGTATAAACTATTTCATTTAATCTCATAAATAAATATACAAAGATATAATTTATGTGTACTATATATATGTGTGTGTGTGTCGACGGAAATATTCAATATGTTCTCAAAGTAAATATATTTTTCCATAAAACACGAAAGAAAAATGTTGACCGTGTCGAAAAAGGCCGAAAACCGTATTTACTTTATAGGTAAGTAAAACAAAAGTTCGCTGACATACTTATTTAATGATGTCAGAAAGAAAACACGAATAATTTATTTTTTTTTTTTTTGTATTTATTGGTAAGCCAAGATGTCGTGAAGAGAAGAAAAAACGAACACATTTTTCTTTCAACGAGCTTACAATTCAAACTTTTATATCCACGCACTCATTTGGTTTTCGCGTGTTCCTCTCTTTCTCCTTTCCTCAATGTTTTCTGAACACTTGCTTGGTTTAATTCAGCTTTTCGCCGTGAATTCTTTTGAATGCTGCATGGATTTTAAATTTGAGTGAGCTCTGCGACTTGCATTCAATTAATTGTATCAACTGAGTCGTTTACAAATAGAATTATCACAGCGTTAAGTGGGTTGAATTTGTGGTAAACAGTATAAACAAAAAAAGCTACTAATGACCTACCTTTCATCCGAACGTAGCTACGTCACTTTATTTGTTAAA
>NC_136519.1:4882688-4900188 GCF_053919585.1 Euprymna scolopes
TTAGTTAACTGCTAGTCGCCCGAGGTGCTTCTGCCGGGAAATGCCAACCGGGCTGCACAGGTATCTTTTCTAGGATCAGGTTGCTTCTCTGGGGCGCTAACTTTTCAATCCTACTTTCCGACACTAGTATCACATTTCTCGCAGTGGAAGAGAAATAAAGATTGTCAGATTGTCAGACATTAAGTCCATTAGAAAATGCCGCTCTTCCGTTTTCATACTGCGCATGTGTGTGGTTAAGTATGCATGCTAGTGTTGGACGATTTCAATATTTTTCCCGATTCCGATACAATTTCTGATTCCGTACTAAATTCCCAATCCCGATACATTTATGGATTCCGATTCTTTATAAATCTCTAAATATTTAACTATAAGGTTACACACGCACACACACACACACACACACACAAACACACACGCACACACGCACACACGCGCACACACACACACACACACACACACACGCACACACACACGCACACACACACACACGCACACACACACACACACACACACACACATGTTAAATGTGCAGATATTTTTTGAAACGTAAAAACACATTCGTGGGGAGGGTGATCTATCGATTTTAGTTTTACTGGTAGATTAAAAATCAATAAATACGTTTTTATTTTATTATTACTACTAGCAGTGGAAGATTTTGTTTTACACAAAATCAAATAAAAACGGATAATCAAAGGAATCGTTTTTGGCATCGGAAAATAGCTACAAATTTTTCCGATACCGATACCTCAAAAACTTCTCATTTTTCGATTCCCGATTCTGATTCCGATTAATCGTCCTAACACCAATGCATACCCTAAAAATGGCTTAAACTCTAAAAGTAGCCACCTTTGCCACACCGGCAGTGTTTAACGCGAGCGCCCAGTGAAAATCAAACAAATTATAACTTTCTAAACCGTTAGACCACTCAAGCAAATGACCACTAACTTGTAGCTCACAAATAAAAACTAGGTTAAAAATTGTTTATATCAACGAAATAGACAAGTAGATAAATACCTAGGATTTTTTTAATTTTGATCAAAGTGTAATATCTGTTCTGATATCGAACTTCATCTGCTCTACGCTTAATCAGTGAAGGAGAAATTCTTCTTAACTGAGGCAATCTATATACTTGTACTAATCTATCATACACCTTTTTTTAGGGATCTGGAATTTCTCCACATTAACTACTAATTAGGTGTCTCCCCTGAAGACATTGGGGGAGAGGAAAACAAGTAAATAGGGACCCCGTCATGCAACTACCGGTGACATATCAATAAAACGGTTACCCGCCATTAATAGATCGTAATCCAACCAAGCACTTTGCATAATGTTCTACCGGTGTTAAACAGTTTAAGAATGGTTGATATGCCGTAAAATAAACCACCCAAGCCAAATCTTGAGGAAATCGTTCAAGATAGTTAATCTGTTTTGGGTATTAAATAATCCAAAAAGGGTAGATATGCCGTAAAAATAAGACAAAAGTCCAACTTAACCAAATTCTAGGGGCAAATATAAATATTTCTAGGAGTTCTTTATCTTTTACCTAGGAACAAAGCGTAGTATCTGTTCTGACACTACACTTAGTCTATTCTGTCGTCGGTCAATGAAACATAGATATCTCTTGATTGTCCCAATCCACGTGTCCTTTTTGGAGAGCTTAATTTTCCTACGTAAAAAACGACCTTTTGTCTAATTCTGCCCTCGTGGAAAAGCAAATAAATAAGAACTTTCTTGGTTTTGTATGTGTCTGTGTGTATGTGGGTGTTACTGCTCGTGCATGTGTGTATGTGTGTGTGTATGTGTGTATGTGTGTGAATGTATGTATGTGTGTGAATGTGTGTATGTGTGTGTGAATGTGTGTGCCAGTGTTCGTGTATGTGTGTGTTTGTGTCTGAATATATGCAAATGTGTGTGTATGTGTGTATATGTGTGTGTGAATGCGTGTATATGTGTGTGAGTGTGAATGACGTGCATGTGTGTATGTATGTGGATGTGTGTGGATGTGTGTGGATGTGTGTGAATGTGTGTGTGTGTGTGAATGTGCGTTTATGTGTGTGCGCGCGCATGTTTTATTACGTTTTATATACGTCCAAGCATTATAGTCCATCGTAGTTATAGTAGTGTCTATAGTAGGTTCTGTTTGTCGGTCCTCATTAATGATTCATTTCTAAATAACAGTTTCATCGTTTGATTGCATTCATGTTCAAAATAACATTTTAGACGCGTCCACGAATCTTGATAAAAGGCTCTGTCCGTCGTCCGTGGGTCTGTCATGTTTAAGTTTTAAATGATATTTCTTTTTGCCAATAGTCGCGCGAAGTGAATAAACGTAAGCTTTTAGATTTTGTTTAGTTTTCTTTTTAAAAAAAACTTTCACTGTAATGCGTAAGTTTGAAGTAACATATCTCGTAGACACGCTGCTGGGCGTTGGTCTGTCAGGATTGAGTTTAGAATACGATCGCTAAATGAGCAGATTGAATGGGCGTATGTTTAGAATGTACGTGTTTACTGCATATTTTAGTATATCTTTAATTGTTGTTGTTGTTGTTGTTGTTGTTGCAATTGTAGTAGTAGTAGTAGTAGTAGTAGTAGTAGTAGTAGTAGTAGTAGCAGTAGTAGCAGCAGCAGTAGAAGTTGAATTGAAATGTTTCGAATTCACTTCTTCGGGAAGTTTTCCACAGCTCGATGGATCCGTTCCAATTAGAAAAAAAACAGGGGTTATCTTGTAGTTGTTGTCTCCCTGATTTTACTTCCGCCTTTTCTCACTCACATGCTCCTATTCCGAATTCGTAGTAGTGGATTGATATCAGTGGACTTTTTGTTTGACCAAAACGGTCATTAACAATGTATGTCTTTCTAAACGAAAGTAAAATCAGAGACCCAACAACTACATGAGAACCTTAAGCCTTAAAGCATACTCCACATTAAGATTTTATTCCATCGCAAACTGAAATACTCGAAAATATATTAACAGAAGTACAAGCAAACGTATTTTTTCTATTTGCGAGGAGCAGACCACATTTGCAGTAGCAGCAGAACGTTTTTAAAAAGCAGAGGTGTAAGGGGCAATCTGCTAAGCGCTGTGATACGGTCGGTTTCTTTTGCTATGAAAACTTTACGGTGTCGTAACTTGATTTCACGATAACAGAAAAAGTTCTTTGCGATTTTAGCTTCGACTAGTATTTCACCGGTTTTCATGAAATCATGTTGCCCCCCATTCACTTGCCTCCTCTCGAGCGCAGACACAAGGTCAGTTTGTAATGAAACGAAACTCTAGTTCACCAAACTGAGACTATTTGGATTAAAGTAAAATCTTCTCAGTCTAGAAAGATTTCTCTTTTCCTGTCGAAGCAAAAATATCAAGTTTAGTATCAGGATAAATACTACAATTCCCATTATTTAATTGTCAAAATTTACGAAGTTACAGTTTAAATTTTGAACAAATTAGGCTCTATTCTATTTGTTTTAGCTAGAATTAGTGTAATCGCCAGATTATCACATTTACTCTCGAACCTCTACGCAAATATTCGCAAATTGATGAAATACTTCGTTATATTCATTTAAATGTGTATATATTAAGTGATGGGATGATTCTAATATTTTCCCGAGTCCAGCATAATAACCGATTCTGTTCTAAATTCCCGATTCCGATACAATTACCCAATCCGATTCCGATGCTAAAATCACCTAATCGCAAAAAATAGTTCATTTTTTTTTGGGGGGGGGGAGTGGGAAGATCCTCATCTATTTCTAAATCTTGATATATTTTATTTTTTATTTGACAAACTTTTTAATATTTTCCCGTTTATGCATTGTGTCCAACATTTTGATAAACTTATTGTGAGATTTTTTTTACATGTTTCTCTAGTGCCATTATGCCCTATTTATCAATTCGTGCCTTTTTTTGCCAGTGCCATTTTTATTATTTACCAGTAGGGAGACCCGACATTGTCCGGGATTGAATGAGGGTCAACAATTTGTTTCATCCTCCCATACTTTTATTGCCATCGAAATCGGTGAAATCGTCCATTTTTTAATCAAATCGATTGGTTGATTGATCCAGTTAATCCACCCCACCCCGCAGTGTACCCTGTAAGCTTCACATGTTTTCCTAAAGTGACTTAGTCCAAAATACATTGTAGTCTACATTGCACCGTAGAGAATCTACTGTTGATTCAATAAAATTATCTGTAAACAATGCCTTCATGTACCCTTCAAAGTGCAAAAGTCAAGTATCATGGTTAAACTGTGCTCTAAACAAAAGTATTCATTTCGAACGCATCTCTTATCAGATAATCAACTGTTAATTTTATGAAATTATTTTTAACATAATCACTTACATTAAAGTTACACATACAAAAGTCAAGTATCATGGTTCAAGTCTGCTCCACAACGAAATATTCATTTCGAACGCGCCCATGTCATATAAAATAAACTACAGTTGATTTTATAAGCTAGGTATTTCTGCTTGTGCGGTGATAAAACTTCTCAAATGCGCTTGTGATGTTAGGTTGTATAATAGTGTTAACTTTGGTTGAAACTGGACTTCCTTCTTTAATTGGAATTTTTCGATTATCGATTTTCGATATTTATCGGAGACATTACGATACAAAACCTGCGTAAGAACACTCTCAGATACATCCAGTACCTTCGTGGGAAAGTTTTTAAAAATGGCGCAGCCGTTTTCGAGTTCATAGGGAACGAAAACACACACACAGGCAAAGTTCCTTTTATATAATAGTAAAGATAGAGATTACCCGGAATATGTCGATATGTATACTTGGGACGAAGGGTTCATCCTGATGTGTATGTTCATCTCACTAAATGTCTATGGTGGTTCTTCACTATATGAACCTAAGTTATGTTGTTACGATCTATTTATGTTCGAATGCTATGATCGTCTAAATGTTCATATGCATGTGTGTGTGTGTGTGTGTGTGTGTGTGTGTGTGTGTGTGTGTGTGTGTGTGCGTGCGTGTGTCATACATGTATTTTAGACATACCTTTGTTTCACGCGCCGTTGATCTTGTCCATCTGGAATTCATCTTGGAGGGGAGGCTGAAACCTATTTGAACAAACATTCATTCACTTCCAAGAACGCTGAAGTTTTTAACCACTTTCCAGGTGTCAATCGCAGAAGAATGGAAAGTGAATATCTTTGCTTGCGTGGTTAATTCTAGGTCTCCATTCTAAGACACGTCAGCCTCCTCCCCAGTGAAGGGGGGGCGACTGTTAGAGAATGGATAGAGAGAGAGAGAGAGGGGGAAGATATGTGAGTTATAGTGTAGACACGTTGACCGGAAGTCAAGATCAGCTGATTGGATTGCGTGTGAGTCATGTGATCAGGTTAGCTGAATCGACGAGATTTGGTTGCGACTTGGACGAAAGCGGACGGCTCCGCCGTTGTCTCCTCCCCTTCGCTGGGGGTGGGGAACGAACGCTAACGTGGTAGAAATAAGACCTAAAAGAAGAAAAACAAAACAGGCCAAATTCACTTTCCACTTTCTGCAAGACATCTGGGAAAGTGAAATAAACTATAGAACCAATTTCTTGTCTTGGTGTGAAATAAATCTTCGTCCCCAAAAACAGGTATCAAGTCTCCCTCCCAGACGAGAATTTCCAGATGGACCAACAAAATGGCAGAAGGTATGTTCAAATGACATGTCACACATATTCACACTTAACAGCATATGAACATATGTAATAGAAAGACCACTAGACGATCAAATACAACGACATTACCTCTGGTAAGATAATTAAACACTCAATCTTTTATAAATAGACACGTTTTAATATATCATCTCCATTCCAATTTCAACAAATATACAACAAACGCTCATTTATGATACGACAACGTAACACGACATGTTAAACCGTCAGCTCTGCTCAACGTCCAAATTCCAACTCCAATGATTTCCAGCTTACCTGATCCACGTACCTCACACGTAGATCGTGTCAGCTAAATAGATAAATAGATAGATTGACAGACAGATTCATAACTAACAAATACGTTCTTGTATTCGACCTACCACATAACAATTTTACCTAAATTCACTATTTATGATCGTAAGATTTTAGTTTTACTGGTAGTTTAAAATCAAATATTTATTTTTTTTGTCATTAATAGTAGCAATAGAAAATGAAGTTTAAAAAAATTAAAATAATAGTTTTTGGAATCGGAAATTGATGTGGAACCAAGGTTTGAACCACGGAAGGAAAATACGGAACATGGATTAGGTGTAAGAAAGATATATTAACCTAAAAGGTAACAAAGACAGGATAAAGAGTAAGTGGAGCTTACTATCCTGTGGTGTCCATTATGGGTAGTTGTGTGCGATGCGTACGACTTGTACTCCTGCTGATTCTACGGTATTACGATACTCCTCCCGGAGAGGATTATCTCACATCTGTATATATTACTGGAAAAGTTCATGATGCAGACAAGTTTCCGTCTCACAACAGAAATTAAGCTCAATTCTTTCCGATTCCAATTAATCGTCCAAACACTAGTGTATATACAGATGCTGCATTTTGCTCCTCCTCAAAAAACGCAGAAGAATCACCGTGTAATAGTAATAAGTGTAGGTGACGTTGATGTCGACGTCCACTCGTAAGTAGATATGCTCACATATTGTCAGGCTTACAGTACTGAAGTATAATTCCATGAGCAAAGCTTCTTTCTTAGAAGTGCACGCCAGTGGAACTCTCTTCCGTCTGCCTGTTGCCATCTGACTACAACTTGGATGTCTTCAAGTTCAACATAAACAAATTCCCGTTGAACCGCCCCTTAAGTAAGACACTTTATCAAATCTCCAATACTAATGATACTATCCCATTGATTACTGTACACGCAATAACCCTTATTCCCGAGTGACTTCCGGGCCTTGATAAGTGGTGACTACCATGTAAAAAAATAATAATAATAATTTTATATGCCCCAACGAGACACGATCCCATGCATTATCTCCTCATTCTTATGAGGCCGTATTGTCAATCAGCTAATGAGCTCCTACCAGGTAATGGCGACGGCTCCGTCTTCAGCTACATTTGTGCCTTTCTAGAATGTACCCTTACAATAAGCAGCGGCATTCATTTTATCTAGGTTGACCCGACTTCCTCTCAATAAGGAAGTTTCTAGGCAATATTACATTCATAAGCGGTCGATGAGATGACGAGGTTGGGGTCTTGCAGTTCTTACACGGAGGTGTCGACATCGTACTATATACAGCAACTGGTATTCCAAAATGTTCACCCATCTGTAGATGACCAAGCTCAACGTTGCTTAACTTCGATCAACTAACGAGAATCGTTTCCTATTCCCTGCTTTTCTCACTGTACTAACCTTCAGAAGCTTAAATGTAACGTAAACAAACATCTTACTGCTCAACTCTCCTATAGCCTCCTGTGTGACACGATCTCAAATAGTAGCCTTTTACGTTATCACTGGCGATATGCCTTGTCCGTGGTGAAAAAAGAGTAATAAAAAAAATGGGCTTATTTCGAGGTTTCCTATTTCTTTTTCACTCATTGAAGGAAAAACGTGAAACCAATCGATTTGAAAATTAGACGATTTGTATATTTGCATTTCATTAATTAGCTTGCATGGTTTTTGTGTGTGTGTGTGTGTGTGTGTGTGTGTGTGTGTGTGTGTGTGTGTGTGTGTGTCAGATGAGCATGGACCATTTTATTATTTTGGAATAGTTGGACTACTATCCTTATATTGGTTGTCATATTTACAACAGCTAATGAAACATTCGGCCCTCTTCGTGTTAAGCTCGAAAAAATAGACGAAATTTTGAACTGAAGCGTTTTTTAATCCAAAGGGGTCAATTGTTCTAGTTCCGACAGCAATGATTGAATAAAAATATAATATATAAATTGCTGTTATTATCACTTAACGTAACGGAAAAAACCTTTCCAATAATCCATAAAAAAAATAAATAGATCCTCCACTATTTCATTAGTTTTTTTCGCTTTAAAGCCAAAAACTACTTGAAGAAAGTCGGGAGTTACATGGCCAAAGGGAACGAGAGTAATCGATCCCCATGGATTCAAGAAAGCCTTCTGTTCGAAATTCTGTATAGATCAAGTTTTCGATTATCATATATATATATATATACTAGCAGGCCGCTCGGCATCGCCCGGTCGTAAAATAAGCTTAAATATGATATTTTTGGTGGTATTTTATATATACATATAGGGGTCACCACTTATCAAGGCCCGGGAGCCACTAGAGGATAAGGGTTTATATATATATACATCTTTGTAGTCATCCACATACAGTACTGTTTCGTTGTATCAGAACTAATCAGTGCGGCTAGACTAGTACCTCTCCCATCGGGTTGATAGCCGGCAGTTCTACCCATGCGGCGCTCGTAAATGATCTCAACAAATGTCCATTTAAAACAAACATTCGTCCACCACTTTTATAGTTCTCAAACAGCGAGCCTCGCATATATATATATATATATATATATATATATATATATATATATATATATATATATATATATATATATATACTAGCATGACCATGTTTCGATTTATAGTTATTAATAATTAAGATTTCGTTTATCGAAAAGTCTGGATCTTCATATAAGGTGTTTATATTGAAATATATTTCACTGTGAAAACCTTATATGAACATCACAACAAAATAATAATATAGGTTTATGGATATTTATGAAGGCTGAAAGCAATGCATAAAACCAGAATACTGGAGTAAATATGAATAAAAACAAAAATAATCGAACAAAGTTTTTGGATTACGAATCTTCAAAAGATTTATTTATTTTTCAAAAGATATTTCTCAGAACAATCCAATAAATATGATATTGATAACTAGTAATACAAATATTCTAAATAATGTAACGTTTTTATCGTTTCAGTAATGAACCATTCTTTCTCAGTTTTGTTGGCTCCGTTGATCTCGAGAGATCATGGAATTCTGCGTCCTGATTCTGACATCCGAGAGGAGGAGAACCATACGTCGGCGGGAGAAGCATGCTCGTAGAAAGGAGAGGCCAGATCCAGCTTCGACCCCGGCTCAGGTAGAGACAGAAAGGTTAGATCTGCAGCAACTGTGACAGATCCTATGGCTCCCGCATTGGCCTGCACAGCCACCCCACAAGCTGAAACCTCCCAAAAAGAATGCAAAATTGAAGCTGTCAAACGAATGAAAACTAAGGACCCTCTGAAGACAGAACCGCAGACCGAAAATTATATATTATTCAAATTGATGGTAATGGTTGACATCGGTTAGAGAAACAAGTGGGACCCTACAGCCAAAAACATTTCGTAGTGTAAGTTTTCAACCCTGAACAACTTTACTTATGTCGTGTATTCATTTCGCGTAGGGATTTCTCCGCATAGATCCAAAATAGTTCGATTGTATGCGATAAATAAACATAGAAAAGTTTTAATCATCTAATTTATAAAACTCACTATGTATGTCTGTCTGTCTATCTGTCTCCATATTTTCAAACTCTATCTCTTCCAAAACTAAAAGTCTCAGAGAGGTGCTAGGGGCCTCAAATGAGTGAAATTTTTATAGGCCGTTCTTTTATGGCTCTTTAGCCGGTTAAAATAATTTTGTAAGGGGTCCAAAAGGGGTCAAAATTGAAATAAACCATATACATTTTGTACATTCATCTTAATTTAGTTTTAATCAGTTTATATACGCGCAACGTTGGTTAACTGATTATATCACCAGCTTTGAATGCTACAGTTTTGTTTTGGGTTTCGTTTCCAGCTGATGAGACCCAAATACTTTATTTTTACTTTTGAAATCACGACTCTATTTAAAATATGATATTTAAGCGTAGTTTACGACCAGGCAAATCCGGGCATCTCCCGCTCGTCTATTTCATTGGTTGTTATTGTTGTAAAACCAAAACGCTTTATGCGTTAATCTATTCTATTAGCAACTTAGACTAGTTTCTAATGCGTATTTTCAAAAAATATGAGTTCGTTCAAAATGTCTCACATATATTTTTGATAAACTGCTTTCACACACTAAGTTAATGGCAGCCATTTTTACTTCTGTGCTAATATCTAGTCATCCCACCGCTTGAATCATCAGGGATTTTTTTTTCATGGAGTGATTTTAATTAAATCACCACAATTATTTCATATGTCCCTCCTTACTAGATGGACAGTTTCGAATAATAATTTAAGGCGTGTTCGCACTCGAAGCTGGTATTTCTATGCGTGAGGCGTTTGGCGTACCTTTCGACCTTTGTCACAGGTTGGTATTTATTGCTTAACAAGCCAATCATACTCGGTTATACTCATATGCATTACATTTAAGGCATTGCCAGGGCCGCTGCAAGAAAGGTGGGCTCTCTCTACCGTGCTAGACAACTACTAACACCCGAAAGTATCCTGTACTTCTATAAGGCCACCATTCACCCATGTATGGAGTATTGCTGTCATATTTGAGCTGGTGCATCTGCTACTAGTCTTTCGCTCCTAGACAAGTTTCAAAAGAGAGTCGCAGACCTGATAGGCCCTGAACTGGTATCTAAGCTTCAGCCTCTGTCCCATCGACGAAATGTTGCATCCCTCTGCCTGTTCAACAAGTATTTTAGTGGTGAATGCTCTGACGAACTGCAATCACTTGTGCCCCCACGACGTGAGCACCCTCGACAAACCCGACAGGCTGCTAAATCCCACCCCCACACTGTAGAGATCCCTAAATGTAAAAGATCTTTCTACTTCAATAGTTTCTTCCCCAGAACCACTAGACTTTGGAATTCCATTCCAGGTCCCTGCTTCCCCAACAGTACTGACGTGCAGAAGTTCAAGTGTAACGTGAACCGACATCCTGCTGCCCAAATCCCTACATAGTACCCCAGTAGTTGTTGTCCCTGATAGTAGCCCCCTACACCAAAGTGTCAATTTGCCTTGTTTGGGGTGAAAATGTAATTAAAAAAAAACAACAACAATTCAAAATGACAAGGTACCTTCAATAATATCCAGACATTTTTCGTATTTTCACTTTTATTGATAGTACACACATGAAACTCTAGTCCCCTCCAGATGTGATGCATTGTCCGATTCCAATAACTTTTTTGAAGTCCTCTTGCGTGAATCCGTCAATAATCCTCGTCACAGTCTCTTTATTCTTCTCAATTTTCTCATAACGACATCCTCTACGGTTTTCCTTGAGCTTAGGTAATAATCAAAAGTCATAGGGAGCAAGGTCTAGATTGTAGGGAGGGCGAGGAACTGTCTTGATCCCCATCTTGGTCAAATATTGTAAAAAGGGTGGAGTTGTAGACTAGTGCATTGTCCTGGTGGGAATGCCACTGACTCGATTTGAAGAGTGCTGGCCTTTATCGACGAAATTTCTTCCTGAACCCCTTAAACCCTTAATATAGTATTCCTTGTTGACTGCCTGTCTAGTAGGAAACCAATGCATGTAGATCATGCACGTGCTGTCAACAAAAGATGACCATCATAAGTTTCTAGATGAATTTGCTCTGTCTGGCCTTCTTGGGTCTGGGAGAGCCTGCCTGCTTTCACTGCGCTGTGTCTCTTGGTCTTTAGGTCATAGCAGTAGATGCAACTTTCATCGCAGGTCACCAAAGCATTAAAAACTGTAATCTAAATTGATCAGCTTGACCACTTCCCTGATCTTCTCTGAGCATCCTTGACACAAACTTCGCGCAAATCTTCCGAATCTTCAATCCTCGTGAATAATTGTGCGTACAGTTTCTACACTGACATCAAATTGTGCACTTATTGTCTCTATAGACACACGACGGTCCTTATCCATGAAATTCTTTATTTGGCCAATCAACTCTGATGGTCTTACTTCTTTACTCCTCCCACACCTCTCATCATCCCTCACAGACTCCTTACCTTCCTTGAATCTCTTATGTCATTTAAAAACTGATGCTCGATTCATGTAAGATGGTCCAAAAGTAATTCCATACGCATTCCATACGTTTCTATCTCATTTCTTTCAAGTTTAAAACAGTATTTTATGTTTATATGTATATCGTTCTTGTAAAGTGTCCTCGCGGCCAGTTTGAATTTTCGAAATTCACCAGCTGTGATAATCAGGCTTAGTCGGGTGTATTCCAATTCCTGCTGAAGCTGTTCATTTGAACCTGAAATCATAATTGGTCAGTCATCTTATAAGATGTACAGCAATAACATACTGAATTTTCAAGATGACAATTTTAAATGCCTGTACAAAAAAGTCTGGAAACTTATTTAAGCACCTCATATATTTGACAATACTGATATCGACCCATATAGAGATTATACTTTAGCTATAATAAAGAATTCTGACAAAGTCAAAAGTTTAAATTTGCAAATGAAATAATTGGGTTCAAGAGTCAACATATTAGCTAACACAGAAATAACTAATTTTAGCTTTTACTTTCACCCTCCCCCCCCCCCAAAAAAATACATATTAAGCATATTTAAAGGATAGCACTAACGTGAACGGACGCGCGTATGGCAGCACCAGCAACAACAGCCAACGCATGCAAATACCAAACCGTGTGCGAGGTGACGTCGTAGCGAGGGAGAAAGAAAGAAAAATATTATAAAAAATATATTATAAAAAAGAAAAACGTGGACGCATGAGGTCGAAGAAGAGCAGAGATAGACGGGATGAGAGCGACAGGAAAAGACACGGCCTAAACATGGTCGGACAAAGAGAGAATACCACGTGTTGGACATATTAGAGTCTTGTTAAACACATTGGAGTACAAAAAGACTATTTGAACAAAAGATAGGGCGCTATTCTGAAAGAGTACATGTAAATAAATGTCTGTTATTTCACTGAAAAAGAAAGAGAGGGAGTTGAATTCTTTCTTTGTCTTTGCTTCCTTGCGACTGTCCGCATACAACGTGTGGGGTCCCGAGTGTTGACATGTAACGAATACGTTACAGGTAGAGAAGTATCGATTCTGTTATTATAAAACCGTCCTATCAATAATTATTTTCACTCTATTAATAGGTAGAGTAATCAACCCAGTATTATATGCTCCTTTAGTGACGTAATGTACTGTCCGTTCTGACGTCATTAAACCTCCGTCTTCTTTTGGAGAAGTGGTACACTGCGAGTTCATATAATGACAACAGAAAATATACTACAGTATATCACTTATACTAGAGTATACCTTCTCCTTTTATTAAAATATTCTCGCCGGTATTACCATTTTTATTTTTTAGAGGTAGTGTTGTATATGGTCTGCTGTCATTATACCATCTTACCAGGCATTAACTCCTCTCTTGTGGAGGGGGATAGTGTATTATTATTGTATTCTCACCCGGACGACGTGGGTTCGAATCGTGGAGTGAGATGTCTTTTTTTCGATTTTTTTAATTTAAATATTGAACCAGTGTTATTTAAGTTATTTTCACGTAACGTTCGTTTTTCTGTTTTCTTTTTTTTTGTTTTTTGTTTTTTAATTCGCTTATCCACCCCCGATCACACACCCAAAAACACCCGTGTACCCACCGATTTTTTAAATTTTAATATCGAAACAGGCTTATTTAAACCATTTTTCACGTGTTCGTTTTTCTGTTTTCTTTTTTGTTTTTAACCCCCCCCCGCTTAAGTTTTAACGTTCGTTTTCTTTTTATACTTCGCTTATAACAAACAAACCTGGTCATTGACCTCATTTGCTGAATAGCTATTGCTTACGTCGTCGTGGTCGTCGTCGTCGTCGTCGTCGTCGTCGTCATGCGCACCTATCAATTTGGTTCTTACTTAAATAAATTCAAGCATCTTTTAGTAACTCATTCTGGCTAGCCGATTTTATTTTCAAACTTCACCTTAGGGCTTCGGGTTCGATCCTACCCCCACCCTCGGTTTCTTTTTTATTTAACAGCAGACACCTCCAAACACCCGGGCAACGCCGGGTACCCCCGCTAGTAAGATATAAAAAAGCAAACCTAATGGTGGGAGGACAAATTAATTTTTCAAATGTAGCGAGTTTAATTATGTAAAATTTAACATATTTAAACAATTTAAAAAAATATATGCATATAATAATAAAATAGATTTTCAGAATTGAATTTAACGTTCTGTTTATTTGTTCTTTGATTTGATTTAGAAATTGCGGAACTCCTACACTGTATTGGCAGAACCCTAAGGTTCCGCGGAACTCTGGTTGAAAAGCACTGGTTCATGGTAAGGTTTTAGGTTTAGGGTTAGGGTTCGGTAAGATACATGTTTGTAATTTTATTTATTCTATTTCTATGTTTTCCCTGTTTTTCATTATAATTTTCTAGCAAGCGGTTTAACGTTTCGCGATTGGCTGCTTAGGGTTATTCCCGTCAGCGGCCGAATACACACAAGAAACTTCCTAGAGAACCGCGGGTCAATAAATCCAGAATTATTGTTTTAATAGTTATTTGAAAGTGCATTGGCATAAAAAAAAATACTCACTAGAAGCTACAGGTTGCGTATAAGTAAACTATATAATTTACATTTTTGTCCCAATAATAGTTGCTGTAGTAATTAGGTACGTGCAAAATGAATAACCGATGCTCAAAATGTATAAACATTTTGACCCCTGCCTTTACTTAAAAATTCACCAAAATCTCAGGAAATTAACCATTTTTAATGAAATATCCAATAATGATCACAGAATATAACGAACTCATTATTTTTATTTGAATCTTAGTGGAAATGTATTATTTTGTTTAAACCAAAAAATACCTTTACTAAAGTTATGGTTTTCAGTAATAAAAAACATGAATTTAAAAAATGAAAATTATTTTTTTTTCAGGAACATTACAAAAAAAGTCCCTGAAATCCGTATTAAGGAATTCGATATAACTCAAAGAAAAATTACTTTCTGGAACTACAGATATTATAATTAAATTAAGCATTGTTTATTTAATATTTTCACACAAAAATGATAATTGCAAAAATATTTTCTTTTTTTTAGATTACATGTTTTGCATAATTTGTATATGCAAGATTCTTATATTTTCCTTGCATTCAAGCAAGGAAAATATTAGAATCTTGCATATAAAAATTATACATGTTAAACTTTCGGCGTAACATAATTTTTATATCATCGTGAAAAAATGTTTGTTTTTTTTTTATTTAAAAGCATGAAACATAGAAAACTAATTAAATTTGTGCATATGTGCATACGTACATTCCTATCGTGAACGTGTATAATGTTTACCATTTTTTAAAATGGTAAACATTATACACGTTCACGAAAGGAATGTACGTATGCACAATTGGGGGAAAAAAAGAAAACCAGCACTCCCTATCTCCTTTTAACTACCTGACGTCATTTTCAAACAGCCTTTTGACTTTCTGACATTTTAGGCTTCCGTAGAATCCACACTTGGACCGTTTTTCGTTTGTTGTGATTCTGCGAAGGTAGTATCGTTCGCCTTTGGGGGATAATTAAGCTATTTTTTTTTTTTTTTTTTTTTTTACAAACAAGGTGTTTTTTATTTAATTCAATATCTTAGGATTTTACTAACTATTTTTGAAATATACCCAGAAAATTAATATTTATCTTTCAAAGGGTTTTTACAATGAATTTAGTAAACTTCAAAATTCAGTTGGATTTGTCAGCTTACGAATGTCGCCGGGAAAACATTTTTCATTATAACTTTTTTTTTTTGCACGTGCTTTTTTTTTCTCCCCCCCCCCCTTTGGAAATTAACTTTAGTCTTTAATCTTTCAAATACAATCAAAACGTAGTCGGAAACCTACAAAAAAAATATGATAAATCAGCTTTCAAAACTTTCAAAATCTTTCTTAGATAAGAGAAAAATACAGTTTGTCCTCGATGGTCGTACATCTAAACAATATGATATAAATGCGGGAGTGCCTCAAGGGTCTATCCTTGGACCTCTATTATTCCTAATATTCATAAATGACCTCCCTGACAAAATTGTCTGTGAGATGGGTATATATGCTGATGACACCACGCTCTATACCAGACACGACAAGAAAACAAATAAACACATATCTAAAGAAATGGCAGAAACATTAGAGGATGACCTCTGATCTGTAGTGGAATGGGGACAAAAATGGATGGTCACATTCAATGCTGCCAATACTAAGCTTGTTTCCTTCAATAACTACAAGAAACCTTCTCTACCACCAATGGCCAAAGACTCTTTATCTGAAAGTACATCTTTTAAACTCCTCAGCCTGACGTTCACAGGAAACATGTGTTGGAACAATTACATTGAGAGCATTGCCAGGACCGCTGCGAAAAAGGTAGGTTCTCTCTATCGTGCTAGAAAGCTACTAACGCCCGAAAGTATCCTGTACCTCTATAAGGCCACTATTCGTCCATGTATGGAGTATTGTTGTCATATTTGGGCTGGTTCATCTGCTACTAGTCTCTCACTCCTAGACAAAGTTCAAAAGAGAGTCGCCAACCTGATAGGTCCTAAACTGTCATCTAAGCTTCAGCCTCTGTCCCATCGACGAAATGTAGCATCCCTCTACCTGTTCTACAAGTACTTGAACGGTGAATGCTCCGACGACCTGCAAGCACTTGTATCCCCTCGACGTAAATACCCCCGACAAACCCGACAAGCAGCAAAATCCCATCCCTTCACAGTTGAGATCCCTAGATGTAAGAGAGCCTTCTACTCCAGTAATTTCTTCCCCAACTGTGCTGAGATGCAGAAGTTCAAGAGTAACCTGAACCGACATCTTGCTGCCCAACTTCCCACATAGTACCCCTGTAGCTTATGTCCCTGATAGTAGCCCCCTACATCAAAGTGGTAATGTGGCTTGTTTGGAGTGAAAATGTAAAAAAAAAATTTTTTTTAAATGTTCCCCTATCACTTTTTCCGCCATTATTACCCGTACCCAGTAATAATAGTTGTGGTAGTAAGTACACGTAAAGCAGAACGCAGTCGGCGTCTCTCTTGCGCGCGCGTACACGCGCACACGCGTTGCCATTATGTCTTCGTTTTTGAGCTCGCACACACAGACAAAATCTCTATGAAATAAAATATACAGAACTACCTGGTTATAAAATGTGTGGACTGAGTTCGAAGAATGCCAGCTAATAAAGACGAACGGCAGAGGACGCAGCAATAGAAGACGAAATTTGACCTCCAATGTTATGTCTTAGTAAAAGAAGAAAATGCTTTCATATCCGAGATAAGATTGCAAACGAATAAGGAAAGATAATTGACAGGAAGAAGAAAATGAAAAGAAATAATGAACGAAAAGGATTGGGAAATGAACGAGTAGTAAAGAGAGAAATAAATTTTTAGTGTGTGTGTGTGTGTGTGTGTGTGTGTGTGTGTGTGTGTGTGTGTGTGTGTGTGTGTGTGTGAACTGTAGCTTTGTGTTTTTTGTTTTGTTTTTTACTTGGGAGTCACCACTTATCAAGACTCGAAGGCCACGCGAGGATAAGGGTTAATGAATGTAAGGTGGCAGTGTAGTAATCGTTAATGGTGTAGATAGGGTAGAATTTGGATTATTTTAGGGGTCGGCTCAATAAACTTGTTTACATTGGACTTGAAGGATACCATA